>NW_006160144.1:919474-945929 GCF_000334495.1 Tupaia belangeri chinensis
CCGAGCCGAGGTGGGACGGACCGACGCGGAGAGGAAGGGAAGCTGCATCCCGCGGGCCGCCCCTCCTGAGGCGAGCCGGGCAACGGCCGCAGCGCCCCTGCCCGGAGCCCACTGCCCCTTTCGCCCCGTCCCGAACAATGGGCCCGGGGCAGAGGAGTCGCCCCCCTGCGAGGCGGTCGGGGGAAGCTTTGGGACCAGGGTCCAAGGTGGGGGGAGGGGTAGAACTCGGGCTTTCCCCTTTTTCTTCGCCCTGACGGGGAGGTGGGGGGCGGGGAGGGGGTTGGTAAACCCTCCCGAGACTTGAGTCTAGAGTCACCGCCAGCCCCCCGCCAAAAAAAAAAAAATCCGATGAGCGGTGAGGAAAGTGATGCCAAGTCTTCGAAGACGAAGTGACAAACGCATAGCAAGAACAAATCCACTCCAGAGGTTTTCATTTATTTATTTTTTTGAATGAGGCTACTTTAGTATTTGATGTTTTTGAAATTTATTTTTAAAGAGGTGAGTGCTGTTATTTTTGTCCCTATCGGGCAGGCCTCCATTTTAAGGGAAGCAGTAACTGGTTAAGCTGGAATTTCATTCAGGCCTAGGACTTGAATAGGGATCCTATAAGAGGTCATTTAGTCCATTCTCCAAACGTACCTCTTCCCCATCCTCAAAATTAAGTTTGGTCTGCGTTTAAGGGTCTCTAGGGAAGCAAGGTCTCTTATTTGCTTATATTTCAGCCAAGAATAGATTTTACTTTTTACATAGAATTGGCTCTGAAACTTAATTTAAGCTTAGTAACACTTAGGACAGGTGGAATGATAGGAGAGGTTTTAGTTTACTGGATAAAATTAAATGTGGCAAGGGTCATTTTAGATGGTTACTAAATAAATTACCTTTCAAAAATGTTTATGAAGTACCCCAATAATTATTTTTCTCTGGGATTTTGGTTTTAATAAGCAATTTTATATTATCTAACATATATGTTTTGTATTTGTCCTCTATGTAAAATATTTATATAAATATTTTGTATAATATATATATAAATGGTGATAACATATATAAGCATTTATTTTCTTCCTAAGGGGTCCGTATTTTGGATACTTTTTTTTTTTAGAATTATTTTATTATTTTCCAGTTTGACCAGACAGAGAGAAAGAGAGGAAGAGAGGGAAAGTGAGAAAACAAGCCACCAGGTCCAGAACTTGAACCATGGTTGGCCATGTAGGAGTCCAGCACCCTTAACCACTGCTCCATCTGCTGGCCCTGCCCCCTGGACACTGTTTTGGGATGGTGAGGCAAATAGTATTTCAGATCTCTGCCTGGATACTTAAACTATTTGTATATTCTTAATATTTTTCCTGTAACTTTTTAGTCTAAGTGGGAGTCTTCTCTTTCAGATACCTTCTTGAAACAAAAACATTTCCCTATCTGTGCATACCTGGTGACTGAGGGAATTACTAAGATTCTTGCTCATTTCTGAGTGTTGTCTGAACTATTTCTGACACTATGAATGCTATTTGGATGCCTCCTAAGGTAAGATTTTTGTTTTTTTGAATTACTGGTGGTGTGTGTGTGTGTGTATAAACATATATATATTTTTTAAGAATCAAGAATATTCTAATTCTTGAATTGGCTAGTCTTCAGTCCCTTCACCTGACACTTCAGTCTCCTCTCAAAAATTATTGTGGTTGCTCCCTAATATTGGTTGTTTAGCTACTGTTTTTGATTATTGGTGTTAAACTGTTAATGAAGTTCCAGTGTAGTTCCGTGTTCAACTTTTTCACTTTAAATTGTGGCAACCTATCTGGTTGTAAAATTCTATTCCAGTCCTGGTAGGATGGGTCGGCAATTCAGACATCCAGGTCCATTTTCAAGCAGGTACTTTAGAGTCATGGGTGCTAGGGTGTGTCCCACTCTTGCAAATCAGTAGCTGATTCATGGATTACAAAAGATGTGTCATTAACCATTTGTTTACTCTGAAACTTCATATAGTCTATTAGAGCATTCTAAGACCTGCTGGTTTACCTGTACAACTCTTTGGAGAAACTTCCTGTTGCTTCCTAATCCTCTGCCTGAGATTTTACCCCATTTCTCTTCCTAGGTAGTGCTTGTACCATGTTCTGTCTTACCAAGTAAACTTCGTTTGGGCAGTGCGGCTTGATGACCTTTAGATGAAAGAACTCCAGTTGATGTGGGGGTTCTTCAGTCTCTTCTGGCTCCTTCTAATCTCTGTACATAGATGACCAAAGAACTATTAGGACTAAGCAGAGGGCAAAGTTTAAGAAGAGTGTAGGGAGGAAATGGGAGGAAGGACAGAGAAAGATAAGGAATGATAGAAGCTTGTCCATTGGCGTTAGATGTTAGTATAGTTAAGATTGTTGGGTAGTTATTTGCTCTATAGGATTTCAGATTAATGCTGTGGATAAATCAGAGAACAGTGCAGTCTGTGTAACTGAACTATTTGGACTTATATTAAGGAAGCTAAAGTGACATACTTAGAAGTCCTGAACCCGTAGGAATCAGAGCTCCTTGTGTAGGAGTGTTTCTCCTCAGCAAGTGTTCAGAGCTAGGACCTCATGGCCTCTGTACTTTTGAGGAAGCAGGCAAGGGGACTAGGATCAGTATATTGGATTTTATGTTATGGTTTTATTAGTTTTAACTAATGCATTAGGTGCATGGAGGCCTGCTTTTAAGGCATCTGTGAGGGACCAACAGTCGGCATAATGGCTATGTTGCTGGACTCCCATGTAGTTGACCGCGATTCGAGTCCCAGACCCAGTGGCTTAAACTTGGGCACACACACACTCCCGGCCTGCTGGCCCCTATTTAAGGTTTTACTTCTAAACTCTCTCAACCCAGAATGCTATAATATAGTAACTGTGAAGTTGTGCCAAAGGCCTGTGGCATGGCAGGAGTACAGAAGGAAAGTCAGCACTCCACACCGTGAGATAACAGCTCTTAGCTACTTGGAGCATCTAGTCGTGTGACTGCCCTAATTCTATGTTCCTTGCCAGTTCCTTGGAAAAAATGTAAATGGAAAACATTTAAGTCTAAACAAATGTCTTACTTGATACATTTTTCTCCTATTTTTGTTACTTAAAAATTGGGGTGAGTCTATGGCCTGGTGGTTAAGGTGCCTGGATCCTACATGTCCAACTCTGCAGTTTGAATCCCAGACCTGGTGGCTGCATCAGGCATGTGCATATGCATGCTCCAAATCCCAAAAGGATGAAGAAATTAAGGAGAAGGGATTGTGGTATGATCATGCCCCACAGGGGTACTTTCTTGCTTTCTCTCTCTTTAGTGAGCACATGCACCCCTAGCAAATTAGAAAACAAACAAAAACTTAAAAATTCTAGTGTTTGATGTGGGTAGGGAAAAATGGTACATTTGGGGGGAACAAGTTGAGTTTGCAGCCTGGAAAATAAAATAAGAGAAAACTTTATTCTCTTTTTCAATGGCAAATATCCTTAAAATGTTTTCGAAATATATTTTCAGATTGTAGGTACTTATTTTTAAGTAAAAAGAAATGATAGGTTGGGGCCAGCAGGTGGCATGGTGGTTAAGGTGCTGGACTCCTATATGATCAATTGTGTATTTTTAAAAAATATTTATTTAATTTTATTTATTTATTTATTTATTTTAATTTGACCAGAGAGAGATGGAGAGAGAGAGAGATATGGAAAGTGAGACAGCAAGCCACCAGGTCCAGGACTCGAACTGTGGTTGGCTATTTAGGAGTGTCCAGCACCTTAACTACTATACCACGTGCTAGTCCCAATGATCAGCCATGGTTTAAGTCCTGGACCCGGTGGCTTACTTTCTCACTTTCCCTCTCTCTCTACTGAGTGCATGTGCCCTATAACAGACTAATATAAATAAGTAAATAAATTTTTTATTTACTTATTTATTTCCATTTGTTATTGTTATTTTTTTCTTTATTTGACGAGAGAGAGAGAGAGAGAGAGAGAGAGCGCAAGCGAAAGAGAAAAGGAAAGCGAGAAAGCAAGCTACCAGGTCCGGGACTTAAACCATGGTTGACCATGTGGGAATCCAGCACCCTTATCCACCACACCACCTACTGGCCCCTTAAATAAATAATTCTTTTTTTCTTTTTTTAAAGAATTACTTATTTTATTTTATTTATTCATTTATTTTATTTTAATTTGACCAGAGAGATAGAGAGAGAGAGAGAGAGAGAGAGAGAAAGTGAGAAAGCAAGACACCAGATCCAGGACTCGAACCATGGTTGGCCATGTGGGAGTGTCCAGCGCCTTAACCACCACACCACCTGCTGGTCCCTAAATAAATAATTCTTAAAAAAAAGAAAAAGAAACGATAGGTTAATTAAAATGTATACTTTGGGGGCCAGTATGGTAGTTAAGGTGTTGGACTCCCACATGGCTGACCATGGTTCAAGTCCTGGACCTGGCCGCTTGCGTTCTCACTTTTTCTCTGTCTCTCTGTGACTCTGTCTCTCTTTGGTGAGCACATGAGCTTAACAATAATAATAATAATGATCGATAAGATTAAATAAGTAATTCTTTTAAAAAGTATATACTTAGGAGCTAAATTTTTTTTTTTTCGGCTTCTGCTTTGTTTCCAACTCTCATATCTTTAAATGAACTCTCTAGTTCTGTCAGGCATTACTAAAATATTAGACTTTAGCATGTGTTTGTTTCTCTGCTTATAGAAAATCATGCCCAGGGGCTGACGGTGGCATAGTGGTAAAGTACGAGTGTGTGAGGGTGACACATGGAAAGGTTTCCGGTGTCTGGAGACCTCCCTGAGTTCATGGGGTATGCTGGTGCCTATGATTCATGGCTGGGTTGAGGCTGGGGTTGGGTTTCAGCATTAAGACCCCATTGGGGGTGCTATCTCTCTTGCTTGTGGAAAAAATAAACTTTATATAAGAAAAGAAAATAATACCCAAACTCACTGTTTTTCATAAACCAAAGTACCAAAAGAAAGTAACTCCAAACAAAATCTCCGGTATTTAAGGCACTCTTATAAATTAGAAGTTCTCATGGAAGTTATTATCTATCTTTTTTCTTTATAAATAGGATTTGGACCATTCTTTTTTTTTTCCTAAGATTTATTTAATTTTATTTGTTATTATCTTTTCAATTTGACCAGAGAGAGACAAGGGAAAGTAAGAAAACAAGCTACTAGGTCCAGGACTTGAATTGCAGTGAGCACGTGGGAGTCCAGCACTATAACCTCCACGCCACCTGCTGGTCTGGGATGTGGACCTTTCTTCAGCTGAGTATTGCCAGCCATGATTAAGCCTTATGAGTGATGGTTCAGGTCTAGTTGTCATGGACCTGAGCACAGGTGAGATGGGAGAGGATCATGGAGAAGGAGGATTGTGTGAGTAGGAAGAGAGGAAAAAAATGAAGATGAGGAAAGAAAAGATATGTAGTCCTCAGAGAGTGTTAAGGAGCCACCATCACTTGTCTCAGAAAGCTCTCAGGCCACTTGGAGCCTTGTGTACTAAACTGAATGCTAAGGAATGCAAACAAAAAGTATTCTGTTTTTTTTTTTTTTTCCTAAATAATTATTTATTTAATTCCATTTGTTATTAGTATTTTAATTTGACCAGAGAGAGAGAAAGAGAAACCAAGAAAGTAAGCTGCTAGGTCCAGGACTCGAACTGCAGTCAGCCATGTGGAGTCCAGTGCCTTTAACCACCGTGCCACCTGCTGGCTCCAAAAAAGTAATTTTTTAAAAAAAGTTTCACTTGTAGGCCAGCCCTGTAGGCTTAGTGGTTAAGGGAGCCAAATCCCACATGGTCGATTGTGGTTCAAATCCCAGCTGTGGTGGCTTTAAAAATGTGACTGGTGTATGTGCATGTGTGTGCTTGCCCAGAATCCTGACAGGATGGAGAAATGAAGGAATTGCAGCATGACTACACCCCATGGGAGAGGCACCCCTCTCCCTCTCTGTCTTTCTGTCTCTCTCTGTTGAGCATTTGTGGCCTCTGTCAATTAAAAAAAAATTATACTTACAAAGTTTTAGTGAAAAAATATTTTGATTATTTATTCCCTTAAATTGGCTATAGCTATTAACAATCTTGGCTGTGTAATCCTGGGTGATTTCCTTTCTTTCTTTTTTTTTTTTTTTTTTATAATGTTTTAATTTTATTCATTTTAATTTGACCAGAGAGACACATGCAGAGAGAGAGAGAGGGAAAGTGAGAAAGCGAGCCACCAGGTTCAAAACCTGAACCATGGTCAGCCATGTGGGAGTGTCCAGCACCTTAACCACCACACTATCTGCTGGTCCCTGGGTGATTTTCTTAATCTCCAAGATTCGGGATACTTCTTTGTGTTGGATTTAATAATGACACTAAAGAGGAGTTTTGTGTGTATTACCTTTGTAAAGAACAGAAGGTAGTGTTTGACTTAATGAATTACTGCTATTATTATAGTAATTACTGTTAATAATAGTTCCTCACAGACTAGGCAAGGGGGAGGTTCCGACTGTGATGTCAGGCAAGGTCATTGACTTCTTAAACCTCTGTGTTCTCATCTGTAAAAAGGGTATATTTACAGTGCCTAGAGACCAGGGTGAACTTTGTAAGGATTAAACGAGTTTATGATGTAAAGTGCTTATAATAGCACCTGTTAGGTGTTCAGTAAACTTGAACTGCTAATTTTCTTCATGACCTTTGTTTGCTGGGACTGCCATAACAAGGTGACATAAACTGAGTGGCTTCAAAAACAGAAATTTATTGAGTCACAGCTTTGGATCTAGAAGAATAAGGGTAGGGACTATGCTTCTTTTAAGGTGTTAGGGCAGGATCTGGTTCAGGCCGCTCTTCTAGCTTCTGGTGGTTTCTCAACATGAGGCAGCAGAACTCCAGTCTTTACTTAGAGTGTTTCCTGTGTGCATGTCTCTTCTGTGTCCAAGTTATCCTCTTTTTGTAGGATGACAGTCATGTTGGATCAGGGCCAACCCTAATGACCTCATTTTAATTTGATTACCTCTGTAAAGACCCTATTCGTAAATAAGATCATGTTCTGAGTTACTGAAAGTCAGGAATCCAGTGTACCTTTTGGGAGTCACAAGTTAATTCATAACAGCATCCAATAAATAGCCTTCTTGAGCTGGCCCCATAGCCTAGTGGTCAAGGAGGCTGAATCCCATGGGGCTGATCATGATTCAAATCCTGGCCCTAGGGGCTTGAAAAACATGCCGGGCGCCTATGCATGTTTGCCCCAAATCCTGACAGGATGGGGAAATGCAGGATAAGAGATTGTGGTGTGAACAAGCCCCATTGGGAGTGCTTTCTCCTTCTTTCTTTGTCTCTGTCTCCCTCTGTCATGTGCACGCACCCACTGGCAATTATAAATAAACAGACAGATAGTCTTCTCATCACCACAGATTTATGCACCTGAATGATAGACCTTCAACATCCATACATAGAAGTAGGTTGCTTTTTAGGCTTCTCATGCATTAATCTTTAATATGTGTAATATTTTTGTTATTGAAACTAGATTTATATAAAAATCAAAACTTTACTAGATCATATTCTCTTTTTCTAGGTATCAGTAAAAAAAATCTGATTTAAAAAAATTAAAGTCAACATTACAGTCTTGTTTCCTATATTTCATCCTTTGTGGAATTGATAGAACCTTGGGATTTCCTGAATTTTTGAGAATGAGGCCTGGGGTCTAGAGCTTTGGGACCTAAGGATACCAAGTAATGGGATTAACCCCTCTCTTTCCTACACGAATAAGGAGATACTCTGTATATTCAATCAGATGCCATATATATATGTGTGTGTGTATATATATGTGTGTATAAACACATATATATATGGTATATATTTAAAGCAGTATTCCATTTAACTTTATTTATTTTAATTTGATGAGAGAGAAAGGGAGAAAGCAAGTCGCCAGGTCTGGGTCTTGAACCACTATTAGCATGTGGGAGTCCAGCACCCTTAACCATCATGCCCCCTAGATGCTGACCCCCTAGATGCCATATTAGAAGAAGCTGGTGTGGTTTTGCTTCAAACTCATTTTGGGATTACAAGTAGGTTACCCCCAAAATAGCAGGATCTTGAGGAAGTTCCTCCTTTGGCTTGATTGAATTGGCAGCCTTCTGCTGCTTTTCCCCTCCTGTTTGCCTTTAGAG
The DNA here is from genome assembly GCF_000334495.1 of Tupaia belangeri chinensis. Classification (NCBI taxonomy): domain Eukaryota; kingdom Metazoa; phylum Chordata; class Mammalia; order Scandentia; family Tupaiidae; genus Tupaia; species Tupaia belangeri. The sequence continues at coordinate 927,602 of NW_006160144.1, forward strand.
TCAAGTTTAACCTTTTAAACTTAGAATATGTTGTAGATCCCTGCTGCTGACCTCTGTTTTGTTAAACCTTGTCTTTGACCACTGTCTGTATGGGCCTTTGATTGTTTTATCTCCTCAAACTAACAGGGTTAAGACTTAAAGTTGTCATTGGGGTAATTTTCCTAAAAGATACCATATGTATCTGTCTCCTTAAAGAAAGTACTCTGCACGATAGTTTATCTTTTAATGATAATCCGAATTGCTGAAGGTTTTCATTATGCTGACCAGTTAGTGTCCTATGCTGAAATAAAATACGCCTCTGGGGAATCATAAGAATGCTGTATTAATGGATTAGTGTGTACCTATTACATCCTGTTGGGCATTTTTTAATATTCTTTTGACTGTTATTATCTACTTCATGATCTTTCTCTCTTTTTTAAAATAATTATTTAATTTAATTTATTTGTAATTATTATTTAGTTTGATCTGAGAGAGAAAGCAAGCTTACAGGTCCAGTACTTGAACCGTGGTCAGCCATGTGGGAATCCAGCTCCTCAACTACCATGCCACCTGCTAGCCCCAATGATCTCTTTTTTAAGAGGCTTTTGCCTTAGGGTGCAGTGAGCTCCACTGGAGGGAGAGAGAAACAGAGACAATGAGAGGGAAACTTAGAAATCACCCCTGGGGTGATGGCTACATTGTAGTCCCTTTTCCTGCATTCTCCTCCCAGCATCTTGAGCATGCACACACAAGCATCCGGCGTGATTTTTAAGCTACTGGGTCTGGGACTCAAACTGCGGTCAGCCATGTGGGAGTCCAGTGATGTAGCTGCTACATCATCTGCTGGTCCTTACTTTATGATCTCTTACCTTAGTACAGGCATTACTGTCCTTCCTCCAGCCTTCCAGCAACCTTCACTTCTTGTTTTCATGCTTGCTTTCTATGATAGGCTAGGATACCAGCAAACTAAGTTTGTTGAAGCATTTGTCAGCAAACCATAAATAAACCTTCAGTGATGACTGGAGGCACTTTTCCATGGATAAAACACATGAAGAATGGCACGTTTTGGTAGTTCAGTTATGGAGAGAAGAGTCCTGTGCTTTAATCAAATTTTTACAACTGTCTGGGACTACGCTAGGTAAATAGGTGTTACGGAGTTGCTATGTCAGTTGTCCTCAGAAGCTAGTCCCCAAACTCCTTTTCTATTTCCTTATCCTGAAGTAGAGTTGGGAGTCTTGGTGAGAAGGGCCACTTGACCAGGCCAGAGTGAGTGGTGAACATGCCTGTCTAGGCAGAGCATAGGGTGTGAGTAGGAGAGGGAGAGCAGTCAGGTAACAAGCAGGAGAGCTAGCTCTGGACATGTTGGTCGGTTTGTTCCGGGCAAAGGAACTAGTCATAGTGACTTCTGGAGACCCAGAGAATATATTCAGGTACTTTGAATACATTTTAAGAAATTATCTTTTTTATTCTGAACAGTCTAGTGGTTTTAGTTTTTGCTAGGTTTTTGCTTGCTTAGAAACCATCTTCTGAAGAGCTAGTGTTTTAGCCTAGTGGTTAAGGAAGCCAGATCCCCTGTAGCTGACCATGTGGCTGGCTCCAGTGGCTTGAAAAAACATACTGAGCATGTGTGTGCATGCATGCCCCAAATCTCTACAGGATGGGGAAATGGAGAAGGAATTGTGGCATGACCATACCCCATTGGAGGGTACTGTCTCTCAAAAAAAAAGAAAAAAGAAAGAAAGAAAGAAATCTTGTGAAATGTTTGCATTTCAAATCATAATAACTTAAAAAGCTGAATGAGACTGAAAATTGAGGAAAGGAATCAAATAACGTATTGGGTTGTTGGAAAAATCACGACACATTTTTGCATAGGAAAATAGAAAAATATGTCATGACTTTTCTGATAACCCAATAAATTAATGTTACGATTCTAAAAGCATTCTACCGTGGCGGCTTCTTTGGAAGTTAGTTAGCTGCCATGCTTTTGAAGGTCCCTCAGCCAATCTCTCTTTTCATGTTGCAGAGCACACAGGGCCTGTCTAGGAAGACCCCACTTCCTGGGTCCATGCCAGTCCTTATCTCTGTCTCTTCCCTTATTAGGTCTGCCTTTCTGATCTCTTGAGCTATTTTCAGTTTTCAGCTTCCCATTCCTTATTTGTTGTTATCCCTCAGCTTTTATAAACAACTCAGGTCTCTTTCACTGAAGAACACAAAACTCATTTTTTTTTTTTTTGGAGAGGTTTTTGCTATAGGGCGTGTGCGCTCGCCAGCCAGCCAGACAGACAGAAAGAGACAGAAAGCAGGAAATCACCCCCCAGTGGGGATGGCCACGCCGTAATCCCTTCTCCTCCATTCTCCTCCTGGGATCTTGGGCACGCACGCACACGCGCCCGGCGTGAGTTTAAGCCACCGGGTCCGGGACTTGAACCACGGTCGACTACGTGGGAGTCCAGCGACATAGCCATTACGCTAACTGCTGGTCCCAAGAACACAAAACTCTTAAACTGCAAGCACTGGTCCCTCTAGCTTCTACTGACATGTTCAATTGAAACTGCCCTTGTAGACTCATCCCTATTGCCAAATTTAGAGGATCTCTTCTATCCTTGTCTCTTAAGGCCTCCGAGTAGTCTCTGATAGTGTGGACTATTCCTCCGCCTGTAAACTCTTCCTTCTCTGGCTGTGGTGGTGGTCCCTCCTCACTTCTTGTCTTCATTTCTGAGAGGTTAACAACAGAGTGAGACAGAACATGGACTTTAGAAACAGACTCCTAGAGTCAAATGTGAGCTCTGTCACTTACTATATGACCTTGGAAAAGTAATTTTACTTTGCTGTGCCTCAGTTACCATCCCTGTAAAATGAGAAAAGTAATAGTACCTATCTCACAGGATGGTTATAAATTAATACAAGAAAAACATGTAGAACGCCTGGCACACAGTAAAGTATGTGTGATATGAGTGATGGCTGATGCTACCACGATAGTCATTCATGCTCATCATTTTTAAAAAAATCATTATTTTACTTAACATTATTTATTAATATTATTTTCTAGTTTGATCATACAGAGAGAGAGATAGCAAGAAAGCAAGCCACCAGGTCCAGGACTTGAACCACAGCTGGCCATGTGGGAGTTCAGTGTCCTTAACCACCACGCCACCTGCTGGCTGTCCCCTCATGCTCGTCTTTTGCGGTTTTCTTTGCATACTTTTTCCTCTTGTATTCCTGAAAACATCAGTGTTTGCCTTACCTTGATCTCCCTCTCCTTGCCCTGTGCAGTTCCTGGGAGCACCTTAGACTAGTCTATGCCTCCCTTACCCTCTGTATGGTGGTAATTATTTGCAAGAGTTTTTATTTTTTTAATTAAAAAAAAATGTTTTTTTTTGAGAGTTTTTTGGTATACAGTGCATGCGCTCGCCAGAAAGACAGAGAGACAGAGAGAGAAAGCAATGAATCACACCCCCCCCGGGGGGGGGATGGCCACACTACAGTCCCTTCTCCATTCTCCTCTCGGGATCTTGGGCACACGTGCATATGTTCCTGGCGTGAGTTTAAGCCACTGGGTCCCGGACTTGAACCGTGGTCGGCTACATGGGAGTCCAGCAACATAGCCATTACACTAACTGCTGGTCCCGCAAGTGAGTTTTTCCTAGCTCTGACTGGTTTAGTGATCTTCAATCCTGTATTTGCAGTTGCTTCCTGGACATCTCTGCTTGGATCTCTCATAGGCATTTAAAGATGACCTCACTGGGGCCAACAGGTGGCATGGTTCTTAAGGTTCTGGACTGCCACATGGCTGACTATGGTTTGAATCCTGGATCTGGTGGCTTACTTTTTCATTCCCTCTGTCTTTCTTTCTCTGTCTCTCTCCAGTCAAATTAAAAAACAATAATAAATAAAATAAAAGAATCTTTAAAAAAATGACCCCATCATTCACTTTTCCAAGTCCAGCCTCTTCCCATCTTATTCAAGTGAGTCACTCAAGTAAAGGATTTGGGAGGTGTACAGATTTCTCCTTGTGTCATTTTTGTCACCACATTCTTGAGATCCTAGTTCATACTGCTTTTCTGGTCACCCTACTTCTCCCTTCATTTTTGCTATAGGGTGCATGCGCTCACCAGAAAGACAGAGACAGACAGAAAGCGAGAAATCACCCCCCATGGCGGATGGCCACACCACAATCCCTTCTCCTCTATTCTCCTCTCAGGATCTTGGGCACACATGCACATGTGCTGGGCATGAGTTTAAGCCACCGGATCTGGGACTTGACCCACAGTCGACTACATGGGAGTCGAGTCCAACAACATAGCCATTACGCCAAATACTAGTCCCAAGCCTGGCGTGTTTTTCAAGCCTCTGGGTCTGGGACTCAGACTGTAGAGTCAGCCGTATGGGATCCAGTGCCCTAACCACCGTGCTAACTGCTGGCCCTAGAGTTATTATTTTTAAAAAATAAATCTTTCGGAGCCAGCAGGTGGCATGGTTGTTGAGGAGCTGGGCTCCCTCATGACTGACTGCTGTTCAAGTCTTTGACCTGGTGGCTTGCTTTCTCACCTTCTCTCTCTCTCTCTCATGAGTGCATGAACCCTGCAGCAAACTAAAAAATAATAGTGGTAAATAAAATTAAGTAAATAATTATTTTAAAAAATCTTTCATTGAATGCTGATGGGCATAGATTTCTTTTCCCACCTTCATTTGCTTTTGGATAAGAGTTTGCTAACAACTCAATGTCCACCTGGTAACTAAAACGTTTTTGCATTATTAAACTAAAGTATAAGGACATGAATATCACTTAGGCCTTTGATGTACCAACCAGGTAGTATGTTTGACCAGGAACTGATTATGTTAGAATTGTTCATGATACTCATTTTTGTGTATTTAGTGAACAATTATCCTTTTTCCCTTCTTTATCACAGCTCTGCTAAGGATGAGTTTAGACACAGCATTTTCTCTTTTACCACTTGGTATAAATTATGTTTGTAGTAACAGCCCAGAAGATGCCCAAGCTTATATTGGTAGCCCAGGGTTTATTTTTATCTGGCATTTGATCATGGCCTTAAGTTTTTGGCCAGCAGGGGGAGCTGAAGTCACTGATATGTGACTCAATGTCAGCTGGTTTTTTTATAAAGTTTGTCAGCCATGAGAAAATAAGAAAACCTTTACTGACAAAGAACATATTCACACATGACCAAGAGGAATATGACAAACATTTTAATTCTGATAAAGAATCAATGAAATTTAGATTAAATGACATACTATTTTTTTAACCTGTCAAATAGTCAGTTGAACTGTGCTGTCAAAGGTGATGAGGGGACAGTCTCCAAAATTGCTAATGCAAGTGTCTGTTGGGCCCCCTCCCTGTTTTTTTTTTTTTTTTTAATTTGCTGTAAGGTGCAGGCACTCATCAGAGAGAGAGAGGGAGGGGAGGTGGGAGGAAGGGAGAGAGAAAGTGAGAAGCTCCCTTTTCCTCCATTCTCCTCCCAGGATTTTGGGCATACATATGTGCCCAGCATGTATTTTAAACCACCAGGTCTGAGACTCAAAATGCCCAGTCGGCCATGTAGGATCCAGCCATCTGAACTACCACCCCACCTGGGTGGCCTTGTTCAGCCCATTTTTTTCTGGAAGATATTTTGGTAAGGAAAAAATAGAGATAGAGAAAGAATAGAGAACAGACATACTAATTTGAGAACAAAGATTAGCCTTATTCATGCTAGTGAGATTTGAGGATGAATTTATATGAGCGAGATTAATGGAAAAATAAATTATGGTATATTTAAGGGTAGACAATTATACACTCATAAAATAATAATTTTGAAGAACTTTTAATGTGTTAGCATGCTGAACACATAAAATTCAGAGACTAGCTCCATGACCTGGCATAAGGTAGTTGGATCCCACATGGCTAACTGTAGGGTTCTAGTCGTGGCCCAGCAGCTTGGGAAACACATTAGGCACACTTGCCTGCCCAAAATCCTGAAAGGAGAGGAAGTCCTGAAAGGTACTGTGGTATGACCATTCCCCATGGAGGGTCCTCCCCCCATTCTTCTGGCAAGTGCTTATGCCCTCTAGGGAAAAACAAAACAAAACAAAACAGGATGCAGAGGTATATAAGTAGGACTCTAAATGTATAAAAGAGGGCTAGCCCAATATCCTAGTGGTTAAATGAACCAGATTCCACATGGCTGGCTGTGATTTGAATCCTGGGCCTGGTGGTTTGAAAAAAGCCCCAGATCCTAATAGGGGAGGCATGAAGGAGAAGGATGGCGGCTTGACCATGCCGCCTGTGAGGGGGCTGCTTTCTCCCAGTTCTCCGGATCTCTGGCAAGTGCACATGCCCTCTGGCAGTTAATACAAGATAAGGAAGTATGCATGTATCACACACACTCTAGATAAAGGTCTAAAGGCACTATACCAGCAAGCCTCGCCCAGGCTGTCAATCCGGGGTCCATCCAGCCAATTGTTCTGTTTAAACTGGCACCAAGGGATGTGTTTTTTTTTTTTTTTTTTTGGAGAGGTTTTTGCTATAGGGCGCGTGCGCTCGCCAGACAGAAAGAGAGAGACAGAGAGACAGAAAGCGAGAAATCACCCCCCAGTGGGGATGGTCACGCTGCAGTCCCTCTCCTCCATTCTCCTCTCGGGATCTTGGGCACGCACGCACACATGCCCGGCGTGAGTTTTAAGCCACCGGGTCCAGTACACGAACTGCGGTCGACTACACGGGAGTCCAGCGACATAGCCATTATGCTAACTGCTGGTCCCATCCCCAAGGGATGTTTTGAGATAAGGCATTTTTGTCTCGTGTCACCCTCAGACATCAGAAGTGACTTCTATCTTGTAGGGTCCCCAAATGGACTAAATTTATGTTAATTCAAACACTTTAAAAACATTTCTTTTAAAAGAATTATTTTATTTAACTTCATTTATTTATTTTAAATTTTGACCAGAGAGAGACAGAGTAAAAGAAAGAGAGAGGGAAAATGAGAAAGCAAGCTTCCAGATCCAGGACTTGAACCATAGTTGGCCATGTAGGAAACCAGCTTTCCTAACTACCACACCACCTACCAGCCCTGGCTTTCTAATTTTTAAAAAAATTATTTTATTTAACTTCATTTAATTATTCTTAATCAAGCACTTCTTGAATCTGTTTTTAACTCTAAATACTCTTGATGGTACTATATCACACAAGTTTATTTTATCTGTTACAGAAAGACATTTTTTCAAGTTTAAAAACTTAATATATTGGAGGCTAACTCCATAGCATAGTGGTTAAATGCTGTTTCTGGAGCTGGATCTTCTCACATGACTGACTGTGGTTTGAATCCCAACCCTGGCAGCTGAAAGACATGCCTTGTGTGTGTGTGTGTTCATGCCCCAAAACCTGATGGGATGAAGAAATGTTGGAAGGAGATTGCAGTGTGACCATGTCCACTGTGGGATGCTTTCTCTCTGGTAGAGTGCACATGCCCTATGGCAATTAAAAAAGAAAGGCTTACTGTATTGAGATTTGGTGAATAAGTTAGTATTTAATATATGGATACGTTTTCTTTTTTTTCAAGTTTATTTCATGTGAGAGAGGAAGAGAGAGAGAGAGACAGAGATAGACAGGGACTTCTGATAGGTCCTGCCAAGCCGTGATCCTCCCTCCAGCCTTCCAGCCAACCAGGATTATGGAGCATGCCCAGGCGCCTGGCATCCAAACCCCAGGTCTTCTCAGATGGCTCCGGCATTGTGCACTGGCACCTCACCCCTGTACTTCCAAGACTGGGCCTACTGATAGATTTTTATTTTGATCATATTGGCCCTTGACTTTCATGTTTTTCTTTTTTTGAGAAGTTTTTGCTATGGCGTGCATGTGCTCACCAGAAAGACAGACAGAGAGACAGAAAGTGAGAAATCACCTCCCAGGGGGATGGCCACGCCGCAATCCCTTCTTCTCCATTTCCCTCTCAGGATCTTGGGCACGCATGCACACGTGCCTGGCTTGAGGTTAAGCCACCAAGTCCAGGACTTGAACCATAGTCGACTACATGGGAGTCCAGTGACATAGCCATTACACTAACTGTTGGTCCCTCCCCTCTTTTTTTTTTTGCATAGAACATCACATTGTCTTTAGGAGACATCCTATAATTATTCCAAAAATTCCTTTCTTGACCAGAAGGCATGAATCCTTTTAAGGATAACTTAGATATATTTTCCCTGTAAATACCTTTTCATTTATTCATGCTGTAACATACTTGCCATTTTCCTGCTTGTAATATTTTAGCATCTTGTATCTCCATGGGCTCTTAGAAGTAATCCAGAGAGGGGTCAACAGGTGGTGTGATGGTTAAGGGCACTGGCCTCCCACATGGCCGACTGTGGTTCAAGTCCCAGACCTGGAGGCTTGTTTCCCACTCCCCCCAACCCCCCATCCCTCTCTGGTCAAATTAAGATATTTTTAAAAAAAGGATAAATAAAGTTAAACAAAATAACTAAAAAAAAAAAAAATTAAAAAAAGAGAAAGCATCCAGAGTAAGAAATGAGCTCTTTAGCTAGGTCTGATGGTTAGAAATCTTGAGTAAAAATGTGCCTCTCTGGAATTTCCACTTTGGGCCTAATTTTGTCTATACAGGAACTGCCTAGAGCAAGTCTAATTTCTCTTCTTCTGGACAGCCCTTCAGATATTTAGACCGCTTTTATACTTGCCAGAGTATTCTCTAAGCTGAAAATAAATCCTAGTTTTTGCAAATGTTTCTCATTTGATGCACATAGAAACCCTCTCCATCTCTAAGTTTCCTTATTTTTTCCAATTCAGTGTGGTATTTCATTATTGGGAAGCTTGTCATTCCATCTTCAAAATGCGGAATTCTCTCTGTATCTTTCATAGAGATTATTAAAATATTAACTAGAACATTTCCAAAATGTTACCTGCCTAAGATCAATCTTCTGTGTATACATCTTCATTTGGGGAAATTTACCTCAAGTGTCCACCCAGATTTTTCTATGTCTAAATCATGCTCCATCTATGGCAAATGTCCCCAATTCTGTAGTCACTTGGTTTTTTTATTCTTTTAAATTTTATTTATTTAATTTTATTTGTTATTATTTTTAATTTGATCAGAGAGGGACAGAGAAAGAGAAAGGGAAAATGAAAGCAAGCCTTGAGGTCCGGGCCTTGAACCATGGTTGACCATGCGAGAGTCCAGCAACTTACCCACAACATCACCTGCTGACCTGGGTCACTCAGGTTTTTTTTAAAAAAAAAATAGCCAAAAAAAAATAGCCATTTATTTAGAATCTTAATAGGATTTTCATGAAATCCCCACATAAATTGTATCCATATGCTTACTTTATTCTTGAAGAATTTGGGTAGACTGGTGTGGTGTGATTTCCCCTTTTAGAAGCCATGTTGACTTTTCTGAATGACAGAAAGTAATTCCTATTGATACATCTTCTGATCCCTTTCTCACTTCGGATTTGCCAGTCTGGCCCAATCAGAGTTGCAGCCCTTCTTTTGAATATATGGAAGTTCCATTGATGGCATTTTTTGGGTTCATTTTTATTCAGCAAATATTCATGGAGTGCTTAATTATGCCAGGAATTGAGCAAGGGACTAAGTAAATGTTGTTGATAAAGGAAACAGATCTGGATTATGTCCTTCTGGGGTTTATGAAGGTCACTCCTCTCATGTGACTGTCAGCTAGTATGTTTTGCCCTGCAGTTTTATAATTTATACTTAAGTTCCTTTAAATTGTAGAGAATATTCTGAGTCTCCATGATTACCCATCAGTTTGGAAGCCTCTTGTTTATTTAATGTATATTTGATTCACTATCAGTGATTTATATGCTTTAAAGAGTAATATAGAAATAGATCCCCTCCTTTGAATCTTCCCCAGTAAACATGGAAGCAAATAAAAATTAGATACGTCAGCTGTCCTGCATTTATTACTGTTTATGCCATGTTTATCCAGTCATAATTTGGCATCTACCTTTCTGTGTATTTAAATAATCTCTTAGTGGCTTTGCATTGTTCTGTAAAGTTTTAGTTGTTTTGCCTACATTGATGTTAGTGCTCCCATCAGCTACACTCTGGTCTTTTATTGCTTTTCCTCATTTCTGTTGTTCTTCTATTTTTAAAAATTGTTTTTCTTGTCTCCCCTCGTACATGCTTCTCAGCAATTTAAAAATTTGGTTGAGCATCTGACTTTTATTTTTTTGGAGAGGTTTTTCACTATAGGGCGCGTATGCTCGCCAGACAGACAGAGAGAGACATACAGACAGAAAGCAAGAAATCACCCCCCGGGGGGATGGTCACGCCACAGTCCCTTCTCCTCCATTCTCCTCTCAGGATCTTGGGCACGCACGCACACGCGCCCGGCGTGAGTTTTAAGCTACTGGGTCCGGGGCGCAAACTGCAGTCGGAGTCCAAAGACATAGCCGTTACGTTAACTGCTGGTTCCTGAGCATCTGACTTTTTTGATGTCTTGCTTTCAATAAAGTCTTCTAAAGTTTATTTATATACTTCATACTGCACATTTGTTTAACATTTTATCCAACTAAAGCCTGTATTTTAATGTTTCTGTGTGTGTGTTTTCTAAAATTAGATGACCATACAACACACTTTTAGTTTTTCTGACAATGTGAAATGTCAATTAAATTTTTTTTTTTAATAATTATTTTATTTAACTTTATTTATTTATTTTAATTTGACCAGAGGGGGACAGAGTGAGAGAGAGTGGAAATGAGAAAGCAAGCTGCCAGGTGCCAGGTCCCTACTTGAGTCATGGTCGGCCCTGTGGGAGTCCATTGCCTTTAACCACCAGTGCCACCTGCCTTCCCCAGTTAAATGTTTTCTTCACCTCACTACTAGTGGGTCAAATAATGTCAGTTTCCTATTATAATTTAGAAATAAATTTTGTTACACATGCAAGTATTAATAGGTTTCAGTTTTTTGAGAAAATATTCTATTATTTAAGATTTTTTGGTCATTTCCCTCGCAAAGAAGTTTTGTGTTACCAAGCATGTAGTTTGCTGAACCCCACTTTATTATTGTGTTTTTCATGTTTCCCAGTTTTTGAGTTTTAGATTTGAAAAGAAGATTTAAGTTAGTCAAAGGCTCTTGTTTCATATGTGAAGAAATTAAGAACATAAAGTCAAATCATTTGCCCAAAGTTGCATAGCTATTGAGTGGTGGAGCTAGAGCTATCAGTGGAATGCCAATCCAGCATCATTTATACCGGTCAGTGATTGCTCTGAGATAGGCTGTGCCAACAATATGTATATTAGACCATATATAAGCAGGAAAAAAGTTACCGATTTACAGAGCCAAGATTTAAATGATTAATCTGACTTGGAAATAAGCTGACTGATCAGCATGTTCTCTCTCGTTCAGGTCATATTCTCCCTCTCAGATCCCAATATTTGTGGGTTAGGGCATCTTCTTTATGCTGTGGATAGTACTGGATATGACAGCGCCAAATACTTTCTCTTTGAACTAGTTTTTTATAGAAGCCTGCCAACCATCTGTTACAATATTCTTCAGGCAGAGTATAATACTATTGCTTTTGCTTAAGCTTTTAAAATAATAATGCATTCCAGGCCTGTGTCCCTGAAGATAACTAAGTAGTAGGATTTTGTGTTCCTTAAACACTTCACTCACTGATGTTCTAGCTTCTTTCTTTCGTATCGTCCCTACTAATATTGATTGTGTCATTGACATGTTGAGACTTCAGTTTTTTTAAAAGAATTATTTTATGTAACTTTATTTATTTGTTTTAACTTGACCAGAGAGGGACAGAGTGAGAAAGTGAGAGAGCAAGAGAGAAAGAGACATGGAAAGTGAGAAAGCAAGCCGCCAGGTCTGGGACTCGAACTGTGGTTAGCCATGTGGAAGTCTAGCGCCCTTATCCACCATGCCATCTGCCACCCCGAGACTTCATTTTATTCTCACATAGAGAATAATTTAGAATAACTTGAGTTTGAAGGGAACCTAAGTTTGGCATACATATACTGCTGACAGTGAGTTTGAAAATGTAACATGAAGGGTAATCGTGCTCTGAAGTAATGATTTAAGGGGAACTAAATGGCAGCATTACGGCTTTCCTTCTCCTGACATTTTCACAAATGGTTCTTCTTTTATTTGCAAAGTAAAATTGTGTAGAAATTGAGCGCAATTTCAGTCTAGTTGTTTGAAATAGCTTTATTAAGGGACCAGCAGTTAGTGTAATGGCTATGTCGCTGGACTACCATGTAGTCGACCGCAGTTCAAGTCTTGGACCCGGCGGCTTAAACTCACGCCGGGTGCGTGTGCGTGCGTTCCCAAGATCCCAAGAGGAGAATGGAGGAGAAGGGATTGCGGCGTGACCATCCCCCCTGGGGGGTGATTTCTTGCTTTCTGTCTCTCTGTCTCTCTCTGTCTGTCTGGCGAGCGCATGCGCCCCATAGCAAAAACCTCTCCAAAAAAAAAAGGAAAAAAAATAGCTTTATTAAGAAACGATGAACATATAAAAGTTACCTGTTTATAATGGTACAATTAAGTGGGTTTTCAAAGTATATTCAGAGAATTATGCATCCATCACTACAACTTAATTTAAGAACATTGTAAAAAAGAGAGAGAGAGAAGGAAAGAGAGAAGGAGTGAGAAAGCGAGCCGCCAGATCTGGGACTTGAACTGTGATTGGCCATGTGGGAGTCCTGTGCTTTAACTACCATGTCACCTGCTGGTCCCAATTGTAGAACATTTTTAACACTCCCAAAAGAAATCCTGTATTTATTGGCAGTCTCTATTTGCCTTTCCCTTTCCAGTCCCTGGCAGCCCCTGTTTACTTTATGTCTCTATGGCTTTCCTTCTGTTGGACATTTCACGCAGTAAGTTGAATCTTACAATATGTGGTCTTGTAACAGGCTTCTTTTACTTAGCATGTTTCAGGGTTCATCTGTGTCATAACATATAGTAGTACTTCATTCTTTTTTATGGCTGAATAATATTCTATTGTAAATGCAGCATTTTTCTTTCCATTGATCAATTGATAGACATTCGTTTCTATCTTTTGGCCATATGGAATAATGCCGCTATAAATACTCTTGTACGGGTTTTTGTTTGGACAACTGATTTCAATTCTCTTGGGTATATACCTAAGAGTAGAGTTGCTAGGTTATGTGGTAACTCTGTTTAATGTTGCGAGGAACCACCAAACTGTTTTCCAAAGCAGCAGCACCATTTTATATTTCTACCAGCAATGTTGTAGGGTTCTAGCTTCTCTATATCCTTGTCAACACTTGTAATTGTCTGTCATTTTTAATTTTTTAATTATAACTGTCTTAAGTGGATGTGAAGTGATATCTTATTGTGATTTCTAATTGAATTTTCCTAACAGCTAATGATGATGAAATCTCTTCATGTTCCAATTGGCCAATTTGAATCTTCTTTGGAGAAATGTCTGTTTGTATTATTTGCCCTTTTTAAAAAAAAAAAAAAAAAGAAGAAGAAGAAGCTAGATGTTGTACATGCATGCACAAGGTGGGGGTGGAGGGACAGGGAGAAAGTGAAAAAGAAAGAGAACCCTTCAATGGGCCCTGTTGATGCCACAATCTCTTTTCCACAAATTTTCCATCCTGTCAGGATCCTAGGCACATACATGTACACTCCCATTTTGTGTGTGTATATTTTATTGTCAGACAGTGCATGTGCTTGCCAGAGAGACACAGAAACAAAGAGAGGGAGAGGAAAAGGGAGAAGTCCTTCCCTGCCCCCGTGAGGCATGGTCACGTCACAATCCCTTCTCCTTCATTTTTCCATACTGTTAGTATTTTGTGTGGGTGCATATATGTGTCTTATGTGTTTTTCAAGCCCCTGGGGCCAGGATTTAAACCATGGGATCTACTTGTATTATGGAGCCTCCCCCATTTTTAAATTGGATTTTGTTGTTGTTGTTGTTGAGTTGTAAGAGTTCTTCATACATTCTGGATATAAATTCCTTATCAGATGCATGATTTGCAAATATTTTATCTCATTCTATGAATCGTGTTCTCAGTTTCTCCATGATATCCACTAATGTATAAAAACTCATAATTTGATGAAGTCTAGTTTATGTGTTTTTTTCCTTTTATTACTTTGCTTTTGGTGCCAGATCTGAAAACCACTGCCTAACCCAAGTAATGGAGGTTTACTTTTGTTTTCCTTAGGTCTTTGATTCACTTTTAAACTAATTTAGTTAATTATAATGTTAATTGTAATATAATCATATGAAATAGGGGTCCAACTTCATTCTATTTCATTTGAATATTCAATCGTCCCAGCATAGTTCTTTTCTTTTTTTAAAGTTTATTTCTTCCATGAGTGAGAGAGGCATAGTCTCTAGACATGAACTTGGAACTTTCCCACATTTGTCTGTCTTTCAAAATATCACCTTTTTACTGCCACACCTCTGTCTGGCCCCCCATATCACAACATACTTTGTTGAAAAGACATTCTGTCCTCCGATGGGTTGTCTACATGCCCTTGTCAAAAATCAATTGATTGTAAAAAAAAAAAAAAAAAAAATCAATTGTCAATATCAGGGTTGATTACGGAACTCTTGTTTCTATTCCAGTAATCTATTGTGCCAGTACCACACTGTTATTTGTGTGTGTGTATGTGTATGTGCGTTTAGACTGGTTCTGGCCATGTTGCATTCCTCCTGCTTCAGTCTCCCCAGTGAGGAGACTAGCTAGGAGAATAAGTGCTGCCATCACACCTGGTTCTTTCACACAGGGTCTTACTATGTGCTCACTGTCTGTGAAGGAGTGATCCTCCTGTCCTCCTGCCTCAGCTTCCCAAGTAACTGGTATTAGAGTAGCACACTATGGCACCTTTTTTTTTTTTTTTTTTTTTTTTAAATTTGCTATAGGATGCATGTACTGGGTGGAGAGAGAGAAAAAGAGGGAAAGTGAGAAAGTACCCCCTGGGACGGATGGCCATGCCAAAATCTCTTCTCTATTCTCCTCTTGGGATTTTGGACATGCACACACATATGTCTGGTATGAGTTTTAAGTTACCAGGTCTGGGCCTCAAACCAAGTAAGCTGTGTGGGAGTCCAGCAACATAACCATTATGCATCTGCTGGTCCCTATTTTGGTTACTTTTTTATTTGGGGGGATTGCATTAAATCTATAGATCAATTTAGAGACTATTGATATTTTAACAATGTTATTATATCTTCTGATCTGTGAATGTGGGATGTCTTTTCACTTAAAGAAGACTTCTTTAACTTCTTCTGGTAGCTTTTATAGATTTCAAAATTTAAGTTTTTTACGTCTTTTGTTAAAGTTATTTGTTAAGTATTTTAATTATTTTTGACACAATTGTAAATGGAATTCTTTTTCTTTTCTAAGTTTATTTTACTTCTTCAGAGAAAGAGGGAGAAAGAGAAAGAGATAGACACTCCCAACCTGGTCTTTTTTTTTGGAGAGGTTTTTGCCATAGGGCTCATGCGCTTGCCAGACAGACAGACAGAGACAGAGAGACAGAAAGCGAGAAATCACCCCCCGGGGGGGTTGGCCATGCCGCAATCCCTTCTCCTCCATTCTCCTCTCGGGATCTTGGGCACGCACACACATGCACCCGGTGCGAGTTTTAAGCCACTGGGTCTGGGACGTGAACCGTGGTCAACTACATGGGAGTCCAGTGACATAGCCATTATGCTAACTGCTGGTCCCCCATCCGGATCTTCATGCCTCATGACCCAGCCAGATAGTGAATATGCACCCATCGCCCTGGTGTGTACAGGGAGACCGCCAAATACCAACCTGCACCTTCCCACGGGTGCAGCATCATGGAGTGTTGCCTTACCACTGTCAGTCCTGGAATTGTTCTTCTTAATTTCATTTTAGATTGTTTATTGCTAGTGCACAAAAATATAGTTGCTATTTATATGTTACTTTTGCAGTCTGTAACCTTGTTGAACTTGTTTACTAGCTCTAATGACTTATTTCTGAGTTCCTTAGGATTTTCTAAATACAAGGTTATGTCAACTGTAAACAGGAGTAGTTTTACTTCTTAATTTTAAACATAAATGCTTTATATTTCTTGTCTGTGAGTAGAACTTCCAGTACAGTGTTGAATAGAAGTAGTGAGAGCAGATATTCTTTTTTTTTTTTTTCAGAGAGATTTTTGCTATAGGGCCTTCTGCTTGCTGAAGCAATAGAGAGAAACAGACAGAAAACAAGAAATCAGTCTTTCAGGGGTAATGGCCATGCTGCAGTCCCTTCTCTATTCTCCTGTTGGAATCTTGGGCATACATGCACACACACCCAGTGTGACTTTTAAGCCACCAGGTCTGGGACTCGAAGTGCAGTTAACTATGTGGGAGTCCACTGACATAACCATTATGCCACTTGCTGGTCCTGAAAGCAGACTTTCTTATTTTGTTCTTTGATCTTAGGGAGAACGCATTCAGTCCTTGTTCATTTAGTATGATTTTTAACTGAGGGTTTGTCATAGATACCTTTTCATCAGGTTGATTTAGTTTTGTTGATTTTTTTTTTTTTATATATATGAAAAAGAGTGTTGGATTTTGTCAAGTACTTTTTCTGTTCTATTGAAATGATCATGTAGTTTTTATTCTTCATTAGCATTCTACGTTACTTTAGTTGGCTTGCTGATGTTAAGCCAACCTTGAACTGGGACCAGAAGATGGTGTACTGGTTATGTTGCTGGATCCCCACATAGTCTACTGCCGTTCAAGTCTTGGATCTCATGGCTTAAAACTCATGCTGGGTACATGTGCGTGCATGTCCAAGATCCTGAGAGGAGAACGGAAGAGAAGGGATTGCAGTGTGGCCATCCCCCATAGGGGGATGATTTCTCGCTTTCTATATCTCTGTCTCCAGTGAGCACACATGCCCTATAGCAGAAATTTCTCTTTAAAAAAACCTTGAATTTTTGGAATAAATCACACTGAGCAAAGTATGTTATACTTTCTATATGCTTCTGGATTCATTTTGCTTTATTAAAGTTTTTATATCTGTATTCAGAAAGGATATTGCTCTGTAGTTTTCTTTATGATTGTCTGGTTTCTGGTTTTGGAATCTGCGTAATAGTGGCTTTATCAGTGAGTTGAGATGTGTTCTTGAATTCATCTTGAAATATTTTAGCTTAACTTTGAACATTCGTTTAACCATAGAAATACTAAATTCTAATTTCCTAATTACTAAATGGAGATAATAGTTCAAGGTATAGCTTATTTTTTTTTTCTTTTTGAGAGAGAGATTTTTGCTATAGGGGATGTGTGCTTGCTGGAGAGACAGAGACAAAGAGACAGAAAGTGAGAAATTACCCCCCAGGGGGAATGGCCATACTGCAGTCCCTTCTCCCCCACTCTCAAATCAGGATCTTGGGCACGCATGCATAATGCACGCACATGTGCCCTGCGTGAGTTTCAAGCTCCTGGTCCTGAGACTCCTAGGGTTAGCCATGTAGGAGTACAGCAAGATAAGTATTATGCATCTGCTGGTACCAAGGTCTAGCTAGTGTTTAAAAAAACAATTTATTACTGAAACTTGTTGCAGTCAGAAGAAACCTAGAAGCCTCCTGGGGTAGCAAATATTTGAGAATGAAAGGGGAATGTAGAATTAAATTTAACTGGATTAGGTTATATATTCTCCTTTTCTAGATCTTTTGCCTACCTTGAGACATTCAGGGTAGCTGTTCCGAGTCCAGAACTTCAGATCCTTACTGCCTAGTTGTTTCCCTTAACCTCCTCTCTTAGGTTAGGAGAGGCACTTACTTTGTTTATGACATAAATAATACCTAAAGTTATCATTCCTGGGATGATTTCGTCAAGTGTCGGAAAAGGGCCCAGAAGAGAGTGGAAGGGGCCAGAAGAGAGTGGAATTGGAAGCATAAAGCTACAAAAATGTTGCTAACTGTTTTCTGTTTTTTGTTTTTTTTTTTCCCCCTTTGAATTTTTAACCATTTAAAATACCAGTAAATAGAGGGATTTTCCTTGCCACAAAACTTATCGTGACTATTTTTTTCCCAGAGGTACTACAGAATTTAACATCAGCGACTTTCAAATGTTTACAGATAAAAAAATTACTAGTGAGAGGAGTCTGCAGGATGTGTTGTGATTAAGGGTGCTGGGGGACCAGCAGTTAGCCTAATGGTTATGTCACTGGATTCCCATGTAGTCGACCGAAGTTCAGGTCCCGAACCCGGTGGCTTAAACTCATGCCAGGCGCGTGTGCGAATGTGCCCAAAATCCTGAGAGGAGAATGGAGAAGAAGGGATTGTAATGTGGCCATCCCCCCGCCCCCTCCCCCCAGGAGGTGATTTCTTGCTTTCTGTCTCTCTGTCTCTCTCTTTCTGGCGAGCGCACGTGCCCTATAGCAAAAA
>NW_006160144.1:945981-957156 GCF_000334495.1 Tupaia belangeri chinensis
CCCCGGACCTGCCGACTTGCTTTCTCCCTTTCTCTCTCTCTCTCTCTCTGTCCCTGTCCCTCTCTGTCCCTCTCTGGTCAAAAATTTAAAAGTAAACAAATGAATAAAGTTAAATAAAATCTTAAAAAAAAAACTACTGGTGAGGCTTTAGGGGATGTCTAGTTTTATAGAAGAGTAAAGAAAATTATTTAAGTTAGGAATATAAGTATTATTGTCATCATGTTATAAAAATTTAATGCCCTAGTCTAATTATTACCAGGAATGTCCTATTTTGTTGTTGCCACTATAGATATTTTGAGAAGTTTGAGTAATTTTTTTTCTACTTTCCTGCATAGAAGGATTTTTTTCCTCTTCTATTACCACAGAAGATACGGTTCATTTATTTTCTTTTATTTTTATGCTAGTTGAAGTTAGTTCATTTGGTACAAATTTTGTTAAAGTTGTATCTAAATGTGATTGTGGGAATTAATTTGTAGTACAGTTGAAAATACTAAATGTTAGATTCTGTCATTTTTATGGGTCTGATTCAGAAATGAAAAGTTTGCTGTTGGGGAAATTATGTATGATTCCTTAGTAAATCAGTGACAGAGATAAGACAGGGACTTTGGCATTTCCTGAGTTCCACTAGTATTCCCATTGCTTATGGTCTTTTTTATAATAGTTTGCCCATGACGTTTATATGTTAGATGTTTTCAGGTTTCATTATCTTTATGAAGGGTTTGTGTTCAGTTTTTATTAACCATGCACATTAGTCTAAATGATCTAACCCAGTGTTTCTTTAACTTTTTCTTTGAAGTACTCCCAGAGTCTGGGGCTGTTTGGAGGAGCTTGTCACAAGCAGAACATGTCTCTGAATATCTTGAAGAAAAAAAAAAAAAACGGCAATTTTGCATTTTTCCCTGTAATATCTGTACTTGACAAAAATGTATCTGATTTTATTATAATCTTGGTTACACAGACATTCCAGCAAGATTTCTTCTGTTTATTTAGTGACTTCAGTTACGCCTTCATTCATAGCTATGTGTTCCTGAGTGTACAGAGAATCCAGTTCAATAATCTAGGAATTAGTGGATTAAAAACTAGATGTTCTTTTTTGAGAATAGCATGCCTTTCCTTGGAGGGAACAGCTGTGCTGTCTTCCAAAATCCCTAGGTGTGCTGTACAGTCAAAGCAAGATTTTATAAGTTACATCATAACTTTGGAATGAGCAGCTGCCTTTAAAATTTTGTTTTAATATTTTTTTGCCTTGTGCACCTGTTACTTTCTTTCTCTTTGAACATTTCCCCCCCTCTGACTCTTGTTTATTAGGCTTTCTGCAACTTGGCTGCTGATAGCTGCCTTGACATTCTCTATGTTTACTTAATGTTTCATTTGGAAAAAAAGTCAGGTAGTTTCTTGATAGATTTTGAGCAAAGTCTGACATTCAGGTTTATTATCTTCTACAGTGTTTAGGTCCTGAGAAGATCACCACATTTGGCATTACCTCTTCTACACAATCAGTATATTAGAGTAGTGGTCTCTAACCTCATTGGCACAGAGAACCAGCCTTGTGGAAGACAGTCCCTCCATGGACAGGGGCGGGGGTGGGAAGGTTGGTCCTGGGATGACTGAAGTACACCACATTCCACCATGCACCCCATTTCCACCAACATCTCACTGCAGTATACAATGGAATAGGGTCTGTGCTCCCATGAGAATCCAGTATCACCTGTACCCTGACAGGCAGAGTCCAGGAGGCAATGCGAGTGATAAGGAGTAGCTGCAAACACAGATGAAGCTCTGCTAGCTTGCTGTGCAGCCAGTGCGTGTTTGAGGGTGCCAACAGGCCATGGACTGACTCCAGTCAGGGGCCTGAGGATTGGGGACCCCTGATTAGAGCAGTTCTTCTGTTGGAATCAGTAAACTTTTTGGTTAATCATGCATTCTAGTTATTTTGAGAATTCAAAAATATACTAAAGTTCAAAGCGTTAGTTGAAATTCATCTAAGTAATCATTGTAGCTTTTTGTTTGTTTAATTCCTTGAGAAACTTTATTAAAGTAATTCATATAAAGCCTATATATAGACCAAATGCACTGCAAATCACTGGTGTAGCTGGGACTACAAAGAAAACTAATAATCATGGGTTTTAGATTTTTAAAGGTACCTAATGGCATGAGAGATTCTGACTTGTTTAAGTGATACAGTTGTTTTCAGTTGGATTTTAATGCTATCTTCTGAATTATTCCAATTTTTTTTCTATATTTAGAAGTATTTTCAGAAATGACCTGCAACATTACTTACTGTTCTCATTACTAATATGCTTAAATCAGGAGACTGCCTAAGAATTAGTTTTTTTTTCTTTAAGTCTTTTTCATATGCACTTGCACTTGCCAAGAGAAATGAAGGAAAATGAGAATTCACCCCACAAGGGGGATGGCCACACCACAATCCCTTCTCCTTCGTTCTCCTCTTGGGATTTTGGACATGTGTGCACACATGCTTGGTGTGATTTTTCAAGCAGCCAGGTCCTGGACTTGAGCCATAGTTGACCATAGGGGAGTCCAGTGCCTTAACCACCATGCCACCTGCTGGCCCAAAGAATTAGTTTCTTTCCTTGATATATCATTAGATCACTTCTGTGGTGAGATGGTAAGATAATACCTTAATGTAAATTTTGAAGGTTTTATCACTAATAAGAGGAGGAAAGTTATTTTTAAATTTTTTTTTTAAAGAGGTTTTTGCTATAGGGTACGTGCGCTCACCAGAAAGACAGACAGAGACAGAGAGACAGAAAGCGAGAAATCACCCCCTAGGGGGGATGGCCATGCCGCAAATCCCTTTTCTTCCATTCTTCTCTTGGGATCTTGGGCATGCATGCATACATGCCCAGTGTGAGTTTAATCCACTGGGTTTGGGAGTCGAACCTGTTTACTACATGGGTGTCCAGTGACATAGCCATTATGCTAACTGCTGGTCCCGTGAGTTCCGTATACTTGTATACTTCATCCTTTACAAAACTTTTCAAATACCTTAAGGTATTTCATCTTTTTTCTTTTTTTTAGTGTTTATTTATTTATTTGATAGGCAGACACCTCAACAAAGTCCCCTTGCTGTGGTCCATGCCCAGCCAGGATTACAGGCTTGCACATGCAGGTACCTGACATGTACAGGAGACCTTGAGATGGACACCTGGGACTTGCCCATGTGACTTTAGCACTGTGGAGTGTTGCATTAACACTGTGCCACTGCCATCAAGTTTGGCCAAGTTGTTTAATCTTACTGAAAGTTTGTTGCTCCTGAACTTTTGGTACATAAGAAGAGTATATGATATTTTGAATCAGTTGAGGCCTCCGTTCGTGAAAAAGAATCTTGATTTCTTTCTTTCTTTTCTTTTTTTTTTTTTGGAGAGGTTTTCACTATAGGGCGCATGTGCTCGCCAGACAGACAGAGAGAGACATAGAGACAGAAAGCGAGAAATCACCCCCCAGGGGGGATGGTCACGCCGCAATCCCTTCTCCTCCATTCTCCTCTCGGGATCTTGGGCACGCACGCACACGCGCCCGGCGTGAGTTTTAAGCCACCGGGACGCGAACCGCGGTCGACTATGTGGGAGTCCAGCGACATAGCCATTACGCTAACTGCTGGTTCCCAAGAATCTTGATTTCTTGAGCTTTATAGTCATTGTAATCAGACTGGGAATTTTATTTCACTCACATCTGACCAAATCTTGATATTATGAAACTGTGATATAGGTAATATTGTTTAGATTTAATCCCTTTATCACATTTATACTTACCTACTGAGTTGCATGTTTCTGTTGGAAGTCAGGTGATGCAGTGGGAAAGTAAGAACTGGAGACTAAGGTCCTGATCCATGTGTGTCCTTCACTTCTGAGGCTTTGGGTAGTCTCCTCACTGCCTTCTCTTATCCCCATTTTCACAGTGATAAAATTTGGAACTTGAACTAGATAGCTACTTATTAATATATTCTTTATATATTCTAAGTTTTTGATTTAAATTTTTAAGCTTTGATTCAGCTTATTCTGGCTTTCTATGTAATATTTAGCTGGTTAAGTATATACATGAACACATGCACTAATTTTAGTTTAAAGATGCTTCTTTCATATTATAATTTTTAAAAATTACTGTTTTAATTATTTAATTTTATTTGTTATTTATTATTGTTATTATTCCTTTATTTGACCAAAGAGAGAGAGAGAGAGAGAGAGAGAAAGGAGGGCAAAGTGAGAAAGCAAGCCACCAGTCTGGGACTCGAACCACTGTCTGCCATGTGACGTTCTGCACCTTACCCACCGTGCCACCTGCTGGCCCCTAAAATTATGATTTTTAAAATTTACTATAGAGTGTATATGCTTACCAGAGAGAGAGAGAACAAAAAGAAAGAAAGAACGAGCAAGAGCACCAGGGGGATGGCCATACTGCAATTCATTCTCTTGGGATTTTAGGCATGTACACACATGCTCCTGGTGTGCTTTTCAAGCCTCTGGATCCAGGACTCAAAAGTGGCTATGTGGGATCCAGCTGTTGACTACCATGCCACCCTCTAGCCCCATGATATATATATATATTTTTTTTTTGGATAGGTTTTTGCTATAGGGTGCATGCGCTCGCCAGAAAGACAGAGAGAGACAGACAGACAAAGTGAGAAATCACTCCCTAGGGGTGATGGTCACGCCGCAATCCCTTCTCCTCCATTTTCCTCTTGGGATCTTGGGCACGCACGCACACGCGCCCGGCGTGAGTTTGAAGCCACCGGGTCCAGGATGCGAACTGCGGTCGACTACTTGGGAGTCCAGCGACATAGCCATTACGCCAACTGCTGGTTCCCAAGTTGAATACTTCTTTAAAATATTTTTCTTTTTAAAAAAAAACTTATTTTATAAGTGAGAGAGACTGTGAGTGGGGGGGTAGGAAGGCCGAAGGAGGGATGTAGAGAGAGCGAGCGAGAGCAAGAAATAGAGCCCTCTGACAAGGTCTTGATGCCGTGATCTACCCTTAGCGTCAGCCAACCCTGGATTAGGAGCTTGTGCATCTGGCATGCTCAGGGATGTCTCTGAATGTGAACTGGTAGCCTTTCCATGTGGGTCGACCTTGCATAAAATTGTGTTCTGCAACATTCTGCATTGTGTTCTGTGTTCCACTTCTAGCTCCTAGAATATATTTTTAGGTAGTTCAAAGTACTTGTATGTGTGGTATTACCTGAATTTATGAATGATAATGTTTGCCAGAGTCCATAGATGGAGATTTGAACTTTGAATTAGGGAAGAGTTGCTGATCTTTGCCTAACATGTATTTTTATTTATTTATTATTACTATTTTTAAGTTTTTGTGTTTGTTTTGTTTTGTTTTTGTAGAGATTTTTGCTATAGGGCGTGTGTGATAGCCAGAGAGACAAACAGAAAGTGAGAAATCATCCTCCAGGGGGATAGTCATGCCACAATCCCTTCTCCTCCATTCTCTTGGGATCTTGCGCACGCATGCACACACGACTGGCATGAGTTTTAAGCTGACGGGTCCAGGACTTGAATTGTAGTCAACCATGTGGGGGTCTAGTGACGGAACCATTACACAATCTGCTGGTCCCTATTTTTAATTTTTTTGCTGTAGGGCATGTATGCTCACCAGAGAGGACAGAGAGAGACAGAGGGGAAGTGATAAAGCAGCCACCAGGTCCAGGACTTGAACTGCAGTCAGCCATATGGGAGTCTAGCACCTTAGCCACCAAGCCACCAGGAGGACCCTTCTAATTTGTGTTTTAACCTTTTATCCCCTCCCCCTCCAGAGGGTACATGTGCTCACCAAAGAGAGACAGAGAGAGAGAGAGAGAGAGAGAGAGAGAGAAGGAAAAAAACACTGTGAGTTGTGGTCACGCCACAATCCCTTCTCCATTTCTCCATCCTGTCAGATTTTTGTGCACATACGTGCATGTGTCCAACCTGGATTTTTTCAAGTTGCCAGGGCCAAGATTTGAACAATGCAGTAGGCCATGTGGGATCAAGCTCCTTCACCGCCAGGCCATGGGACTGACCCTGCCTTTCAATTTTAGAGCTATGGAAAATATTTTCATTTATCAATAACAATATAATATAGATGCTATTATTGTCTCTCTTTTACAGAGCAGAGTAAGTATTTTACCAGGTAACACAACTGTTAAGTAATAGAGGCAGGATTAAAATCAGGATGCACCTTTGGATCCCATGCTCTTAATTACTACACTGTATCTTTTCTATTTATTGAGCAAATTCTTATGAAGTGACTGTTTTGAGCCAGGCTCTGAACTAGGTCCTAGGGTGCAATGCTAAATAATAAAACTGTCTTTGTCCTTTAAAACAAAATATTAATTAGGTCATTGGGGAAAGTCATGATGTATTTTTCTAGGCAAAAATGCATCATGACTTGGGGCCAGCAGGTGGCATGGTGGTGAAGGGTGCTGGACTCTTACATGGCCAACCACGGTTTAGTGCTGGACCTGGCAGCTTGCTTTCTCTTTCTCTTGCTTTCTCTCTCTGTCCCTCTCTGGTCAAAATTAAAAATAAATAAAGTTAAATAAAATTACTCTTAAAAAAGAAATGCATCATGACTTTCCTTACACCCAATAGTTTAGGTTTCAGGACTTTGTTCTGAGTTAATATAATTATGTTTTTACTTTAAAAAATTTTTAAAAAAAATTTTTTTGCCATAGGAAATGTGTACTCGCCTGAGAAAGAGAAAATGAGAGAAAGTGAGAAGTCACCCCCAGGGGCAGGGCTACACTGCAATCCTTTCTTCATTCTGCTCTATGGATTTTGGGCATGCACACACATGTGCCCCATGTGATTTTCAAGCTGTTGGGTCCAGGACTTGCACTGTGGTTGTCCATTTGAGTCCAGCACCTTAACCACTATGGCACCTGCTGGCCCCAATAATTGATATTTTTACATTGCAAAAAGAAAAGGGTAATCCCATGTCCTCAAAGACTTAGTTTGAGCAGGGCTGGCCCTATGGCATAGCGGTTAAGAGAACCAGATCCTACATGGCCAACCACAGAGCTCAAATCCTGGCCCTGGTGGCTTGAAAAACATGCTGGGTATGTGTGCATAGGTGCCCTAGATCCCAATGAACAGAGAAATGGAGGAGATAGGATTGTGGCATGACAGCATCCCAGTGGTGATTGCTTTCACCCTCTTCCTCTCTCTCTCTCTGGTGAGTATATGTATCATCTGGCAAATAAAAAAGAAAAAATTCGTTTGGATAGATGAATTACTGAACTTGTTATATAGAATGTTCTACTCAGGGATTTCTGACTTGTTCAAAGGTCTTTGGTAGGGAAGCTCGAGAATGCCTTTTTGGAATGTGTTTATTGTATGTATTAGGGTGATGTGAAATTGAAACAACCATAGTTCTTGCATTCAAGAGCTTGCAGGGTGGCTTGAGAAGGTAAGACTGATATACAAAGAATTAAGCAAAGCATTTAACCAATATAGTGCCAACTATTAGGTCATCAGGAAAGTCATGACATATTTTTCTATGCAAAAATGTATCATGACTTTTCTGATGACGTTATACGTGTGGTGGAATATATAAAATGAGCTGGAGGTGGATTGGAGGCAAGAGATGACAAGGAATGGTGACAAGGAGGGATAATC
Organism: Tupaia belangeri chinensis; assembly: GCF_000334495.1. Classification (NCBI taxonomy): domain Eukaryota; kingdom Metazoa; phylum Chordata; class Mammalia; order Scandentia; family Tupaiidae; genus Tupaia; species Tupaia belangeri. The sequence continues at coordinate 953,607 of NW_006160144.1, forward strand.
TTCTTTATCGGCAGAGAGAACATAAAATAAAGATATGAATGGGAACAGAATTGTGTATAGGATGAAAGGTCTTTTCTCAGGGATAAATAATAAGATTAGGGGCTGGCAGGTGGTGTGGTGGTTAAAGGCACTGGACTCCCATATGGCTGACCACGGTTCGAGTTCCGGACCTGGCTGCTTGCTTTCTCTCTCCCTCTCCCCCCACCCCGTCTAAAGAAAATAAATAAATAAAAGTTAAAGAATTCTTTAAAAAAATAATAAGATTAGTCATAGAAAATATCATAAATAGTTATAGAGTAATATTATAAAAATACGATAAATTAAAATTTTTTTGACTTGGGGTATAAAAAGTCAAAGTCAAATTGTGTTAAACAATCAGAAATATTTATCGTTACATTGTTGTAACATAGCTGGAAGTCTAGAATTCATGCAGATGTTGGGATTTGTTGATATAGAAGCTTAGTACAGTCTCGGAGGACCAGGGTTCTTGCCAGCTCTCCACTCTGCTCTCTGTAATGTTGGCGGCATCTCCAGGCTTGCTACATGGTAACTGTTAGCAGTTTTGAGGTATCACTGTATGATGAAGGGGTATTATTATTTCCTCCGTTTCATCTTCAGGATTTAAGAAGTTTTCTCACAAGTTTCCTCTTGTAGGCCTTCCAGTGGGCTCCCAACCCATGCCATATGTTTTCCTAACCAGTCAAAAAGAATGGGTTAAGGGACCAGCAGATGGTGTAGTAGTTACGTCGTTGGATTCTCACATGGCTAACTGCAGTTTGAGTCCCAGACCCAGCAACTTGAAACTCACACTGGGTTCATGTGTGTGCGTGCCCAAAATCCTGAGCAGAGACTGGAGAAGATCTTTTGCTTTCTGTGTCTCTATCTTGCACTCTCTCCAGTGCACTATTGCGAAAGTCTCTTAAAAAAAAAAAAAGAATGCATTAAAACTAATCAGGATAGGATGGTTATTAGAGAGTCAACCATGATTATTCCAAGAATGATTTGAGAAGTGAGGGTATGTGTGGATGGATGTTTTTAACCAGACTGTTATTCTGGGGGAAAATTTTTAAGGAAATATATTTGTGTCCATAGCCTTGACATCCACAATGTTTTTCTGGGGGAATTTTTTTTTTTTTTTTCGCTTTTTATTTATTTTAATTTGACCAGAGAGGAACAGACTGAGAGAGAGAGAGAGAGAGAGAGAGAGAAAGAAAGAGAGAAAGTAAGCTCCAGGTCTGGGACTCAGACCACGGTTGGCCATTTGGAAATCGAGCACCCTTAACTTTAACTACATGCCACCTGCTTGCCCCTCTGGGGGAAATTTTAAGAAAATATATTTGTATCCATAGTGACTTAACTTTTGAAATATCTTGTTTGTGAAAATTGTTGCCTATGGGGCCGGTAGGTGGCGTGGTAATAAAGGATACTGGACTCTCACGTGGCCAACCATGGTTCCAGTCTGGACCTGGCGACTTGCTTTCTTACCCCCCCACCCTACACGTTCTGTCCCTCTCTGGTCAAATTAAAATACATAAATAAATAATTAAGAAAAAATTGGTGCCTAAACAGAATGACATCTAGTTTTTAGATAAGAATATGAAACAGGAACCAGCAGTTGGCGTAATGGCTATGTCACTGAACTCCCATGTAGTTGACCGTGGTTCGAGTCCCAGGCCTGGTGACTTAAACTCATGCTGGACGCATGTGCGTGCGTGCCCAAGATCCTGAGAGGAGAATGGAGGAGGAGTGATTATGGCATGGCCTTCCCTCCAATCCCCCCAGGGGTGATTTCTCGCTTTCTGTCTCTTTCTGAGGAGCACACATGCCCTGTAGCAAAAAAGTCTCCAAAAAAAAAGAAAAAAAATGTAAAACACATTGACCAATTTAAATTCCATAAACATTTTGAACTCCTAACTGCTGGGCTAAGCCACAAGAGAAAGGGAAAGTTGAAATTTATTTTCCCAGATGCATTTTTTTAAGGAATTATTTTAATTTTATTTATTATTATTATTATTATTATTATTATTTGACCAGAGAGAGACAAGGGGAAAATGAGAAAGCAAGCTGCCAGGTCCGAGACTCAAAACGTGGTTGGCCATGTGGGGAGTCCCCCCTCCTCAACCGGCACAACACCTGCTGGCCCCTAGGCATAGTTTTAGAAATAAGTATTTTCCATCTTTCTCCTAATCCACTGGAAAAATATATTTTATAACTTTGGCTATTTGGGGGCCTAATTAAATCTGACAGTTAAGCTTTTAAATTGGAGCAGTAGTGAGATTAATTATTTCACAGATGTCTTTGAATATAATATTTAAGTACACACTAAAGGGGTTTGCCTTATTTGGTGTTTTCATTTTGTTAATTTAGATTACAGAATCCTCAGATTTGGGCTCTAGTTCGCCATCTATTGGTCCTGGAATTGTGTGTTAACACCCTTCTGCTGTATTTGGTGGGATTATGATTTATGTGAAGCTAGGTGTGTGTATACATCTTTTAAATCAACAAAATGTTCTTACCTAGGATTATAAATGAAAAAGTAGAGAGTAAAGGTCTTACTCAGATGTGTATACAAATACGTATACATTTATTAGTTTGTTCTTGATGCAGTTTTGACTCTGTTAGAAAGTCGCCTGTTATTGATATTTGAGAACCGTGACTGTGCTTCAGAGTGTGACTTTTAAGAGTACAAATGGAAACTCGGAAATGCAGGCAGATGCTGTAGGTGCTGCGGAGTTGGTGTAACTTTGTGGGCAGGATAAAGCTTTTCTGTAACGATATCGAGGGTGTTTTTTTTTTTTTTTGACTAGCAGTAGTGACGCATGACACCGGATATTGGTTCTGGTAAGCCACAAGAAAGTATCAAGCATTTTGCATCTTCTTTTTTGGTAGTAGAGCATACCCTTCTCAGCTGCTGAATTTGACGACTTAATTGTAGAAACTGTTTTTTCTTCAGTCACTTACACTACATTCTTTTTTAAATCTCAAAGCACTGAACCTATCTTTTAGCAACTTTTTTCTTCAGTTTTAAAGGATGTAGAATTGTACTTTGTGTGAATATGACACTTTGAATTATATTGCTGAATGTTTTAAGTCCAGAAAAAGTTCCATTATTTTAAAATTCCCTTTTGGGAAAGGAATAAAGTATTGGACTGACAAACTGTTCATGGGAAACAATAGGGTACCCCTTCTTTAAGCCTACTTTGGTAGGCAAGTAGGGAATTTTCTTTTTGTTGTGAGATTTGGGCTTCTCTATAGAGTTCTTTGTTAAACTTTTAGCATAGCAGTGAACTTCCTTTTGGTGGCAGCAGGAAGCATAAATACTCATTGTGTAATGCCATTTGCCTGTTTTGGCGGATCTGCCAAGCCATGACACCCAAAAGAAGACGCGTGTTTCTTAACGAAAACTACAGTTCCCAGCGAGCACGGCGCTGGTGGGCCATCACTTCCCCTCTGGCTCCCGGCTGCCCGTTCCCGGGCTGGCCCGGCGCGGGCCCTGGCCCGCGCCTGCGCAGTGACAACGTGCGCGTTTTTTTTTTTTTTCCACACTCTG
>NW_006160144.1:958078-1012358 GCF_000334495.1 Tupaia belangeri chinensis
GGGCCCGGGCTGAGCCGCCGCCGCGCGCCCCCGCCCGCAGCCGGCCCTCGGCGCCCAGGCCGGGGGGCTGTTTGCAAACTGCGCCCATTTTGTGGGGCCGAATCCGCCCGGGCTACGCTCCTCCATCACGTGGTAGGTGCTGCTGCTGCTCCTCTCCTCCTCCTCCCGCTGCCCTTTCTCCTTCTCCTCGCTCTCCCCGTGGCTCCCATTTCTCCCTCTCTTTGTTAGTTGTAACTAGAAAGGCAGGGCAGGGGAGGAAAAATCCCCGGAACTTTAAATGGCCTCTCCGGGCTTCCCCGCTGCGGGTCCGGGCTGGGAGTCGCCCCAAGGGCGGGGGTGTGCGGGGGCCCTTCGCCACCAGCTGCCGCCTCGTTCGCCAGGTTTTCCTTTGGCGTTCTATTTAAAAAGGCGGCCTGAAGAACATGATTTATTCCCGTGAAAAAAGACCCAAAACAAACTCTGGCTCTCGCCTTGAACTTCTCTTGACTGCAGAAGGCCTTTCTCTGCTCGAAACACACGTCTTGCGCGTTTTACGGTTTGTATCACAACTCTGTTTCATTTATTATTTTTGTTGGCTGTAAATTGAGGTCACTTACGTTTTAAAATCTAGTGTCCCTCAGGCGGACGTGTTTTTTTTTTTTTTTTTCTAAACTAGAAGAGGAAGAGGCATTTATTTGCTTTTAAGTGAGTTGGAATCTTAGTGCCTTTGGGGGGGGGCTGTTTTCCGGCTGACCGTCTTTTGATTCTAATCAAATAGTTTTAATTGTTTTCCATAGGATAAACAACCGTACTCCCTGTTTTACTTAAAAACCCGTTTGTTTTTCAATGTTGGAATCCCAATGTGGATTTTTAGAGAAACACGTTACTTAACTATAGCTTATTGATTGCCTTAGGGGAGAAGGGGTGACATGATGGCGCCACTTTAAATTGCTCTTTCCTCCTTCTCCGCCGTTTTCCCCCCCTTTATCCTGGAGGTCACTGGAGCATTTTCTGTGACCTATTAATAAAACGGTACTGGAGGGTGTTAGTAGCACTACTCGTAGGGACCACAGTTTGGCGACCTCAAGGGCCAGAAGACCCGAATGCCGCGGTCCCCAAAGTTCCGAGAAATCTCCCTAGTCCTGCAGCCTCGCCTCCCTCCCCTCCATTCACAATCCTTGTGTTGCCATCTCCTTTGTCACGTGGCTAGCAATCATTGTGTTTTTTTGTTTGTTTTGGGGTGTGTGTATGTATTTTTAAATTGTATCCCAGAGGAGCCTTCTCCCTCTTCGTTGGAGAGATCAAAATGTTTTAGAATCAGAGAACATTTTAAAATAAACGATAAAATTACATAATCTTTGCCTTGCATAATCATGATATATAGATTGTTACTGAACTTCGTCTGGAAAGTATTTTAAAGTATGGAAAGTAGTACGTTAGAGTATGTTTTCCAAGTTTCAGAATTGGTCTGTAGTTTCTATTTTCCCAGCTTTTGGGGTCATTTAAAGTACCACTATTTACAAAGGCTTAAGTGGGTGTGTTTCCCCTCCCCCTCTCTATAGGCTGTTCTTGGTTCCTTTTACAACGTGCTGTTTGACCAGTTTAGAAAATTTCAATTGTCTGCAGGCGTTGTCAGTTAAAACTGTGTTTTGGTTTTTTTTCCCTGCCTAACGGGATACTTTTGAGTAAATTTTCTTTATTTTTTTTTAACCTGAGGGTATTTCTTTGCCGTGTCTGTTAGGTTTTGATCCAGAGAATTTTTGCTTTTAATCTTACAGTTTCAGAAGAATATTACTCTCTTAACTATTTCTTGTTAGTTTTCCCCATAATTGGGTAAAGTCCTATTTTATAAATTATGAAAGTACATTCTCTGTTGTTTCTACACAGGTTGTTAGATGCATTTCCAACTTTACAAAAATCTATTGTGAGTTAAACATTTTTAAAAGTAAATATGAAATTAGTGATTCTTGAGTATGCATCGATCGTTTCCTTTTCTCATGTACATTTTCAATGGTGTGGACCATTTTCTTTGCTAACAGTTACATCATGTCATGTGATACGTGCAGTGTGATGTGTAGTTCTAAAAATAAGGCAAGGTAAAAATGCTCATCCCTTGGAAATGTAAGAAATGTATTATAAATGTGAGATAACCACCCACAGTTCTAGGATCTGAATTGGATTCCCACTAGGTTGATCTAACAAAGTATGCACTTTCCTTGACCTTTGGCATATTTGATATATTTGTTAGTGATCTCCCAATTTGAGGTGATTGACTTTTTATGTCTCAAATGTGAACTACTTGCAGGAAAACGAGATGTTAAAAAGGTTCTGAAGGTCTTTATTATGGTTAAGATGGTCGTCTAAATGTGTGTAGAATAAATATTTGTGATTTGTGGCCATGAGCAAGAGTTACCAATTAAGTATTGTTAGAGTCTCTGTCCACCTATGTGAATCTGTTTCAGTGAAGTATTCAGAAGCGTCCCTGACTTTTTCCTGAAAGCCTATTCAGAACATTAGTGTTTGACTTTTGGGCTTCACCAAAGTGAGATGCTAATTTTTTGTCTTAATTTTCTTTCTTCCTGCCTACACACGTTTCTTTCTATGGTTAAACCTGCAGAGCACTCTTTGATTGTTAGGTGACTTATCATTAGCCTATGAGGAAAATTCTGGAAGCTAGAAAATGAGTAAGCCTTAGTTCACTTACTTGTGAACTGTTAAGATGAGAAGAAAGGAAAATATACTCCATTTTTTCCTCCAAACACTGCCATACAAATACTCTTACATCTTATGCTACACTGTAACCAGTGTCTTTGTATACTTTGGATTTTATTGGGTTGACCATAGATTTTAATTGTGTTTTAAAGTGAATAACAAGTCTTTATGTTTTCTTCTGTTTGTGACCTGATTCATGTAATCTGTAAACATAGGACCTTGTGGTTGTTGAGAGGCTTTTTGAAAACGTATTTTAGTGTTATTTAATGGTTCTAGTTTGACCCTTTCTAGGGAAACTCGGTTACTTTGTTATATTAGAAAAGTAGTTTTTAAAATGTTCTTAAAAAGCACAGATTAATCCATACTGTACTGAATTTTCTAAACATTAATGCTTACTAATTATTTTTTAATTCAGCTTCTTTGGTGGGGGGAATGTTAAGTGGGTAGGGGCTTTTCCTTGGTGAAGCCATTAAGACACAAAAATTAGGTGAATTTCTTTCTTGAGAGCTGTATATGTTTTTAAAATTTACTACTTCCTCCCCTTATTTTGAGTGTAGAAGGGAGGAAGTAGTTTTGAGTAAGTATGTATCCTCTGTTGATTGTCCCAGGGCAAATCTCATTGACTGGTTTAGAGTTTTAAGTTGCACTTTCTCAATCTTAAATATTTCCCTGCCTTGATTTTGGTTAGAGTGTTCTAAGCCTCAGGAAACACATTTTACATTAGTATCCTTTTCCTCTTGCTTACTTTAGGAAGGAATACAGTACAGGTGTCTCAAATGAATGACCTTAAACACCTGGTCTGCCTGCTGTGATAGTGAAAAGTCTTGGACCATATCCTTCCTCTAAAATATGACTTTAACTATTTATTGGGAACTTATATTAATAAAACTGGATTTTGAATCCTTATGTTGCTTCCCAAAAAGTAGGTTTAAGTTAGTTTCTCCCCTTATAAATTGCCTGTTTGTCTCTGGGCATTCTGAAAGTCGTGCCAAAATATTCCTGCCAGACTGTAATAATTGAGAACACAAAATAAGACTCTCTCATGAGTATTTTTCATCCTCAAAATGTGAGCTCAAAGCTCAGATGAATCACAGTTATGCTTAGAAAAGACAAATATCCCACTAAATCAGAGGTCACAACATTCGAAGGCTTCCAGAAGAAATAGAAGGTATGGGAGATCCTTGGGTGTCACTTGCAGTTTGAAGGGAGAATTACGGGTCATAGGAAAAGACCAGTATCTACATTTGGGAGGGTACCTCTTAGTTACTATTTGTTTCTGTGTTTAGCCATGTATTTGTCTTTTAAAATGTAGAGTAAGATAATATAGTAGAAAGTAAGCCAGCAGTTGTGATTTAACCAGAAAGTCTGGACTTTAAAAAGAGTTGCAGTAGGTGAATTTTATGTGTTAAGCTTTTTGTATTAGTGAGGTAGATGCCAAAATGCAGAGTATGTGAAAACGACTTCACTAAAGTAGAGAGCACAACTCATACTTATCGAATGAAAAACCAATCTGAAAGAAAAATGTTAGATTGTGTATGAAGATTTTTTTAAAGAGTTATTTATTTAATTTTATTTGTTTCTGTTATTTTTAAATTTGACCAGAGACAGAAAGGGAAAGTGAAAAAGCAAGCCTCCAGGTCTGGGTCTTGAGATTGCAGTCAGCCATGTGGATATCTAGCCCATAACCACTCTGCCACCTGCTGGTCCCCGTGGATGAAGATTTTTAAACTTTTATGCCAAGAGGCCTTTCAAGGTGGAGAATTTCTTTCCCCTTTTGTGCGTGTGTGTGTGTGTGTGTGTGTGTGTGTGTGTGTCTGTGCGTGTGTGTGCGTGTGTGTGTGTGTGTGTGTGTGTGTGCGTGCTTTAGGGCATGTTTGCTCAGGGGAGACAGAGTCAGAAAGCAAGAAATCACCCTGGGGGTGGGGGGTGATGGCCACATCGCAATTCCTTTTTCTCCATTCCCTTCTTGGAATTTTGGGCATGCACACACATGTGCCCAGTGTGAATTTTAAGCCACCAGGTCTGGAACTCAAACCACAGTTGATTACATGGGAGTCCATGATGTAACCATTATGCCATCTGCTGGTTTCCTCCTCCTCTTTTGTAAAAAATATTTAATTTTATTTATTCATTCATTTTTAAATTTGAGGGGGGGGGAAGGAAAGTGAGAAAGGAAGTCACCAGGCCCAGGACTCGAACTGTGGTCGGCCATGTGGGAGTGTCTAGCACCTTAGCCACCATGCCACCTGCTGGTCCCTCCTCCCCTCCTTTCTTTTTTTAAGTTTATTTTTTCTATAGGTTGGGAGAGAGGAGTGAGGGACAGAGAGGCAGAGACAGAGAGACAGCACTCCTAACAGGTCCTGACTTCAAGATCCACCCCATTCTCAGCCATCCAGGGATCATGGGCATGTGTCTCCTAACCCCAACCTGGAAGAGTGTATGTGTTATACCAGCGTACATCCCCGGCCTTTTAAGTTCTTGTTTCTCTGTTGGCTAACAGCACAGTGTGGCAAATAATGGTTGCTTAATAAATGTTACTTTTGGGACTAGCAAGTGACTTGGTTGAGGTGCTGGATTCCACTTGGCTGACTGTGGTTGAATCCTGGACCTGGTGGCTTGAGAGTTGTACCAGGCGCTTGTGTGTGCATGTGTGCCCAAAATCCCAGGAGAAGAGTGGAGGATAGGGGATCTTGGCATGGCCATCACCCCACACCCCAGGGGTGATTTTCTACTTTGCTTCTCACTGTCTCTCTTTGTCTCTCTTGTGAACTCACATTCCCTATGGCAGAAAACAAAAAGTCACTTTCTGCAGGTCTTGATTTTCTAATACTTTATGCAAGGTGCATAGAATTTTAACTTTTGAATGTATCAGGAAATAATTTGGTTGTATGTGTTATTGCTTTTGACTTGAACTTTTTTTTGGTTTTTTTGTTTGTAATTTTTTTTTGTGGGTTTTTTTTTTTTTTTTTTTTTTTTTTGGTGGAGAGGGTTTTGCTATAGGGCACATGTGCTCGCCAGAGACAGAGAGAGAAAGCAAGAAATCACCCTCTACCCCTTTCCCCCCGGGGGTCCGGGACTCAAACCTCGAACCACGGTCAGCTACATAGGAGTCCAATGACAGCCATTACACCAACTGCTGGTCCTGTAGTTCTTTTTTTCTTTTTCTTTCTTTTTTTTTTAAGAATTAAAGTTTCACCATTAACTTTTCAGAGTAAGGTCAGTTAAAGTGGAGGTAAATAAAGTGCAATTTTATCTAGATGTTATCAAAAACTCTGGTTCTTATTACGTGGCCTAAGAATCCAAAATGAGATCTTACTCTGAATTTTAAGTACAGCAAATTCTGTCCTTGTTTGGAAAAAGTTGCTTGAGTGGCATCAAACTTAAAGGAGCCCCTCACCTTTTAAACCTTTTTTAAAAGTGCAGCTTAAGTTAGACTTGGTTAAATTCAATTGGATGGACAGTATGGGAGGATAGAAAAGACAGAATAGCAGGTTTGTTACTACATTAAACCAGAAATTGTTAAGGACTGATAAGCAGAGACTTTCTCTTGCTGCTTGGCCTTTATGACTGCTTATTAGCACCTCTACCAGAGGGTGTGAAGGGGCAGAGGCTAAAAACTAACTAGTTTCCAACATTTGCTGGTACAGAGGCTTTGTAGAAATACTGGTCTGCTGGGTTGAAAGTGTCAGGAAAGTTTCACTGAACTACTCACACATTACCATGGAGAGCAGAGGATATTTGAGGACCTTATGCATGTATTGTAATTGCAGATTTTTATTCCTTACCCTCCTAGTCTTTGGCTTCTCTAGGGAATGAAAAAAGGATGTTAGTACTGTTACACATCCCTGGCATTGGAAATAAGTAATTTTTAAAAGTCATTAATTTAGTTTACTCTAAAGGGATAAAGTAAGTTTCAGTGGGATCTCTGAAATACGGCCATGGATGACCCTCAAGATAATCTATTTGTGAATTATAATTTTTAAGAAGTCTTCAATTCTGGTATTGTTCAGAAGCACTTGTATCCTTAGGATTTGTTAGTGATAAAAGTGCATTTTCCCCCCTCTTTGCCTGTTAGCTAAAAACTGGTAGGCAATTCAAATTCAGTGATAAGATGGAAATAGGATGAAACACTCTTAAAGAGTTTTTGGAATAGGGACCAGCAGGTGGCATAGTGGTTGTGATGGTAGACTCCCACATGGCTGACCTTGGTTTGAGTCCAGGCCTGGGGGCTTGAAACTCATGCTGGGCACATGTGCCCAAAATCCCAGGAGGAGAATGGAGGAGAAGAGATTGCAGTGTGGCTATCCTTTCTGGGAGGTGATTTCCTGCTTTTCTCTCTTCCTGTCGAGTGCATGCACCCTGTAGCAAAAATTGCTCCAAAAAAACCCCAGTTTGGAATATAGTCATCCTGTATAAAAATGTAATGCATCTTTTTTTTTTATATAGCAAAAATATGGGATCGTACTTGTAGCTTGTTCTTTAAATTTAAATTTGTGCGTGTAGGACTTTTGATTGTTTCCCTGGTATTATGGTTTCTCAGTGGAAGAATTGTGCATATCTTTATATACCCATGAGAGCATTTTTGCTGGGTAGATTCCTAGAAATGTGATTGCTGGGTAAAATGTAAAATTTAGGTAAAATTAAAAATTTTGATATTGCCTTCATAAATATGTAACCAGGACCAGCAGATGGTGTAGTGGTTATGTCGCTGAACTCCCACATGGCTGTTTTAGTCCCAGACCCAGCAACATGAAACTCATGCAGAAGGCATTGCGTGTGGGCCCAAAATCTCGGGAGGAGATTGGAGGAGAAGGGATTGTGGTGTGCCCCTCCCCCCCATGGGAGGTGATTTCTTGCTCTCTCTCTTGCTGTCTCTTTCTGGTGAGCACACGTGCCCTGTAGCATAAATCTCTCCTAAAAAAAAATAACCAAGTTTAATCATTTAAACTATAGTTGAGGGGACCAGGTGAGTAGTGGTTAAAGCACTGTACTCCCATGTGGCTGACTGGTTTAAGTCCTATACCCAGGGGCTTGGAACTCATGTCGGGCCTGTGTGTATGTGTGCCCAAAATCCCGAGGGGAGAATGAAGAAGAGATTGCAGCGTGGTTATCCTCTTGGGGAGTGATTTCTTGCTTTCTGTCTCTTCTGATGAGTGCACTACCCTATAGAAAGTGTCTCAAAACCCAAAACTGCCGTTGAAAAATTAACCAGTCTTGGTTCAGGTGCTTGGCCATATAAATAACTAGAACTTAATGTAGTGAAGTTTGTCCTAGATTCAGTTGATGTTTCTTAAGGATGTTGTCAAGTCATGTGATCAGATATTCCTATTAACTTCCTAATGTGCTTATACCTGAATGCCTTTGGTATAGAACGGTCAGGCTTTTTAATATGTATTTTCTAGTCTGCCAGGCACTGTGCTACATGTAGGGATAGAGATTGGGTGGGGCAGGGGAAGCCATGACTTTTTTTTTTCTCCAAGACATATATAGTCTGGGGGTAAAAGTGCATAACCAAGTTCAAACAATTAAAGAACCTAGAGGAAAGGACTTCTAACTGAATCTGGGAAAAACGTATACTCTTGGGACTGAGTCTTCAAAGGAAAGAGTACAATGAGCAAAGCGTAGGGACAAAGAAGGGCCAGGAATCATACATGAAATTCAGGTGACTAGTGAAGACAGGTTGTATAGATGATGAAGGGGGCAGAGAGATGTGTGGAAGTTTGGATTCATCCTTATGCTATGCTATGGTCACTGAAGGATTTTAAGCTTGATGTCAGATTTAGGGTTCCTTCCTCCCCTTTCTGTCATTTTGGTAATGGATGCTAGATTGGAGGGCTCAGACAGGAAGGAAGAAGCATAGTTGGGAAAAAAAAAAAAGGAAAGATAATTGGGGACTATTACTGCCAGAACTACTGCAGTCATAATGAGGTTCTGAACCATGGCATTGCCACTAAGAATGGAATGAATGTGTCTGTCATTGAGCCTATTGGAACCCAGCCCTCTCAGTTCACCTTTCACAATTCAGTCAAAATGTCATCTCTTCCTGGAAGTCTTCCTTGACCTGTTCAGGTAAAATATAATGCTTTATCATCCAGACTACCTTGACACCTAATTTATCTTTGGTTTTAGCATTTCCTATACTAAACCACTAATTGCTGAAATCTTTCTGTTATTCATATCTGACATTAGTAGATGTTTAAAAGACATATTTATGCTAAAAAAGTAAGTATGATTGGAATCATGATTCACTGACATAAGGAATGTTGAGGAGCAGGAATTGGTTTTGGATATGGTATGGGGTAAGGGAATGGGTGTTGTATCTGAGCTGTTTGAAGTAGCTGTATGGGCAATAACGGGTAGGACTCTAGGCTTCACTGTAGATGATGTTTCCTCTGGGTAGTATTCCATAAGCCCACCTACTTCTCAGCCTAGAGGGTCTCCTAACATGGTCCCTAGGGATTCTCTGAGCATATTGTCTGTACTGTTCCTCACTGGTTTTATAGGTACTTAGTTGCAGTGGCACATGGCTATAGTCTCAGCTGCTTGGGAGCCTGAGGCAGGAGGATTGTGAGTTCAAGGCCGCCTGGGCAACATAGTGAGACCCTGTCTGTGAATGAATAAATAGATAAATCAGCCTCGGGAACCTAGCCAAGACCATGTCTGTAAATAAATAAATAGGTAGATAAGATACATAGCGATATTTAGTAGGTAGTTGGTGTTCCCTCGTTGGCTCTCTAAAGACTAAATTTAAAAATCTAGTGGCTAGAGTTAAGACCCTTACAGCTTAAATTTAGCATTAACCCACCTAGTGTAGAAGTAAAGCCTAAGATCTAAGATTTTGCCTCTGCATTTTAGTAGTAGTGTAATCATGGGCAAATTACTCACTTTCTCTGAGTATCATTGTCTCTATAAAATGAAGACAATAGTAGTTACTTTACAGTGTTATTGTGAGGATTAAGTAAGAATTTATGTAAAAACACAGCACAGTAACTGATAGAGTAAAAGATCAGTTAATGTTAGCGAACAACGGTCATAATAACTGATCTTCTAGTCAGTTATGATTACTTTAATAATTATAAAACTTTTCTGTTAAAAAGTTCAGCCTGTGGCATGAAGGTGTTAAAGTGTCTGGATCCCACATGGCCAACAGCTTGGTTTGAGTCCCAGACCCTGAGACTTGAGAAGCGTACCAGGTACATGTGTGTACATGCCTGAAATCCTGAGAGGAGAATAGAAGGGAAGGGATTGTGCAGTGGCCATCCCCCTAGGGGATAACTTTTCACTTTCCCTCTCTCTAGTGTGCAAATGTCGTATAGCAAAAACTTTAAAAAAAAAAAAAAAGAGAGAGAAGATAGGAAAGTGTTAGGGACTTGGAGGTTGAGACCCACATTATTTGTTTTTAGAATTATTTAAATTATTATTTATTATTATTTTCTTTTAATTTTGCTGTGTCGGGACCAGCAGATGGCATAATGGTTATGTCGTTGGACTTCCATGTAGTCGACTGTGATTTGAGCCCCGGACCTGGCAGCTTAAAAAACTGGGCATATGTGTATGCATGCCAAATATCCCAAGAGAAGAATAGAGGACAAAGGATTGCTTCATGGCCATCCCTCCGGGGGGGGGGGGGGGAAAGGATGCTTTCTTGCTTTCTGTCTCTGTCTCTCTGAACTCACACACACTATAGCAAAAATCTAAAAAAAAAAAAAAATTGTATGGGTCACGGCTGTTCACCAGAGAGAGACAGAAGAGGGAGAAAGTGAGAAAGCAAGCCTCTATGTCTAGGACTCAAACCTCATTCATCCAGGTGGGAGTCCAGAACCTTAGTCACCATGCCACCTGCTGGCCCCCCTCTTTCTTTCTTTTTTTTAAAACAAAAACAAACAAACAACAACAACAAAAAACCAAAACGGCATAGGATGTGTGCACGTGCACAGGTTTGGAGGAGAAAAGAAAGGAGTCAGAAAGAAAGCACTCATTAACAGGCCCATACATGGCACTCTTCCCTCTGGTCTCTGTGTGCAGGATCCTGGGCATGTGCATGCACCAGGCAGGGCCAGCATACAAACCCTCAGTCATCCATGTGGGATCTGGCTTCTGCATAGCACACTACAGAGCAGCTCATTTTTATTGTATAATAAAACTTTTGTCTCTCCCTCCCCATTGTATTCCCTAACAAGTCTACAGTTTGGTCTGTGGAAAAATACTTTCCAGCTCTGTAGATCACCCCCCAAGTCATCCTCATTATTCATTATTTTTTTTTTCCAGTTTCTTGATTAGAATTTTCTTATCTTTGCAAAATGTAACTTATACTTGAAGGCTCTCCTCACAAAGCCTTTTTTTTTTTTTTTTTTTTTTTTGACTGTTCTAGCCCAATAAATCAGTGCTTATAGTGCATACTGGGTACTAAGCTTCAGATAACAGCATGCAAAAGAAGGATGCTGTTAAGGAACTTTGCTTGTTTTGGAAATAGAATTAATTGACAAGGGACTTTCAGATAAATAATAGTGACTAAGTGCTTCATACCATTTATGCAGGAAGAGATTGTTATTAATCTATGAGTGCAAAAAAAGTTTTTTTTTTTTTTTTTTATGATGCTGTGTATTGAGCCAAAAAGGTAGAAGAAAGGCCTTCCAGGTAGAGAGATCACAGGGGAGATAGGACTTGGGAGTCTGTGGCATTTTGAGTCCATGCCACCTCATGTGCTTGTCCAGTTGTTATTTTAAGTTTCATCTTGAAGAATTTGAACTTGTGAAAAAGGCATTAGGAACTCCTCTAGGGAAGTGAGGTGGTAAAGGACTATTTGTGGAACTGAGGCACTTTCAGAAGCTTTGTGATGATCTAGGTGTTAGCTTGAAGACCTGGGCTCGGTTTGGTAGTGTTAGGAAGAGAGGGTCCTCAAATCCAAACAATGTCATAAGAAATAAATGGAAAGATTTCATCATAAAGGAGGTAAAGTTAGGAAGGAAAAGACAGCTTTCTCTCCAGTCTTTGTGCCATTATATTTTTATTTATATAATTTTTGTTTGTATTGGACCCTTAACATAGAATTTAGCGTCTTCACATTTTTAGATTTAAGCTTTAAAGGAGACTTCGATCATTCTACTGTGGTGACCCCACTTGAGTTGAAATTCTTGTTGCAGCCTCTCTTGATTATTGTAGTAGCTTCTTTGTTTGCCATTGCCACCTAGATGCCTTTTTTTTACTTTAACATGTCCTACCTGATTGTTCTGTAGCTCAGTCTTGATATGTCATTCCCACTTGAAAAACCTTTGATGACATTATGCTGTCTCTAAGGCTGAGTAAGGGTGGCTGTTCAGGGCTGTCCGTTAATGATCTGGCTTCAAACATTCTTTTCCATCTTTTTCTGTACTGCTTTCTCTATTAAAATAAGCTTTATATTTCAGGCAAGTTGTTAATTTCTTTTAAACCTCAGGATGCCCTGTGTTTTCCTGCAGCGTTGCCTTTTCTCTTGCCATTTTCTTTTACTAGTATGTCACATTACCATTCCCTTGTCCTAGCCTTTTACATAATGAAATTTTAGCTAATTTTCAAGACTCAGCTGAAATTTTTGACATCTTCATGGATATTTCCCTAACCATCCTTCTTCCTCCTGTTTCTTTTTTGTGCAGAATAACGAGGTAATGGTAAGAAAGAGGTTAATAGAAACCATGTTATTGGGAAATCCCCCCCATCTGATTTTTGCTTCTGCTTTCAGTGCAAGTACAGTTGTAATCCTTGGCTTGTTGGCCAGGCAAATGGCCTAAACGTCTTCGATCTCTGTAGCTTAACATTTCACAAGGTGGATGTTACCAGATTATTCTTGGATACCTGTAGTCCTGTGTTGGGAATTTTCAAGGAATAAAGTGAGGTTCTCATTTTCAGTTGTGGAGTTAGTTCCGACTTGCAATATTTCAAGCAGCTGAATATGTTTTGTTTTCTGGAAGGAGAGAGTCAGTGTGTGCATGTGCATGCAGGCATACATATATACTGTCTTTTATGTCTTGACGGTGGTTCTCAATTGGGAGATGTGATGTTTTGCTCTCTTGCCCTCTCCACCCCCATTTGTCTGGAAGTATTTTTGGTTGCCATAATTTGAAGAAAGGTACCACTGGCATCTAGTGTATGGAAACCAGAGATGCTGCTAATATCTGTAATGTTTAGGATAGCCTCATGGCAGACAATTACTCTCCTGAGAATAGTGCTGAGGTTGGGATATGGTAGTGTCAAGGCTCTGCCTTATATGTAAGTAGTACATTTTTCCCTCAGGTGCCACTTTTGTTAAGTTTATCCTTGGACTTATATTGAAATTTAGAATAGTAGAATCATGGTACAGGAAGTGACCTTAGAGGTCACATATTTAACTTTTATCCCAACTTATATCTGTCAGTGATTCTGCATATTAATAGATGTAATGCCAAAAAGTACTTATTTGTTAAATAAGTTTGGTAAAGGCAAACACTTGAATATTCATTATGACCAAGTACATTGCAGCTCTCCATCAGGGAAGTGTTTCCCACATGTGTTTGTTTGCTGAGTGTATTTAGTATCTTCCAGTTTCTAAAATTGTTCCTTAGAATAGGGAGAGAAGTTACCTAACCTCAACCTTTTCTAATTAAAGAACCTTGATTAGCTGGTTCTTTTGACTTCACAGGTTTACTGGCAGAATTTAATTTACATCAGCTATAGTAGGTACAATAGCAGCCCCATCTACGTTCGTCAGATGTGGCTTACTAGATGAACTAAAAGTCAGTGTATTTTGGGGCCAGTAGGTGGCACAGAGGTTAAGGCACTAGATCCCACAGGGCTTGCAGTGTGGTTTGAATCCCAAACCTAGTGGCATGATTATCAAGCTGGGTGGGTGTGTTTGCATGGATGCCGAAAATCTTGAGACCAGAGAGAAAGGGGCAGTGGCAATTTCTCTCTCAGGTGAGCACATGTATCCTATAGCCTCCATGTCCCTCTCCCTACCCCCATGTATTTGGGACTTGAATGCTCTAAGTGCACAACATGGCTTTATTATCTGTCCCACCAGTAAATTGGAAATTATAATCCCGATCCTAAATCTACTGCTCAGGTTGTTACAAGGATTAATCAGTTAATTATAGCTTTAAATGTCTTATATTCTTTGGAGAAAGGTGATTTATAATAAGCTGTTGTGATGTTTTTGTAAAACTCTTTTAGTGAGGTGGCCTTTCTTTGCTTTAAACTGTTGAAGAGTGAAACTTGAGATTTGTAGGGGTCAGATGAGATGGGAATCACGATTTCAGTTAGCATTTTGCTTAGTATATTAAATCCAAGGCATTTAACCATGATATTTTTCTGTACTTGGAAATTTTTTTTACTCTTAAAAATTTCTGTTATTTTATATTTGCTTGTTTAAAGCAAATAACAAATAACATGTTTATGGTGGATAAATGAGCCAAATAACAGAAGAACTTACCTGCCTACCTATTTGAACAGAAATAGTGTATGTTTCATTTTGTAATACTGTTTTTTCTTACTTAACAGTGAAGCAAGCACTTTTTCGTGTCAGTACATATAACTCATGTCAGTACATATAACTCTGCAATGCTGTATATTTAATGGTTGCATGGTATTTTAGCTAAATAATTCATAATTTATGAATCATAATTTATTGTTGGATATTTTAATTATGTTAAGCAACATCATGTTTATAGATTGTTGGCCATTGTAGTTTGTTTCCTTTTTATTGTAAGCAGCATCATATAATACTAAAACTAAGTCTAATGATAACAGGGAAAAGAGAAAGAAAAAGAAGTCCTAAATGTAGTTGGTAGTTTATGGCACTTGTAGCTAGTAGTGCAAACATACTTCCATGTCTGTTTTTTAAAAATAATTATTTAGGGACCAGCAGTTAGTGTAATGGCTATGTCGCTGGACTCCCATGTAGTCGACCGTGGTTTGCACCCCGGACCCGGTGACTTAAAACTCACGCCGGGCGTGTGTGCATGCGTGCCCAAGATCCCGAGAGGAGAATGGAGAAGGGGTTGTGGTGTGGCCACCCCCCCCGGGGGGTGATTTCTCTCTGTCTGGCAAGCACACGCGCCCTGTGGCTAAAACCTCTCCAAAAAAAATTACTCAATTTTATCCATTACTTTGATTTTGTCAGAAAGGGAGTGAAAAAGCATACTGCCGTGTCTAGGACTCAAACTGCAGCCAGCCATGTGCGAGACCAGCGTCGCTTGCTGGCTCTTCCATGTCCATTTTTTGGGGTATGGTTTATTTTTGTGTGTATATGAGTCCTCAAGTACAATGATATTTTAGAGTATTATTTGTTTTATGTTTTTCCTTTAGCTTCTTGTCCCCACACTATAATAGCGCAAATAATTTGTGCAAGGTACTAGGCTGAGCAATTGAAAATATTCTCTTAATCACAGCAGTCTTCTGAAGTAGCCTGTGTTAATTTGTACATGAGGAAACTTGAGGGAACAGAATAGTTAAGTACTTTATAGAAGGTGGAGTCTGGATGGGAACTCAAACCTGCTCACTTGATCTCCCCTTACTTGTGGATGTCCTTGAGGGTAATGCTAAGTCTTAGCATGTTAGTAGATGGAGAGCTAATTGGCTTGGTAGCTATAAAGTACTGCACAAGCAAAACTGGATGCTGTGGAAGATCATGGATACATTCCCCCAGTCTGCCTATATAGATGTCAGTGGAGCCTATTATACTGGCTGGCTGGGAAGGGCATGATAGGGAGAGTTGATTGCAGAGTGAGACTCTGTTGAGGGCATTTGTGTTTGTCTCTGTTTCTCACTTTAATGGAAAAAAAACTTAAATATATAAAAATATGTTTCAATAAGAATTTAAATGTATATATAAATATATAATATTTATATTTAAGATGTTTAGTTATTTTTAAAAAAAAAAACAAGCGATATTGTTTCTTTTGTTTAGAAAATGAAGATTTAGGAGATAGGGATAGAAATTTCTTCTGAAGTGGTCACTTCTTCCCCAACCCTTCTGTTAGACAATTGTATTAGTAACTAGATGACTCTTTAGTAACTACAGTTCATCCTCTGGGGGTACTGAGACTAAGGAGAGAGTGTAAAGAAGATAAAATATTGCCTTGAGCTGCACATGGTTAATGAATGTCAAGTTCATAAACATAATTTCAAAGCACTACGACTGAGAAGTTTTCTTGGAAGAGTTAGAATTTGAGCCAGTATATTTTTCTTTAAGTTGTGAACTTTAGAGAATAGAATAATACTAAAATAATTTTGGAAAGTTTACTATTTAAGTATCTTTAGTGGTATGATGTTAATTATGACCCACTTTATGTATAATGGATCCAGGTTTTTTTTTAAAGTTTTGTGTAAATTGTGTAACATCTGTGTCTGGCCTGGGTCCCTAGAGGGAGACTATCCTGCCATTGCTGGGTCCCCAGAAGGAGACTGTCTTACCATTGCTGGGCAGTTAGGTGCAGATGTTCTTTTCATATGTTGTAGTAATGATCTGGTAATGGTGATATGCCTCCTTGGGTTGCTGTGTCACCTATATATTGGTATTAGTTCAAAAGACTAATACTAACTCAGTTGACTTGTTGACTTGTCTACAACATAACATATTAGGAATTAGTATTAAATTTAAATTTTAAAAAGTTTTGTTTATTATTATTTTTTAATTTGCTATAGTGCATGTGCTCTTGGTGGGGGAGAGAGAGCAATAGGGAAAGTGAGAAATCTCCTTCTGGGGGAATGGCCACATGCAGTCCCTTCTCCATTCTCCTCTCAGGATTTTGAGCATACATGTGCACATACCCTGCGTATTTTTCAAGCCTCTGGGTCTAGGATTCAAACCGCAGAGCTGGCCGTGTAATATTTCAGCTGTCTTAACCACTGTACTACCTAGCTGGCCTGATCTGATTTTTTTACACAGTATTTGTTAAAATGTAATCCTAGAGCATACTTTTGGTTAATTATGTAGAGTAATAGGCAGATATGACTTGTATACGTATTGTATATAGGAACTTTAGTTTTTATTTTTTAATTTAGACAAATTTTGTTTTTGGAGAGGTTTCCACTATAGGACACATGCTCTCGCCAGAAAGAGACAGAAAGGGAAAAATCACCCCCCAGGGGGGATGGCCACATTGTAATCTCTTTTCCTCCATTCTCCACTCAGGATCTTGGGGACTCATGCACACATGCCCAGTGTGGGTTTAAGCCACTGGGTCCAGGACTCAAACTGTGGTCAACTACCTGGGAGTCCAGTGACATAGCCATTATGCCATCTGCTGGTCCCTGTGTATAGGAATTTAAAAAATAATTTAAATTTATTTTTATATGAATGATTTGAATTATCATACTGAGAAGAAGCTTGGTATAAGTTCTGCAAGGTCTACCATGCTATGTTGGTATTGAATAAGATGAAAATGTTTGACCAAATTGGAGATTGCCCTCTTTTTCTAATGGGTGTTAAGAGAGAAAGATTGATTATAGTTAAGTGATTTCACTAACTTTCTGGTCTCCGTACCTCTTTTAACTATTAAAAATAGTTGTGTTTTACTCTTTAAAATAGTTGAAGAGGGGCCAGCAGATGGCGTAGAAGTTGTGTTGCTGGACTCCCACATGACTGACTGTGATTCAAATCCCAGACCCAGTGGCTTGAAACTCACACCAGGTGTATGTGTGTGCATGCCCAAGATCCCAGGAGGAGAATGGAGGAGAATGGACTGTTGCTTGGCTTTGTTCCCTGGGAGGGTGATTTCTCACTTTACCTCTCACTTTCTTTCTCTTTGTCCAGTGAGTACACATGCGCTAAGGGAAACAGAGTTTGAGAATCAGAGAGCTTTTGTAGGTTATTATCTGTTGACAATTATTAAATTAGAAACTCTTATTTTGATTCACAACAGCACTGTGTGCATGCATGTGCAAGAAAGAAGCACTGCCCCCACCCCCAACCCCCCAAGAGGCTTTGATTGTGCTGTGATCCCTTTTCCCAGCCCTTCAGTTCCTTAGGATCCTGGGCAAGTGTGTGTGTGTCCCATATGTTTTAGGGGATCTGGTTATGGTTGGCCATGTGGTTTTCATCACTGCAGTCCTGGAAACTAATGACTGCTTTAGAGGGTGAGGCTGTATTAGAAACTATAAGGAATTAAAAAAAAAATGTTGGGCCAGTAGGCAGCGGATGGTTGAGGTGCTAGATAGACTCCCACATGACCAGTAGCAGTTCGAGTCCTGGACCCTGTTTGCTTGCTTTCTCACTTCCCTCTGTCTCTCTCTGGTGAACACAAGTACCCTATAGGAAACTTAATAGAAAGAAATAATAACAAATAAATTTAATTTAAAGAAAGTTATTTACTAAGTCACTTTAAAATAACAAGGCCAGGGCCAGCAGGTATCGCAGTAGTTAGGGCACTAGACTCCCACACTGCTGACCTTAGTTATAGTCCAAGTCCTGATGGCTTGCTTTCTCACTTCTCATACATTCTCTCTATTAAGTAAGTGCACATGCCCTATAGCAGATTTAAAAAATCATTAAAGAAAAATCCATGACATATTATAAAAAGTAAACTTAACAAAAAATTAACAAATAACCTTGTTTTACATTTTTTGAAAAAATTTTTAATGTCTGATTTAATAGGAAATAGCTCTGTTCTCATATCTGCTTCTGTAATGCATTGTATTATGATAAGTTTTGTTGAGTGGGCATATGTAAAGAAAAATCTACCCTCTCTCATTCATGTATGTAGTTGGAAACGAGAGGGATGTTTTAGTAGTCTTCTCTTTAAATTTAATGTATTTATTTTTTCATTGTCAGAGAGCTCTTAAACTCACCAGAGAGAGCACTCCCCAGTGGGGTGTGGTCATATGACAATCCTTTTCCTTCCATTTCTCCATCTCATTAGGATTTGTGGCATGCAGGCATGTAGGCATGCTGAGCTTGTTTTTTTCAAGTTGGATTGTGGATTCAAACTGCAGTGGGTTCTGTGGGATCTGAGTCCCTAAACTACTGTGCTGGCTCAGTAGTCTTTGATTATGGGGATGTCCTTTGACTCTTCATACCCAAACTCAACAAGTTATAGTTTTTTTATTTTTATTTTTATTTTTTTTGGAGAGGTTTTCGCTATAGGGCGCGTGCGCTCGCCAGACAGACAGAGACATAGAGATAGAAAGCGAGAAATCACCCCCCCAGGGGGGATGGTCACGCCGCAATCCCTTCTCCTCCATTCTCCTCTTGGGATCTTGGGCACGCACGCACACGTGCCCGGCGTGAGGTTTAAGCCACCGGGTCTGAGACGCGAACCGCGGTCGACTATGTGGGAGTCCAGCGACACAGCCATTACACTAACTGCTGGTTCCCAACAAGTTATAGTTCTGTAGAGGCTTTTTGCTATGTGGTATCTAAAACTATTATCAATTTTTCATATTTTGTTACATTCAAATCCATTGGTCTACCTTGTGTATACTTACGCTTTTTTTTTTTTTTTAGGGGGTAGAGGTTTTTGCTATAGGGTGCATGTGCTCGTCAGAAAGACAGAGACAGATAAAGCGAGAAATCACCCCCCCAGGGGGGATGGTCACGCCGCAATCCCTTCTCCTCCATTCTCCTCTCAGGATATTGAGCACGCATGCACACACACCTGGTGTGAGTTTAAGCCGCTGGGTCCGGGACTTGAACGGCGGTCAGCTACATGGGAGTTCAGTGACATAGCCATTACGCCAACTGCTGGTCCCCTCAAGCATGGTTTTCTAACATGCATTGGCTATTCGGGTGTTTATGCAGATCTTCAAAATGCTGATGCATTATATTATGTAATAACAAAAATTCACATTCATTAATGTCACATTACTCTTTTTTAATCAGAAACATTTTTTAAGTATTGAGAAAATGGGGCCAGCCAGGTGGCATGGTGGTTAAAGTGGGTAGATCCCAGCTGGCTCACTCAAGACCTGGTGGCTTGAGAAACAAGCTGGGTGCACTTGGATGTGTGAACATGCCTGCCCAAATCCTGAGAGGAGAATGGAGGATAAGGGATTGAGGCTTTATTATCGCTTGGGGGGGTGTGTGTGAATGTTTCTCATACATCCCTGCCCCTCTCCTGTCTGTCTCTCTGGCAAGTGCATGCTCTCTATAGCCAATTTTTAAAAAAGGTAAAATGTTCAAGCTCTTGATGGTGGTAGATACAAGTTATCAAAATCTAACCTTAGCTTGAAAATGCAAGATTTTGTCATTGGCACTGAATATCGCCAGTAATTTTTCTTGAAGTGGCAGATTTGCTTTGTTCATTTTTGGAAAAATGTCTGCTAACTATCCACATTTGAATAATTACAGATTGTCAGTCATTCTGCCAAGTAAAAGCCATGTCCATGAAAAAAACTTTACAGTTGAGCCTGCAACTCAGTGTGCAAGCTTTTTTCCTCAGACCTCTTACAGCAGCACTTTATGTGTACTTTTCCCTTTTTATTTCATAATGTTAGGAAAAAAGGTCATACAGGTCATGATTTACTAAAATTCATAATATTTATTGCTTTATCAAGGACATCTTATTAGAAACTGGCCCTAAAACAAAAAACCAAAAAAACCCAAAAAAACTTCAAGTAGAGACTACAGTGCTTCTTAGTATAGTTTGGTGCCTTTGCCTTGAGTTTTGCTAAGGTATCAGCAATTTTGCTCACCTGTGTTTGCATCATCATTGAATACAGTGAAAAAGGCAAGTAATATTTTGGTACATTTTATTTCTTGGATCTCCATAATGGACTTAGAGACTCTGAGAAGTTCAGAGACCATACTTTTTTCTTTTCTTTTTTAAATTTATGCTAGAGCTTGTGTACATGCATATGAGAGGGAGAGGGATGAGAGAGAAAGAGAGGGACAGAGAGAGATTAAGTCCCCCCCACCCCCCAATCTGTTTACACCACAATCTCCCTTTTCCAGTCCTTCAGCCCATTGGATCCTGGGTACTCACATGCATGCCTAGTATGTTTTCAAGCTGACTGGCTGAGAATTCTAATTGTGTTCACTATGTGGGGTCCAACTTCTCTCAAGCATATTACTGCTATGCACAGAGCCAGCCCAAGTTCACACTTTTTTTTTTTTTTTTTGAGAGATTCTCACTATAGGGCAGGTGCGCTCGCCAGACAGACAGAGACAGACATAGAGACAGAAAGCGAGAAATCACCCCCCAGGGGGGATGGTCACCCCGCAATCCCTTCTCCATTCTCCTCTCGGGATCTTGGGCACGCACGCACATGCGCCCAGCGTGAGTTCTAAGCCACCGGGTCCAGTATGTGAACTGCAGTCGACTACATGGGAGTCCAGCGACATAGCCATTATGCTAACTGCTGGTTTCCCCAAGTTCACACTTTTAAGAGCAGCTGGATTAGTTCTTTATATAGGTTTCCCTTTGTTCTCAGACCAAATAGATAAAAGGGAGTGAAGAAGAGAGAAATGATTGAAATTTTGTTGTTGTTGTTTTTTCCCTATTTTGGTTACTAAATAAAACTGTGCCATTACCCAAGATAATGAAACAAGTAAGTATGTTAGAAGAAGAAAGCAAGTTTGGAGTTTTGGAGACTTGAAGAACAGAGAGGGGAAATTTTTTCCTTTCTTTTAAACTTTCAAAGGGCACATATGCTCTCCAGATAGCTGGAGAGGGAGAAAGCTGTACTGAGGACAGGGTATACTAAAGTAAATCTTAGGCTGAGAGAAAGGAGCCAACAGAGATGATGATGAGCTGTCTAATCTGAAAGGAAAGAAAATGGATGAAGCAAATTGGTATTATGGGTGTTGTATAGTGAGCCTTGCAGTATAGTCTCTACTTGCAGAGAAGAAAAATTGAATTCTTTGTTCAGAAAAAATGCACAGACCTATGGCAAATAGTTTTGATTTTGTTGTGTGTGTGTGTGTGCGTGTGTGTGTGTGTTTGGTGTGGGAGTACAGGGATTTTTTTGTTGTTGTTGTTGGATTATAGATGTTTTGTTTGTTATATTTGGTTCAAGAAGCTAAAGGGACCTCCCCCTCCTTTAAATGCAGGTGATTTACCTTTAACAATTTATGATTCTCAGGATGGAACTTCTGTCTTGGCAACTTCCAATCAGTGATAACAAATGACAAGAAAATAGGGTAGAATTATTTTTCTTCTGCAGGAATTGTACTGGTCCCTTTCACCTCCCCATGAAAGATACTATAGTCTCCAGAAGGCTCTGTAGTGTTTGCTTTCTGGTCAGTTTGGACAACAGCTCCAAGTAGTGCTTGTATTAAAAATATATCTGTGGTTTTGGAATGTATTCTGACTTATAATTTCCTTTTCTTTTTTTTCTCTTCTAGTCTGTTCTCTGGGGAGGCGGTAAGGGGCCGTGGAGCTGGCCTCAGCACCAGGAGAGGCTGGACTTCCTGTCTCTCTGTGCTGAATGGCTGCGATGGCGCCCGCTCTCACTGACGCAGCAGCTGAAGCACATCACATCCGGTTCAAACTGGCTCCCCCGTCCTCTACCTTGTCCCCTGGCAGTGCCGAAAATAACGGCAACGCCAACATCCTCATTGCTGCCAACGGAACCAAAAGAAAAGCCATTGCTGCAGAGGATCCCAGTCTCGATTTCCGAAATAATCCCACCAAGGAAGACTTGGGAAAGCTGCAACCACTGGTGGCATCTTATCTCTGCTCTGATGTAACATCCGTTCCCTCAAAGGAATCTTTGAAATTGCAAGGGGTTTTCAGCAAGCAGACAGTCCTTAAATCTCATCCTCTCTTATCTCAGTCCTATGAACTCCGAGCTGAGCTGTTGGGGAGACAGCCAGTTTTGGAGTTTTCCTTAGAAAATCTTAGAACCATGAATACAAGTGGTCAGACAGCTCTGCCACAAGCTCCTGTAAATGGGTTGGCTAAGAAATTGACTAAAAGTTCAACACATTCTGATCATGACAATTCCACTTCCCTCAATGGGGGAAAACGAGCTCTCACTTCATCTGCTCTTCAGGGGAATGAAGTGGAGGGATCTGAATCTGGGGACTTAAAGGGGGGTATGACCAATTGCACTCTTCCACATAGAAGCCTTGATGTAGAACACACAACTATATATAGCAATAATAGCACTGCAAACAAATCTTCTGTCAATTCCATGGAACAACCGGCACTTCAAGGAAGCAGTAGGTTATCATCTGGTACAGACTCCAGCTCTAACTTGGGGGTTGTCAAGTTGGAGGGTAAAAAGTCTTCCCTGTCTTCCATTCTCTTCAGTGCTTTAGATTCTGACACAAGGATAACAGCTTTACTACGGCGGCAGGCTGATATTGAGAGTCGTGCCCGCAGGTTACAGAAGCGCTTACAGGTTGTGCAAGCCAAGCAGGTGGAGAGGCATATACAGCATCAGCTGGGTGGATTTTTGGAGAAAACTTTGAGCAAACTGCCAAACTTGGAATCCTTGAGACCCCGGAGCCAGTTGATGCTGACTCGAAAGGCTGAAGCTGCCTTGAGAAAAGCTGCCAGTGAGACCACCACTTCAGAGGGACTTAGCAACTTCCTGAAAAGCGATTCTATTTCAGAAGAGTTGGAGAGATTTACAGCTAGTGGCATAGCCAACGTGAGGTGCAGTGAACAGGCATTTGATTCAGATGTCACTGACAGTAGTTCAGGAGGAGAGTCTGATATTGAAGAGGAAGAACTGACCAGAGCTGATCCTGAGCAGCGCCATGTACCCCTGTGAGTAGAACCCATGCATAAAGTCGTTCTTGAGGAAGTGTCGGGACAAGGAAGGAAGACTTAGTGAATCATCTTATGGAGAACATGGGGTTCTTGTGAATAGGTGCTTAGGTTCCATTTACATTTTGAAAATTTTAAGTAGATTCGTGCATATACTTGTGAAAAAAATGAAAGACATTTCTGATACCTTTTGTACTTAAAAAGATGCGCCTTTTTTGGGGGGGAAGTCTTGTTTTTTAAGGAAAAAGGGGGAAACATCCTATTTGCAAAATTGTACCAGTACTTTTTTCAAAGTGAATAATTAGATTTCTTTTGGAACTTTGTATAGAACGTTTTGGTAAACTTGAATGGCTTGACTTCAGGTTTTGTTGAGTAAGTGAGGACAGATGTTCAGTTGACTTAAGTGATTCTGATGGGATTTATGTTATTTTCAGTTGACTTTTCAGCAGAGAGCCTACCCAGTCCTCAATTTTAATACTTGGTGATTTTCTTACATTTTAAGGACTGACAGAGAATGCTTCAGGATTGTTTTGTGTGTTGCATCTAAGTCCAATCCACTTTAGTGACTTCATTCTCTTTCTAAAAGAGCAGATCTTTATCAGATTTGTATTTTATTTTCTCTCAGCTAAGTTTAAATGGATTGACATATTTGAGATAAATTCTTGTTTTTCTTAATCAGTTTGAAAAATTTTCTACATAAGCTTTTTATGGGTGCCACCTCAAATTGGCATGATGGAGCCAGAAACTCTTGTTCTTCTCCAATCCTGCATTCATGTACTAGATAAGGAAATGTTTTGTGATAATAAAGATAAAATAGTCTACATTAATGCATTTATAAGTGATAGACTTTAGAGAGGGGAAACATGAGAAGTTGGAAAAGAAGGGAAGGATAGTTGACTGGTAAATCCTCTTTCATATCCTTTTTTAAAAAAATTGCTCTAGGGCGTGTACACTGCTGGAGAGATGGACAGAGAGAGAGAAAGTGAGAAAACATTCCCCGCAGTCCTTTCTTCATTCTCATCTTGGGACTTTGGGCACACGTGCAGTTGTGCATGGCATGTATCTCAAGTCACTGGGTCTGGGACTTGAACCACATAGTTGGCTATGTGGGATCCAGCCGCCTTAACCACCATGCCACTAGCCTTCATTTCCTCTTTCCATAGAGATCTAAGCATTTCTAGAGAAGGCCGACATGGGATATGTTGGAAGAATTGGTTTTTCCTTGCCTGTAGTAAAAAGGTAATTTAATATTTTCACTGGAGAGTAGTTACTAAGATAGATAACTACGTTTTTAAGCAGTAAATTTCCTTGTTTCTCAGTTTGTTTATATTAACCACATGGATAACATTGTGTATCTGAAATGAAACCTTGTTCTTATTTTGAGGGAAAAAGTCTGGTTAATTCTTGTGAATTTCTTTTAGACTTCCCTTTTCATTTGTTAGTTCATTTTCTGGAGTCCACTTCTGTATTCACATTTAAAGCAAGTATGTTTCAGAGGCTTGCTACTTTTGTAGCATAACTATCTTTAAATGAACTAGTAGTTTAAATCAGCTTGCCAGTGTTTGTGGTATTATCCCTCTAGGACTTTGTTGCATAAATCACTGCTTTAAAAATATCTTGGTTAATGTTAAATATTTTGTGCTTAAAGATGTAATACTGTATGTAGTGAAACATTTTTCATGGCCTGTATTTATCTTGTGTATTTAAGAAAAAACATCTAGAGTCTATAGGCTTTTTAAACATAATTGCTTATTTTTTAAATTTGCGGTAGGGCATATGAACTTACCCGAGAGAGAGAATGAGTGAGAAAGTGGGATGGCAAGCTTCCAGGTCTGGGACTTGAACTGTGGTCAGCCATGTGGGAGTTCAGTGCTTTAACCACCATGCCACCACTGACCCTGAGTCTGTTTAACCTTTTTTCTTAAGTCTACAAAGTTTTTTTTTTTTTTAAATATTTTTTATTATTATTTTTTAATTTGACCAGAGAGCAGAAGAGAAGGGGAAAGTGAGAAAGTCGGCTGCCAGGTCTGTGACTTGAACTGTGGTTGACCATGTGGGATTCCAGTGCCTTAACCACTAACTACACCACCTGCTGGTCCCACCTATAAGCTTTTTATTTTCAATACATTGCATTAGAAGCATTTTAAATTTTATTATGGTTGTTTCCAAAACTATGAACTCTAAATACTTAAGAGAACTTTTTTGTTTAAGAATTATTTATTTAATTTGGTTTGTTGTTATTATTTTTTAATTTGGCCAGAAAGAGAAAGGGAAAGTGAGAAAGCCAGCCACCAGGGCTGGGACTCGAACCATGGTAGCCTTGTGGGAATCAAACACCTTTAACCACTATGCCACCTGCTGGCTCCAGAGAGAATTTTTTTATTCCAGAGGGTGAGCTAGTGACTTCAAAAAAGTCTGTTCATTCATTACTTTGTGCTGAGCATTCTTTTTACATAACGAATGGTTTATTGTTTGGAAGGATATGAAGTATCAGGATAGGCAGGGATCATTTTAGGAAAATTTGGGGTTTAATATTTCAAGTAAGTGAACTAAATAATGCTTCAAAAAGTTGAATTTCTAGGACCAGCAAATGGCTTAATGGTTACGTTGGTGATACCCACATGACCAACCACAATTTGAGGCCTGGACCTGGAGGCTTGAAACTTGGAGAGTAGAGGAGAAGGGATTGAGGCCCCCAGGAATTGACCATCCTCCCTGGGAGGTGATTTCTCATTCTCTGTCTCTTTGTCTCTGTCTGTCTGGCAAGGACTCATGCCTCTAGTAGAAACCTCTCCTTAAAAACAAAAAATGTTGAATTTCCTTGCCTCAGATTACATATATATTTTTAAGGAATTATTTAATTTTTATTTATTCATTTATTTATTATATTTATTTGACCAGAGAGAGACAGAGTGAGAGAGAGCAAGAGAGAGAGAAGGAAAGTGAGAAAGCAAGCCACCAGGTCTGGGACTCGAACCAAGGTCGGTTATGTGGGAGTGTCCAGCACCTTAACCACTATAGCACCTGCTGGTCCCATCTCAGATTATATTAAAGAAATGAAAACTTGGGTACTGAAAGTACTGTCAGATAAATATTTTTTGTACATTATAATTGTATTTATATTAAAACCACCAATAAAGCATTAAGTAAGTTACTATGCAAGACCACTGGATTGATTTCTTGAGGTATTTCATTACTACAGGTGTTTCTTGACCTTGTAAGTATTTTAAAGGTTTTCAGCAATTAGCTAGACAATGAGAGTGGGGGCATTGCTTTAATGATTGTGCCTTTTAGATTAAGGGGTTAGATAATTTTTCAGGAACTTGACCCAGTTGGTGAATTTCCACATTCTCCTAGTAGAGGGCCTATATTGTACTTCTTTACTAGAGGCAATGGATTAAATTTAGTCTGTAGATAGCCATGATGAAAATATTTAGTAGAGGAGACTAAATTGGAGTTGGAATGAGTTGGTTTTAAACAATGGTTTAAATTACAAGTGGATGGTTCTTAAAAAATTACAAGGACTTCCACCAAGAAATCAATTTTGTTTTTCTCCCCTACCTTCAAGAGGGAAAACAATGTTTTATTTTAAATCCTTAGCACATGCTAGCAGTGACACCATGATTGATTTTTGTACATTGCTGAGTTTTTTGCTATTACAGATTTGTCAGTGTATTATACTTGACTCTAAACCATGTATTGTTAAGTTAGATGTGTTAGAGAATGGCTTTCACCCCCTTTTTTTGTGTTAATACTTTTGGTTACCTCATTTTATGTTTGGTTTAACTCTTACACCTTTTTGTTTTAAATTCTTCCAGAAAAACTTTTTAAACTTTTAATATTTTCTTGTTTTGGTATAGTGGACATAAAAACGTTCCTTTGAAAAATGCAGCACAATGTTAGGGTGATTTACATCATTGTTCAGTCACTGTTTAAGGTACAGGAATTTAAACATCTAAATGATGAGACTGAGAAGGAAGTTGCATATTTTCTTTTTTTTTTTTTCTTTTGGAGAGATTTTTGCTATAGGGTGTGTGTACTCGCCAGAGAGACAGACAGAGAGAAAGTGAAAAATCACCACCTAGAGGGGATGGTCACGCCGCAATCCCTTTTCCTCTATTCTCCTCTTAGGATCTTGGGTACGCATGTACCATGTGCCCTGCAAGACTTTAAGTCACTGGGTCCGGGTCTTGAACTGTGGTTGGCTACATGGGAGTCCAGCACCATAGCCATTACTCCATCTGCTGGTTCTGGAAACTGTATATTTTCAATCAATACCTTTTTGCTTTTTCTATTTTTTCTCTTTTATTATGCCACGTATGTGTATGTGTACACTAGAGGTTAGGGGAGAAGGAAGGAGAGAGGAGGAGGAGGGGCAAAGCACCCCTCAGTGGGGCCTGGTCACTCTACAATTGTTTTTCCTCCAATTCATCTCATCAGGATTCTGGATATGTGTGCACATCCAGTGTCTAAGCTGCTGGGGTTGAAACTTGAACTCTGATCAGCCATGTGGGATCCAAATCATGTTTTCCTTTTTTTTTGGTTTGCTAGAGAGTCTGTGCTCTGAGACAGGGGGAAAGTGCCCCCTCCCCACCATGACCATGCTGCAGTCCCTTCTCCATTCTCCTCTCAGGATTTTGAGTATGCATGCACACGTGTCCAGCATGTTTAAGCTGCTGGGACTTGAGCCACATAGTTGGCCACATGGGATTCAGCTGCCTTAGCCATCATACTGCTGACAGGCCCAGGAATTTAATTTTCTCTGCATGGTGCTTAGCTGTTGTACTATAGGGCCAGTACAAATGTTTAACTTGATTGTAAAAGTAGAGATAAAAGCGTTTCTTTTTTGCCTATTATATATCTGTTGAGCGTGTGCTTGCTCTCCTTCATTTTAGTTTTTTAATATTCTGTCTGCTTGTTTCCTCTGAGAACCCCCTGTATCCCTCCTTGTTATTTTTGTTAAAAATTCCTGAACTCATTCTTTTTTCTTTTTTTTTGGAGAGATTTTCACTGTAGGGCGCGTGCGCTCGCCAGGCAGACAGAGAGAGACATAGAGACAGAAAGCGAGAAATCACCCCCCAGGGGGGATGGTCACGCCGCAATCCCTTCTCCTCCATTCTCCTCTCAGGATCTTGGGCACGCACGCACACGCACCCGGCATGAGTTTTTTTAAGCCTCCGGGTCCAGGACATGAACCGCGGTCGACTACGTGGGAGTCCAGCGACATAGCCATTACGCTAACTGCTGGTTCCCTGAACTCATTCTTCATTTTGCTAAATTTGTTTTTCATTTTAAGTGCCTTGTGCTTGTAAGTTTCTATAGTACTATTTTCTGCTATTGAGGGTCAGTATAAAAATAATCCTATAAACATATTGTAAATACTGAAATACTGTTGAGGATGTTCTTTGTAGTACATTGTATGGGTGTGTGTGTGTGTGTTTGCTTATAGGATGCTTGTACTTGCCAAGGAGAGGGAGGGAGATCGATAGAAAGTATCCTCCCCCAGGGGTATGGCCATGTTGCAGTCCCTTCTCCATTCTCCTTAGATTTTGGGCATGTATGCACACTCATGGATTCTGCATGCTTTTTTACTGCACTGGGTCCAGGACTCAACCAGTCCACCATGTGGAATCTAGCTAAAGGACCTCAGAGAGAAAGATGTACAGGCAAGGATAATTGTGCTTTTTTTTTTTTCCCTAAGCTTTTAGTCTGTTTTATTGCCTGGTTACCATAATTTGTGTTCACTGAGTATCTGTTTCCCTTTCAGCTTTTGCAAGTTTGAGCTAAGCTTATAGATACTATGTTGTACCTTTTAAAAAGCCTTATTTCCAACTACATTTAATTTTCTTTTTTTGTTTTATTTCTGGTTTAATTTACGCTGACCTGTGTTTTATTTGTCTAGTAACTCCCTAAGTTGTTCCAGATCAAGGTTAAGTGAAAATAAACTATATATGGTTAGTTAAGTGACAGTAAAGCCTTTGCTTAAGTGCTGGATGGTCTTGATTGTGGTGAATTTCCTTTACTTCTCTTGGGAAGTTTCACTCTCTTGGGTTCAATGAAGACCTTGTAGTGTAATAATTACTAGTGTAGAGACTAGCAGATGGCATAATGATTACATCACCGGCCTCCCATGTAGTAGACCATGGTTCAAGTCCTAGACCTGGTGGCTTAAAACTCTGGGATCGTGTGCGCATCTGTGCCCAAATCCCGAGATGAGAAGGGAGAAGGGATTGTGGCGGGGCCTTCCCCCTGGGGGGTAATCTTCTTGCTTTTTTGTCTTTGGCAGGTGCAAACACCCTATAGCAAAAATCTCTCTCTCAACAACAAAAACAAAATTACTAGTGTGTTTGTAGGTTTTGCTTTTTAGCAAGCTGGTATGAGCATGGTGGTTTTGGTAGCTGGATCCCAAGTGGTAAATTGAGCAGTTGAGTTCCTAATCCACAATGCAGGATCCAAATCGCAGGACACATGAGCATCAGCGGAGAATGGAAGAGAAGGGATTGTGGGGTGACCATCTTCCCTGTGGGGGTGCTTTCTCACTTCCACATGCAGACTGCTACTTGTGTTTATTTTCTTTTTAAAATATTTTCTTGTTTGGGACAAGCAGGTGGCATAATGGTTACATCGCTGGACTCCCACATGGTTGACTGTAGTTCGAGTCCTGGACGTGGGGGCTTAAAATTCATGCTGGGCGAGTGTGCATGTGTGCCCAAAATCCCAAGAGGAGACAGGAGGAGAAGGGATTGCAGTGTGGTCGTTCCCTCTGGGAGGTGATTTGCTTTCTGTCTCTCTGTGTCTGTCTCTCTAGCGATCACACGTGCCCTATGGCAAAAATCTCTCTGAAAAATATTATGAAAAAAATCTTTTTGTATTTTTTTTTTGGTTTGCATTTTTAGTTAATTTAAAAAATTTTTTTGTTTAACCATTTAATTAAGTTTATACAGATGATGTGGAAGTGGCAATCAAATCGTCTTGTCATTCTCCTGTTTCTTCTCATAGAATGATGGGTTGGGAGAGGCAGGAGACCTCAGCTATCGTCTCTGCTAAACTCTTCTGCTTTAATCTACCTACAGAAGTAATCACCTAATTTAAAAGAGAGAATTAAACTAGCTGATTGTAAACAATCAAAACTACTTTGAAGTGTGACTACTATACCTTTATCTTTTTTCTTCAGATTTTAAACTTTATTTTTTTTATTTCTTATTTACATTTAATCATTGTGCATCTCTATAGCAGTCAGTTTGGTTTTCTGAACTATGCATGTAGTCTGTGCCAATCAGATCAAGGCTATTATGATATATTTTTCTTTTATTTTTACATCTATACCCTTATCTTCAATATGAGTGGAGCTGTTCTTGTCATCATTTTTTGCTTTTTGGATAAGTTGAGGAAAAGTCCTATTAAGTAATTTTTTCTAGTATAACCTGAAACAGAACAGGTTTCTAGTGACCTTGAACTTTGATTCTTCCAGTGTCTTAGTTCTTTGGCTTACTTAGTTGTCATAGGCCACTAAGCAATTATTGTATTTCTTAGTCTATAGAATACAACAGGAATTGTTATGGGAGTAAATCAAATCCATTGTGTTTTTACAGAATTTACTTCAGAGTGAGTAAACATTTGCTTGCTGAGAGCATCTTTGATTTAATATCTTGCTTTGCCTTCTAACCTGTATATGACATCTGGTGGCAGAAATAGAAACTTGTATGTGTATTTTTTCCAATCGCCTCACTGTCCTCTTTTAGTAAAAAGAAATGTAGGTAGTGAAAATTACTCTTAGTGCGGGACCAGCAGTTAGCATAATGGCTATGTCACTGAGTTCCCATGTAGTCGACTGTGGTTTGAATCCCGGACCTGGTGGCTTAAACTCATGCCGGGCGCGTGTGCATGCGTGCCCAAGATTCCGAGAGGAGAATGGAGGGGAAGGGATTGCAGCATGGCCATCCCCCTGGGGGATTATTTCTCGTTTTCTGTCTCTCTGTCTCTTTCTGGCAAGTGCACGTGCCCTATAGCAAAAACCTCTCAAAAAAAAAAATTACTCTTAGTGCTTGTGGGATTTTTGAAGGAAGTTAGGCAAGAGGAATTGGAGTTTACCTATTTGTTGCAGATCTAGTTGTTACAAATGTTTTCTGCTGTTTTTTGACTGTTTTCACTCTGAAGTTGACAGTACTCTTTTAAGTTAGTGTTAATGTGGTCATATAATAAATACTTGTCAAATGGGCAACTGTAAAAGCCATAGATAAATGAAGTAAGTATCGGAGTTTGGCTATTATGATATATTTTTCTTTTATTTTTACATCTATACCCTTATCTTCAATATGAGTGGAGCTGTTCTTGTCATCATTTTTTGCTTTTTGGATAAGTTGAGGAAAAGTCCTATTAAGTAATTTTTTCTAGTATAACCTGAAACAGAACAGGTTTCTAGTGACCTTGAACTTTGATTCTTCCAGTGTCTTAGTTCTTTGGCTTACTTAGTTGTCATAGGCCACTAAGCAATTATTGTATTTCTTAGTCTATAGAATACAACAGGAATTGTTATGGGAGTAAATCAAATCCATTGTGTTTTTACAGAATTTACTTCAGAGTGAGTAAACATTTGCTTGCTGAGAGCATCTTTGATTTAATATCTTGCTTTGCCTTCTAACCTGTATATGACATCTGGTGGCAGAAATAGAAACTTGTATGTGTATTTTTTCCAATCGCCTCACTGTCCTCTTTTAGTAAAAAGAAATGTAGGTAGTGAAAATTACTCTTAGTGCGGGACCAGCAGTTAGCATAATGGCTATGTCACTGAGTTCCCATGTAGTCGACTGTGGTTTGAATCCCGGACCTGGTGGCTTAAACTCATGCCGGGCGCGTGTGCATGCGTGCCCAAGATTCCGAGAGGAGAATGGAGGGGAAGGGATTGCAGCATGGCCATCCCCCTGGGGGATTATTTCTCGTTTTCTGTCTCTCTGTCTCTTTCTGGCAAGTGCACGTGCCCTATAGCAAAAACCTCTCAAAAAAAAAAATTACTCTTAGTGCTTGTGGGATTTTTGAAGGAAGTTAGGCAAGAGGAATTGGAGTTTACCTATTTGTTGCAGATCTAGTTGTTACAAATGTTTTCTGCTGTTTTTTGACTGTTTTCACTCTGAAGTTGACAGTACTCTTTTAAGTTAGTGTTAATGTGGTCATATAATAAATACTTGTCAAATGGGCAACTGTAAAAGCCATAGATAAATGAAGTAAGTATCGGAGTTTATATTTGATGGAGGATAAGAAAATAAAAAGAGGAATGTATACTTCCCAGCACATAGTAGTACAAGGGAAATGCTGGGTGATAAAAAATTAAACAGGAAGAGATTCACTCTTGATTAATTTGATTGGAGAAGAAAGAAAGGATATTAAAAGTGAGCCATGAAAGGTGGCTGTGATTTTGACTAGCCAGTTTTCTTTTGGTGTAGTGGCTTGCTGAGTAGTTTGGTACAGGTAGAAGGCACATACACAGAGAAGATAGATAAGTAAAGTGAAATAGTTGGGCTGCTCGGTCTTGTACTTGTAGCTGTTGAATGCTATACATAGGAAGCCGGATTTCACACAGCAGTCGACTTCCATCTCTGGTGGCTTGAAAAACACACCACACCTACGAGCATCCAGGATCCTGAGGATGGAGGATTGAAGAAAAAGGATTGCAGTATGATTAGATCCCATTGGAGGATGCTTTCTTTCTCTTGTGTTTGTGCCCATGCTCTCTGACATAAAAAAAATAATAATAATGATAAAATAAGTAAGCAGAAGAGATGATTCCAGAAGTGATGTAGAGGTAAATTTAATGAGACTTAATGACAGTGACATTTATGGAGGTAGTGAAGAAGGGTCTTCATAAATGCCCTAAGTATCAAGCCTGAGTGACCATAGGCTTGATTACACAGTTGATAACCTGGGAGCATCTCAGTACTTAGTTTTCAGGAGGGTCGAGGTTCTTACTAGGGCTTAAAAATGAAGATTTCTGTATGCTTTACAAGTTCCATCAAGTGTTGTAAATCAGGAAATGAGCTACTATTGATGCTTTATAACTAGGGAGGAGTTATTTGTGCAGAGAGGCCTCAAAACCTTACATTGGAGGACTTTGGACTTGATTAATTCATTGGATCTATTCTTAACCTCTGCTGTTGGCTGGGGTGCTAGGGGTATGTATTGGTGAATAAGGCACAAGCCTTGCCCAGTTCTTATGGGGAATATAATTTAGGAAAAGATTATTAAGTAATCACCTAGAGGATATGTTAGATTGTCAGGAAAGTCATGGCACATTTTTGGCTTAGAAAAGCAGAAAAATATGTCACGACTTTTCAGACAACCTGATATTTACAATTGTTGTGGGTGCCGTGGAAACAAAGTTGAGAGTGCTGTGAGGATGTGTATCAGGTATATTTAGTTAGCATGTGGTAGGGATGTGATGGTGGTTTTCTGAAGTGACATGTAATCTGAGACCTAAAGGATGAGAAGGAATTGAAGGGCAAGAAGGGGGGGGGGAGTGACTGCAGATTGAGTAAACAGCTTGTGCTAAGGTCCTGCATTTGGAAGGTACTTGACACTTTCAAAGAAGAGAGCAAAGTGTGACATATTTTAAAAAGTAGTGAGAAATGAGCCCAAAGATGGGATCTAGATACCAGATCATACAAGTGGACTTGTCCGACTTTAAAATTTTATTTTAAAGTCTTTAACAGAAATTACATGACAGGTTCATTCTTTCTTCTTCCTTTTTTTTTTTAAATTTTTTGAGAGATTTTTGCTATAGTGTTCATGCATTTCCCAGAGAGACAGAAAACAAGAAATCATGTAAGTGGATTTAGGCTAACCAGCTAGCCTAACCAGTTGTGGTAAGTCAGGTAAAAGAGAAAGCCAGATTCCACCTTTAGCAAGGAAGCTTCAGAGAATTGGTTGTTGGAAGTAGAGGTGACAGGGACTTGTGATTGATTGGATGTTTTCAGAGGGTGTGGAAAGAAAAGTAAGCGGAGTCATGGATGAATCCCATATTTTTTGGCAGGGTAACTAGATTGGAAGGTATGTTGAGATGGGGAAGGCTATGGAATATGATGGACATTCAGTAATTTCCATTTAAGCATTTTCCTTTGTTAGCTATAGCTAGAGGTTCAAATATCCTTTTCAGAGTACTCTATTAAGCTCCATCAACATGATAAAACAAATTGTTTTAAGTAGAAAAAGGAAGGCTTGGGGGCCACATTCCATTACAAATTAATAGTACTTTAATTAGCTTCTCCATCTTCTCCTTTAAACATGGGGCTGAAATGGACTAGATTATTCTGTAGGATTGGCAGAAATTCATGCCTAAGGTCATGTCCTGTCATGTCTGCTAGTGCATTGTCTTTTTCATGTTTCCTGTTGTGTATCTGGGAAAATTGCGCACATGTATGTATTCGATGTAAAACCAAAAAGCATTGGGTTTCTATGAACTCGAAACCAAGGAGCCCAGTATAATAAAGGGTGAATTTTAGTAATTTTTGTTCTCATTGCCTAAGGCTTTGTAGCCTCATTAACATGTTTGATTTTATATTTGTATAATTATGAAGAAAGGTGTTTTGTTTCAAGGTAGCAAACAGAATTGTTTTGAAGTAAGTTTGGTGAAAGTATCTGGAGAGTATTTTCAAGCAGAATATACTGCAGAGTTGCTGTTAAATTGTAAATAGCTATGGATTGCTCTGGCAACCTATTTAGAACACTGTAGTAATTATTAGGAAGGAACTGAGGTGAGGGACATTCTAAACATTTACAATAAAATCTGACAGACTAGAAGTGGCTAGAGTCTAGGTGTGAACCAATTAGAACCAAAATGGCACCTGGAACCATTGCTGCCTAGTCATCAAACTCATTAAACCTTCCTTGCACTGTGTTAGCACACTAGATGACACTCCCACCTGTGCTGGGACAGTTTGAAATAACCATGGAAAAACCAGAACGACCCAATAAAGCCAGAAAATGGGAGGAGGGATAGTGGTTCCAAGGAAGGGATTGCCCCTTACCTAGCCTGGCATTAAGCCAAGCCATATAAACCAGACACAAACTGAAGTTCAGGGCTGCCCTGCCTCTGGGTAGACCTTGTCTTTCCCTTTGGGTAACAGTTCTCCTCTCCTCTTGAGGCTTGCAACCAGGGAAGAAGTAGTAGGTAGTAGTGACTAAATCCCTGATCTGTCTACCTGAGGAGAGAATGAAACTGTTCACCCATATCCCCTCCTTAGGTTGCTCCACCTTTGGAGTAATTGGCTCTGTAAACTTTCCTAAATAAACTCCCTCAAAGGCTTGCTCTTGAATTCTTTGTGTGAAGCCAAGGACCCCTACAGCAGCAGGTTGAGATCCTCATGGATCAAGTCTCCCCAGCAACAATTATGTAGATTTTATTCAGAACTGAGTTAAGAGGACTTGTATAGAAAATTATCTTTGGGGGAAGAAATGGAGAGACTGGGAATGACAGCCAGGGAGTGGTGTTAATATTCCATTTTAATTAATTTTCTTACAAGTTGTTTCACTTTGCTTAATAGAACAAAGGACTGTGCCAGGATATAGCAGCCATTTTCTTGCTCTCCTTTTAATCCTCATTTTCTATTTCTTCTGGTACTTGAGAGATACATCCTGGGAAGATGAAAATTGAGGGAGGCAGGATTTGGAACCTTTGAGACTAAATTATTCTGAAATATGGGATACTTCAGAGTTATAAGAGGGTTTTTTTTTTTTTTGGTGGTTGGAGGGTGGAAAAAGATTTTTGCTGTGGGGTTTGTGTGCTCACCAGAGAGACAGAAAATGAGAAATCAACCCTGGGGAGGATGACCATACAGCAGTCTTTTCTTCATCCTCCTCTCAGAATTTTGGGCACACACACACATGCGCCTGGAGTGGGTTTCAAAGCCACCAGGTCCAGAACTCGAACTGCCATCGACAATATGGGAGGTCCAGTGCCTTAACCACTATGCCACCCGCTGGCCCCAGAGAAGGATTGTTTATTTGCTTCTTGAGAGAGAGGCAAACACCTGAAAGTGTTTCACCAACTGATCAACTCTCACTTCCAGCCAGGAGCATAGTCCCAGACCCCACGCATGTACAGGTCTACCGGGGGCCTGAACCTGTGATCTTCCATATAGATGTAGTTATAGATGAGCATGGGTTACCATTGTATCACTGACCTGGCTCCTCAGGGATTTTGACTGAACTGATTCAGTTCATCTAGGAAACAATATATTAAATCAGACAATAGTTGAGAGATGTTTGTAGGGAGATAATGGTCTACATTTGTTGATATTTTTGAGATAGGCAGTGTTTTAAGAACTTTTTATACATTAACTTACATGATCTTCAGGGCCATTTATAATTAAGTACATATTTTTATCTTTACACACTCAGACTGAGGAATGAGAAGTTTAACTTTCTCAATGTCACAGCTAGGAGATCAAGATACAAATCTAGGCTGTTTACTCACAGCTTGGGCGTAAATGCCAATGAACAGAAACAGTCAAATTGTCCATTTGATTTGGTTGTTGAAAATAGATTTACTGGTATCAGCAGATGGTATATTGGTTACATCGCTGGACTCCCACGTAGTCAACCACAGTTTGAGTCCCGGGTCGGAGGCTTAAAATTCACTCTGGGCGCATATGCTTGTGTGCCCAAGATCCCAAGAGGAGGAGGCTGGAAGATAGCATGGTGTTAAGGATACTGGACTCCCACATGGCTGGCTGCGGTTCAAGTCCTGGGCCTGGTGGCTTGCTTTCTCACTCACTCTCTCGCAGTTGCTCTGTCCCTCTGGTCAAGTTAAAATAAATAAATAAATAACATTAAGTAAAATAATTCTTTAAAGAAAGAAAGGTGCATGTGCTCACCAGAGGGAAAGGGAAAAAGCACGCTCCCACCCCTGCCCGCCCCATGGGTAATGATCTTTTGGCAATCCCTTTTCCATCTCTCTCTTTTTGGGGTGCAAAAGAATCTTGCCTATTTCTTAAGCTCTGGAATCTGTGACTTGAACCACATGGTCAGCTGTGTGAGATCTGGCTGGCTTAACCACTAGGCCATAGAGTCGCCCTGTTTGATTTTGTGGTTGTAGTCTACTTAATAGCAGTTAA
This sequence comes from Tupaia belangeri chinensis, assembly GCF_000334495.1. Classification (NCBI taxonomy): domain Eukaryota; kingdom Metazoa; phylum Chordata; class Mammalia; order Scandentia; family Tupaiidae; genus Tupaia; species Tupaia belangeri. The sequence continues at coordinate 995,541 of NW_006160144.1, forward strand.
AAAACTTAAAGTGTAGTTAGGCTGTTCTGAATGGACTTGGAGAGGGTGAGATGTATTGAGAGAGGAGACAGAAAGGTTTTGAACAGATGGGTGTCCTTTTCACTTAATTATTTGAGAGTTATGCTTTGGAAATATGTCTCTCTAATGAAAAATAATTGTCTGTTCCCTATCCCTCAAACAAGGTAAACAATAAGAAAAGTTCTCTTTTATTCTTGTCTTTTTAAACAAAGTGATAAAGTTATCTTTTCTTTTTTTTTTTTCAAAGAACAGTAAAAAATGACTATATATTATAAAGTTAATTTGTATAAAATAAAGTAGCTATTGCTTTTGGTATTATCAGATATCAAGAGCAAATTTTCAGTTAATTGCCTTTTTTTTTTTTTTTTTTTTTTTTTTTTTGGGGGTTTTCTTTTAGGGGCTGTTTTTCCCCCAAGCACTGTAGGGCGCATGTACTCGCCAGAAAGAGAGAGAAAGCAAGAAATCACCCGCTAGGGGGGGATGGTCATGCTGCAATCCCTTCTCCTCCATTCTCCTCTAGGGATCTTGGGCATGCACACACATGCACCCAGTGTGAGTTTAAGGTCTGGGACTCGACCTGTGGTCGACTACATGAGAGCCCAGTGATATAGCCATTACACCAACTGCTTGTTCCCAGTTATTGCTCTTTAGATACTTAAAGTTATATAGTTGACTTCACTAACTCATTTAATTGCCTTCCATAAAATTTAACTCTGAGAACTAAAACATGTAGGATTTTTCTAAAAATTTTCTTCAAATCTTGAGAATTTTCAGTTGAATTGCTGTAACTACTGTTTTTCTATTTCCAACCAGATAAAAATATTTTTCTTCTTAAACTGGCATGCTCCCAGCAGATTTTCCCAGCAAGTATTCTTTAGGCACACCCTATGCGTAGTGAATTTTGCAAGATTCCCAAGGCTGGACAGACAGGCCAATCTTCTCTCTTTGTAATATGAAATCCTAATGTAGCTTGCCTAAGACTCAATTTTGCTTCTCCCTAACTGTACATGAAATTGACCTCTTATGCAAATACATTCAAGCATTCACAGAAGTAATTTGACTTGGAAGTGTAAGTAGAAAAGCTAATTTTGTATTTGCAGGAAATTTGCTTAGTGCAGTGATTGTCTTTCCAATTTTGAATTCCTTAATTAGTTCTAAATAATAACTTGTTAGGTAAGCAGGTCTCAGATGCAAGAGTTGAGAGGTATAAGGTGACTTGGAAATTTTTTTTTTAACTTTTTATTTCTTACATTTTTTTGCTATAGGATGTATGCGTTCACTGGAGAGAGAGAGAGAGACAGACAACACCCCCCCCCCAGGGGATGGCCATGCCACAATCCCTTCTCCTCCATTCTCCTCTCAGAATTTTGAGCATGCACGTACACACACCTAGCATGAGAACTTTGAAATTTTCAAAATAAGTCAAACTATCAAGACATTGACACGATGTGTCTGTACTTGGTTTTACATTTTATTACATGTGGGAGGTTGTTATTTCCATTAATAATGCCCAGAGCAATGTTATGTTATTTAAGCTTTCATTACTTTACTCTAAATAACATTGATGGTACTACTAGATAAGTGTTAGTAATTTCATCTGTGAATGTTAAGATTGGCTGATGAATTTATGGAATGGTACAGAATTGCTCTTAGGTGTTTCTTGAAGGCTAGCCTCCAGAGCACTGTAACACTTTTTCTTTATCCATGATAGAACTTGTGTGTGTGGAAGAGTGAAAAACAGGAGGAGGGGGCCTCCTCCACCGGGTCACTGCCCTTCTTCCACTCATTTAGCCCCATTGGCCCTTCGGCACTTGGTGTACATTCTCAACATATCTCAGGCTGAGTAAGGGCTGGGAATTCTATCTTGTCATTGCCATGTGGGATCTGGCCTCTCTTGAGTATATTACTGCTATGCCATGGAACTGGCCACTGCAGCTCTTAAGAAAAACGAAGGGCAATAGGTGGTGTGGTGGTTAATGTACTGGACTCCCACATGGCCAGTTTGAGTTCTGGACCTGGCAGCTTGCTTTCTTACTCTTTTTCTGGCGAGTGGGTGTGTCTTGGAGCAAATTTAAAATAATGATAAATAAAATTAAATAATACTTTTTTATTTTCAAAATAAGTTTTATAATTTTGTTTGTGACTCTATTGACAGAGACAGTATGGTTTTAATACTTTTTTTAAAGAACAGGTTTTTTGCCTTAGGGTGCATGTGCTCTCTGGAAAGATGGAGAGACAGAGACAGGAAAAGTGAGAAATCAGCCTCCAGGGGGATGGCCATGCCTCAATCCCTTAACTTTATTTATTTTAATTTTCACTAGAGAGGGACAGAGCGAGAGTCAGAGTGAGAGTGAAAGAGAGAGGGAGAGGGAGAGGGAAAGTGAGAAAGCAAGCTGCCAGATCTGGGACTCGTACCACGGTTGACCATGTGGGAGTCCAGTGACCTTAACCACCATGCCACGTACTGGTCCCAAAATTAAACAATAATTAAAAAAAAAAATATGGAGTTTGGTTCCTGTCTTCAAATAGCAATTTATGTGACTGATTTCTTTCCCTCTCTCCCTGACCCTTAGGTATAAAGAAAAGCCTTAGAATTAGGCATTGTATGTTCAGTACTAGATACATAGTAAAAGCCTTAACTGTTTAAGTCTTAGGAGAGAGTGATTACTATTTTTTTTAAGAATTATTTATTTATTATTGTTGTTGTTATTTTTCACATGAATTTTGCCAAAGACAGAGAAGAGAAAGAGAGGGAGAGTAAGAAGCCAAGCCGCCAGGTCTGGGACTCAAACCATGATCAGCCATGTAGGAATTTAAGCACCTTAACCACCATGCCACCTGCTGGCCGAGAGTGATTATTATTATTTTTTTTAAATATCTAATTCCATTTGTTATTATTATTTTTCAGTTTGTCCAGAGAGAGACAGAGAGAAAGCAGGCCGCAAGGTCTGGACTCGAACCACAGTTAGCCATGTGGGAATCTAGCACATTTATCCACCACACTAATTGCCAGCCCTGAGAGTGATGACTATTGGTTAAGGTGATCAGAAAGTCTGAGAAGAGATGAAACTTGAATTTCAATCAGGGATGACACTTAGATGTTCGGGGTAGGGAGTAATAGGCTGTTTCAGGTCTAAGGATGAGGGAGCTTAGAATAAGGATGCTGTGTTGGGTAATAGGAGCGCTATTTGCCAAAGATAACAAAATAGAAAATGAGGTTGGAAGGGTAAGTTGCGGGGGGTGGGGGTGGGTGGGTCATATTTTAGAATGCCAGACTAAATGCATTTGATTTTTATTCACAGTACAGTGTGGATTCAATAAAGAGTAATGATATGGTTAAAGCGTTTTCATCTTAGTCCGTTATTGCATTGCTAACAGAAATTAAGGAATTAAACTTTTTTTTTTGGAGAGGTTTTTGCTATAGGGCGCGTGTGCTCGCCAGACAGACAGAGAGAGACAGAGATAGAAAGCAAGAAATCACCCCCCAGAGGGGATGGCCACTCCGCAATCCCTTCTCCTCCATTCTCCTCTCGGGATCTTGGGCACACACGCACATGCGCCCGGCGTGAGTTTAAGCCACCGGGTCCGAGACTTGAACCGTGATCGACTACGTGGGAGTCCAGCGACATAGCCATTACGCTAACTGCTGGTCCCAAGGAATTAAACTTTTAATAACACCTTTACAGTACATTCAGGTCCCAATACATGAATTTCTGTGGGCTATCCATCCATTCATTCACCGGCCACTAAGACCACATTTCCCAACAGGAAATTAGGGGGGACAGACCATTATCCAAACTGTAAAGTGTTGATAGAACAGTTATTTGATGCTGATAGGGGCTATGTGGATTGGAAACTCTAAGAAGACTTGAAGCAGAACAAGACTAAAAGTGAAGAGGCAGTTTTGGTAACTTAGATGTAAACAAAGGTCTTACACCACAACTACGGTCATAGAATGAAAAGAGTGGTCCAGATGCAAGATTAATGATGTAAAGAATTTTAGAGCTCACTTTGGAAATCACCAGTTTGTAATTTACAGATGAGAAAACCTAGAGACAGAACTCAGGTAACTACTGTACTAAAGATTGTTGGAATAAGAATTAGGGTTGTAATAGAAGTCTTGACTCCAAATCCAATGTCTTAACATAATTGTACATCTAGAAACTTGCTAGATTGCTAGAGTTTTTCCTACAAAAATGGAATATTGAGAGAAGTAGGAGAGGCACAAAAAGATATTTGGGAAGGGTAATTTAAGGCAATAAAATTATTTGTAGTGAAAGGCTTTTTGTTGAAGAACAGTGCTCCTATTAGGTGAATGTTTAGCTTTCGTATCTAGCTTTTACCTTTTTGTGTATGGTTTGAAGTAACATTTTTAGCTTTATTTTCTCCCTGATGAGTAACCAGTTGCCCTAAACAATATACGGAGTAGATTAATTCCTTTTTCTAAGATTAGAAATGCTGTTTTTGTTATAAACTAAATCCATATATATGTCATTTCCATGTTTTCTGTTTCATTATGTGTTGTCACTTCCTGCTTTAATATAAGTTTGAATTACTAAAACTTTAAATGCTGTCATGTGTTTATGTTTATACTACATACTATTTGAAACATACATCACTTACTATAACTTTAAATATCTTATAGGTTAGCTTGACTCTCCTTAATAACTAAAATTATATGTGTTTATGAGGCTACTGTTTCTTTGTATTTTACAAAGATTTATTTCTTGATATTTTAGAAATGTTAATACTGTTGAGAATAAGATGCTTGTATATGGGAAATCTTTGATTCTTATCAGTAGCTTGCCCTCCCCTTACTGAATTCTTTTTTTTCTTTCTATTTTTTTATTTATTTTTTCTTTTTTTTGGGAGAGATTTTCACTGTAGGGCGCGTGCGTTCGCCAGACAGAGAGAGACATAGAGACAGAAAACGAGAAATCACCCCCCAGGGGGGATGGTCACGCCGCAATCCCTTCTCCTCCATTCTCCTCTCGGGATCCTGGGCACGCACGCACACGCGCCCGGTGTGAGTTTCAAGCCACCGGGTCTAGGACGTGAACCGCGGTTGACTACGTGGGAGTCCAGCGACATAGCCATTACGCTAACTGCTGGTTCCCTCCCTTACTGAATTCTTAACAATTCTTTCGGTTATTTCTATTTGATTTTACTAGGTAAATAGTCACTTAATGACAGTGATTTGTGCTTACCAGGAAGAAGAAAGCATCTACCCTGTGGAAGCTGGTCATGCCTCAGTTTCTTATTCTCTCTACCTTGTTGGGATTTGGGGTACACATATACATGTTTCCCAAGCTACTGGGGGTGAGGGATCCACCCAGGATGCAAACTTGGGCCTCCTGTGTGGCTCTAGTGTTGTGTAGTCTGTCTCCAGTATTGTGCAGTGGTACTCTCTTGCCTGCAGCAGAGTGGCTGAGTCTTGAGTATTCTTTTAATATAAGCCAAATGTGATTTCTTAGTGGTTGCTTTGATGGGTTGTTCTGCTCTGTTTAGTTTTGGCTGCTTTCTCTTCCCTCCTGTTCATGACTTGATAGGGAATGGCCTATCATTTCATTTTTTCATTGACTGGGATTATGGCAGGCTCATAGATTTATGCTTAGCAATAGTTAACAGGTATTATCCATTCATTGATGTTTTGATAGAACTTGACTGTTAGTGTCTTGAGCCAGTTGTTGCTTAATTTCTGTGCATCGATCTTCCATTTTAGTTATTTATGTATTTTGAAGTTGATTTATTTCTTATGGGGGGAGATATCCCACCCAACAAGGTCTCATCACCCCATAATCCACCTCCCAAAGGCTTTGAGCCACCCAGGATAACAGGCAGCCCTGTTCTGTTTGGGTTGACCTGAGATCTTAACCCTGGGGACTTCCTGTATACCTCTAATATCACATAGTGGCCTTCTATTGACTGTGTTACTGTGGCTAGGTCTTTGCTTATGTTTTAAATTTTCTTTGAATGGCATTAGTTTGACTCTTCATGAGTTAGGTTTGTAATATATTTTCCTATAAATGTAAAATCACCCATTTTTCTCAGGTTTTCAAATTTATTGGCATGAAATTCTATTCAGCAACATTCCTACCCCACCCCCCACCCCCGTCTCTTTTTGCTGTAGGTTGTGTGCATGTGCTTGCCAAAGACAGAGAGGAAAAGTAAGAAAGCAGCCCTTGGAATGATGGCCACACAATAGCCCCTTCTCCATTCTCCTAGGGATTATGGGGTACATTTACACACAGACTTGCATGTTTTTCAAGCCTCTGAGACTAGGACTGGAACTGCACTTTAGCATCAGATTTTCTTAATTGGAATTGGCTATGTGAGATCCAGCCACCTTAACTGCCATGCCACCTTCTGGCCGTGTTTTTGTTTTGTTTTGTTTTAATTATTTTTAAAAAAGATTTTTGCTGTAGGGTGTGTGCACTCAATGGAGAGAGAGCCAGAAATCTCTCTCCAGTGGGGATGACCATGCCACTGTCCCTTCTCCTCCATTCCTTTGAGATTTTGGGCACACGTGCCTGGCATGAGTTTCAAGCCTCCCAGTTCATGACTTGAACCCTAGTCAGCCATGTGGGAGTCTAGCAATGTAAGCATTAGGCCATCTGCTGGTCCCCTCTGCTAGTCCCCTCTGCTGGCCCTGTTTAATAATCTCTTAAAATCTTTACTCTGTTACAGTATCTGATCTCTTTTTTTTTTTTTTTAATTAAATTTACTTAATCTGTCATAGGGCATGTGCTATTACTAGAGAGAGAGTATAAGAAAGCAAGCTGCCAGGTCCAGGACTTGAACTGTAGTTGGTCATGTAGGAGTCCATTGCCTTAACCACAATGCTCCCTGCTGGCCCCACTCTTTCATTACTAATGTCTCTTATTTTTTCCTTTTTGGATACAAAGTTTCTGCCCTACCAGTAAGTTTTTTCTTTACACAAACTTTTAATTACATTGATCAAATTTTATCTTTTTTGTATTTGCTTTTTTTTAAAAATTTTATTTTAAGAGAGATTTTTTGCTACAGGGTGCCTGTACTCACCAGAGAGACAAAGCAAGAAATCACCCCCCAGAGGGGTAACAACGCTGCAGTTCCTTTTCCAATCTCCTCCTGGGATCTTGGGCACAAACGCATATGCACCCAAAGTGAGTTTTAAGACACTGAGTCCAGGACTCCAAACTTGGTTGTCTACGTTGGAGTTGAGCTACGTAACCATTGTGCTAACTGCTGGCCCCTCTTGGCTTTATTTTTACCTTCATTCATTTTTCTACTTCAGCTTTCTTTTATACTTCTTAAAGTAGTACATTTAACCCATTTATTATCTGTCTTGCTTTCTTAAATATGCATTTGTCTATACATTTGTTTTAAATAGTACTTTGGCCAGATTCAGAGTTTAGTGTATGAAGTCTTTCTCATTCATTTCTTTAATTTTCTTTTCACTTAAAGTTTGTTACGGGGGCGTGTAGTCGCTAGAGAGAGAGGAAAAAAAAAAAAAGAAAGAAAGAAATCAGCTCCCTCCCTGCCCACCGGGTATGGCCATGCTGCAGTCCCCTCTTCTCTAGTCTCCTCTTGAGATTGTGGGCACTGATGCATACACGCTGGGTGTTTTTCAAGCCACAAAGACCAGGACTGGAGCTGTACAGTCTGCCTTGAGGTATCCAGTTGCCTTAACCTCCAAACCATCTGCTTGGCCTTGTCATTTATTTCTAAGTGGGAGGGCAATTTTGATTTCTCTTCAGCATAATTATTTTAAAAGATATGTTAAATTTGATCCTTTTTTTTTTTTTTGGGCTGCTCTCTTCACAATTTTAGCTGGTTTCAAAATTCTGCAATTTAGACAAAGAGAATATAGCTAGGAACTAGGCACTGAAGCAGCAAGTGAAGGGAGTTTTCTCTTTAGAACCCTTACATATCTAGGCATCTGCAGTTCATGAAATAGTACTGTACTGTTCAACTTTTTTTGCTGTCTGACCTTCCCTGACTTATTAGGCAACTAACTCCTGAGGCTGGATTTTCCCCAACTTTGCAGGTCCTTCAGCATCAGATTTTCTCATAACTTTTTGTCCTCTTCACTACTAAAACTTACTGTTTTTGTTGATTCTCATCTCTCCAAATTAAAAAACAAATGGAGTCGACTTTCTTAGGTTGATGGTATACTAATGAATAAATGATGTGGCTTCTTGACATTTCATCAATTTCTATACTGCTGCATAGCCAACCCTTTCATTTAGTTTTAATTTCCTCTTTTTCTATACTTGTGTTCTGTTCTTATTACAGGTTAAGCATTCTAATCTGAAATTTCACTATGCTCTCAAATCTGAAACTTAACTGCATACCTAGGTGGAAATGAATAAAGTGGAAATTCCACTCCTGACCTGATGTGAAGGGTTGCAATATAAAAGTATTATGGTAAATTACCTTTAGGGTGTCTGTGTAAGGTGTTTATGAAGCAGAAATAAATTTTGTGTGTAGATTTAGGTCTCATCTCCAGGAAATCGCAGTATGTATAGGCAGATGTACGAAAATGCAAAATACTTATGGTTGCAAGTATTGATATTTTCGCTAAGGGATACTCAGCCTTTATACAAGAACATTTTGTTCTCATTTATGAAAACATTTGGAAATGGCCAGTGAGGTTTATATCCTGTGTTGTGTTGTTTTTATTTCAGCCCACAGTTTGGGAATTTGTATATGTGGTTTCAATTATATGTTTATATTTATAGTTAGTCTCAGAAGATTAATTTTTACAAGCTCTTGATTAAAAGAGACAGTAGCTAATAAGAGGACAGTATTTTTTTTTGAAGAATTATTTTATTTAACTTTATTTTAATTTGACCAGAGAGGGACAGAGTGAGAGAGAGGGCAGGGGAAAGTGAGAAAGAAAGAAAGCCACCAGGTCCAGGACTCAAACCATGGTCGGCTATGTGGGAATCCAGCACCTTTAATCACCATGCCACCTGCCTGCCCAAAGAGGGCAGTATTGTACTTAGAGTGAAATGACATAGCACACTTAAGCTGCTGCTATGTCCTCTTCATAGGTGGGAAATTTTAAAAGACATTTTCCAACTATACTACTTTTAGAATTATTCATGTTTCCTTTGCATTTCAAGTCTGATCTCTTCTCAATCTCTTCAGCTAAAATGATACTTGGATGTGTCTCTTTGTTTGCATTCTTGCTAAATTTACTTCACTTTCTTGACAAGGGAACTGACTAATACTTAGGATGAAATATTATCATAATATTGCCAAGAAATCTCAAACTGGGAAAGCTTCATAGACATGGGTCCGATATTTTTCCTCAAGCCCTTTTACATTTTAAAAAAATTACTTCAAATTTCTGATGTTCTGTATCAGGTCGGTCATGACCTAGCGCTTCTGTTCCAGCAGATAACTCCATAGAGTCACAGTAAAGGGATAGGCGGAATTAGTTCCTTAGCGATTCAGAATATCTGAGTAACATTTAAAATTGTTCATCACTGTGGACTTGAGCACGCCTAGATTTATTTGTTCTGCTAATACTTACTACTTTGCTCTCCCATCTTGCCAGTCACTTTTGTTTTCCCCCAAGGCTATTTGGGTAAGGATGTAAAAATCAGTAACTTTATGATACCCTGGGTTGGTATCCTGAAATAGCTTGTTATTTGCTGTTTGCTGGTTGGACTTAAACAAAAACAAGAAAACTATCATCTCTTTCAGTCTGACACACCTCCTGTTTTAAAACCCCTTTGGCATAATCCAAATTAATACCTGAAATGTCCCTTCTTTCTTCTTGTCTCCTTTGTGTCTGTTGTCACTATTATGTTCATCTAAATTCATTGTCTGTCATCCTATACAAGAGTTACAGCTAAAGGTGTACATTATTGGTTGAAATAATTTCTTCAAAGTTGTTTTTTTTACCAATAAATGTACAAAGGGTTTCATAGTTGTAGTTTGTCTTCAAAAATGTATTTTGTCATTCTTTTCATAGTTTTAGGTCTTTATAACCTAGTTAGTTATTAAGAAGTAAACTTTTCTTTGTAATGTGTGTGTACATTGAAAGTTATACAAATTTTATTAATCCCTCTATTTGTTGTGGTTTCCAAGCCTTTGGGTTTGGGACTTGAACTGCATGCAGTCAGCCATGTGGGAATCCAGCACCCTAACCACCGTGCCACCTGCTGTTCATGTAATATGTATGTGTTACATGAAAAATGCCATAAGTGTTGTAGATAAGGATTTAAGGGTAGAGATATAAGTTCTTTTTTGAAATGTTTTTAGGGTATAAAATTATTCAGGAATTCTATTAATGTGTTTCCAGAGATGCCAGTTCTTTCAGAATTCGCAGTTTAAATTGATTTTTTTCTTCCATATATAAGTGACTTCAAGAAAGCTTATCCAGTTAACATTTGTTGCTTCCAAATAGCATGGTTTTCAATTTTTGCTTTATACTACAGTCACCTGGGTTAAAAAAAAACAACAGCAAAAAAACAAGTGTCGGTGACTCTGCCATAGACTAGACTAGATAAAACATAATCTCTGGGGTGGAACCCAAACATGTGTTTTTTAAAAATTCCCTAGGAGGTCCTATGGTTTATGGCCAAAGTTGTAAATTGTTACTCTAGGATTTCTTTTTTTTTTTTTAACTTTATTTTTATTTTATTTATTTATTTTTAGAGGTTTTTGCTATAGGGCACGTGTGCTCGCCAGAAAGAAAAAGAGAGAGAGAGAGACAGAAAGTGAGAAATCACCCCACGGGGGATAGCCATGCTGCAATCCCTTCTCCTCCATTTTCCTCTTGGAATCTTGGGTACTCACCCATACACGCCAGGTGTGAGTTTAAGACACTGGGTCCAGGAGTCGAATTGTGGGTGACTACATGGGAGTCCAGTGACATAGCCATCATACCAACTGCTGATATAAATATATTTTTCCCTTAAATTTGACCAGTGACAGGGAGAGGGAAAGTGATAAAGCAATCTGCTAGGTCTGGGACTTGAACCATGGTCTGCCACATGGGAATCCAACACCTTTAATCACAATGCCACTTGCTGGCCCCACTCTAGGATTTTTTAAATTTTTAAATACTTTTTGACATTAAGTCTTTAAAGAAAAACTGTAGATTTTCCTTCCAGAAAAATGGGTGTAATGACTCCCTAAAGTCCCAAATTGAAGATCCCCTGTTAGAGGAAAAGCCTTGATATGCTAGATTAAATTGGAAGCATTTAAGTTTGAGAAACTGTGATGTGCAGTGATGAAGGAATATTCCTAATCATTTATCTAAAAATTAAAAAGCACGAAGCAGATACTGAGTATGTTCCAGCCACTGTTTTTTAGTAACTAAAGGATATAGCCAATAGGAAACTACTTGTTTTAATGAGGTTTTTATCCTATGTGGAAGACAGTGTATAAATGACCTAAGGCCAATTGAGAAGCACATTAAAGAGAAGAGCCTAAGGAGATCAAAAGAGATGGTTATGGAAGAGAGGTGGTTATTTTAAATGGGAGGAGCGGTGTCAGGGAAAGCCTCTCTGAGGAAGTGACATTTGAGGTGTATGTGAAGTGAGGGAAGAACATTTATAAAGATGTTGAGGAAAAATATTCCTGGTGAAGGGAACAGTTAGGAAGACTTAAGGTGGGACTGAATTCTCTTTGTTCAAAAAAAGGTTGGCAGGAGTGTACACATGGTGATCCAGGAGCAGAATGTATAATAGGAGATGAAATTGGAGAGCCCTCCCTGTAGGCTGTTATAAGGTCCTTGGTGTTTAATTTCAATTTGATAAATCTAACTTGATTGTAACTCACTGTTAAATGTTTAGCTTTATGCTTAAAATAATTTAGAAATAATCTTGAACTTGCATCTCTTCAAAAATAACTGGAAGCTTAACACTTGGTATGTTGTGTTACTTTTCTGTGAAAGGATTTACATCAGACTCAACTTTGCTGTAAGGGACCATCCGTGTCTTAATTCTTTATATTCATAATACTAAACACAGAAGGTGTTCAATTGTTTTTGTTACTAGAATAGGGACCTTGCAGGCAACTTGGACAGCTGTTCTCAAGTTTATATTTATGAATGTCATAATGCATAGTAATTTACTGGTGTTTCTTATATGCTAGTCCTGGTCTCCATAGGTAAGCAAATGTTGCACCTAGCAGAGTCTTAACAGCAATGACAGATTCACATTTTGAATCTAACCCTTCTTTTGCTTTTCTTACTTTACTATGTTCCCCTTTGAGTAATTAGATTGAGACTAATTTTTGAAGGCATAATCTGTTGAGCCAGTGTCACTGCTTTTTAGGCTATATGCTCAAAATAAAGAGGGCCTTCGGCTTATTTCCTTAAAAGTGGAGTTATGTAAAGGATTTTAAAAAAATTTATGTACTTTGATTTTTTATTATTATTTTTTAAAAATTTGCTATAGGACACATGTGCTTACCAGAGGGAAAGTCTAGAGAGCAAGAGAGAGAGAGAGAGAGCGAGCGCGAGCAAGTGAGCCAGCCACCAGGTCCAGAACTTGAACTGTGGTCCACCATGTGGGAGTCTAGTGCCTCAACCGCCATGCCACCTCTGGCCCCTGTAAAGGATTTCTAACTGTAAAAATACTTTATTTGAAACAATATCTGGGTCCCAGACTTGGTGGCTTACTCTCTTGCTTTCTGTTTCTCTTTCTCTCTGTCTCTGGTCAAATTAAAAAAATAAATAATAACATAAAATTAAACAAATCTTTATAGAGGTCTGTTTTGTATTTGTGGAGTGTGAAGTGCTATGGGAGAGGACATATATACATGACTTAGATATTCTGTCTACAGGTTTAGGGGTGCTAAGATATGTGTGTAACCCACTGGTATGAGTTTAGCTCCCAGGTTGGGTGTGGGGAAACAAGGGAAGTGTAGGTGGTTAGGGGGTAAGAATGAAGGACATTCAGTATACTGGTTGAGCAAAAGCTTGGAATTGGGGCAGTATAAAGAACCACAATTACGGATGCAATTTGTCATGGAGGTTGGAGGGTGGGAAATAACCACAGATAATGAAGGTTGGACCCACATAGAGAAAGCCTTTGACTATAAAGCTATGGCGTGTTGAGCTCTATTTTGTTGTAGAAAGTCTGTGATTAGAAATAATATTGTCTGTGATGGAATTTAGGAAGGTTAATGTTGGTTGAATTAGAGTAAGCAATGCCCTGGCAAATGCAGCAGTGTCCCTTCATTTGCATATTGTTTACATATGTATACTTTTGAAATGTGAATCTCAGAGTTTTGAGTGGAGACAGACTTACAGTCTGCAAAGCCTGAAACAATTGTCATCTGGCCATTTATAGGAAAAGTTTGCTGACCCTTGTAGAGGACTCTAGCCAGAAATCCTGTTTCTTGTTCTAACTAAATTCTAAACCTGTACCTTCATGTCCAATGAAATGAAAGCTGGAATTGTAGTAGTCCTGGTAGAAAATGAGGAAAGAATAGTTGAAGAATAGGGAAGAATTTACTGAATTTGGCAACTGATAAGATTAAGGAGCCTAGGGGCTGGGGGCCGGGAGGTGGGGTGGCAAAAAAAAAAAAAAGATAAAGAAAAAGAAAAAAGATTAAGGAGCCTAGGGAAAGGAAATTTCTTTTTTAATGTAAATAATTGAGGAAGGTAATTTGGGATAGAAGAGGCTTTTCATTGTGAGGTATTCTGTGTGTACTCTATAAAAAGATTTTATGTTAAATACTGGTTCCGAGGCCGATCTTTGAAGGTATGAACTTTTCTTCTTTTAATTAATACCTCCTTATTTATATGGTTGGGTGCCTTTTTCTCGTGGCCCAGCCAGGTGATAATTATGTATGTAGACATACAAAAATTATAATTAATGTTTAAATTTTAGTTCTCCAAGTGTGACAGAATTCTTCAGTTGTCCTGAAAACGTAAAAGGATGTTAAATTTATTTCCCTTCGCTACCTCCCAGTTCTGATTAAATTATGTGAGCCCGCCCTTAAAGAGGAAAACACTGCTTCCTTTTGGGAGAGTGGTTGTGGGGAAAGGCACAGAATGATGAAACAATGTATAAAGTTTGTTTGGTACACTGTTTGCTACTATCAGAAGTGTTAAGTAGTTATAAATATGGCAAATTTCCACAGTAGTAACTGCTATTTATTGTTTACTGTGTGTCAAAAGTGTGTACTGAGAACATTTTACAATGTAAACCATCTCCTTTTAGGGTTTAGAATTTGTCAAAAATCATATCCTGAGAATATTTTATAAATCATCCCCTTTAATGGTTTAGAACTTTTCTATGAAGTAAAAGATTGTGTCCCTACTGCCCCTGCTTTGACATTGAGAAAACAAGGCTCAGGGCAGAGTATTGTTAATTGTTCAAGTTAAATAGTTACCAAGGATAAGGGTTATTTCTACCCTAATCTCATGTCCTCAGTTTATTCTTAAATTTTATGTTCATTAGAATCACCCTGGTACTTTAATAATACACATTTCTAGGTCTTTCTGTCAGAGATTTTGTCTTGGGATTCTGTTATTTTTGGATCTTTACACCAAACTTGGAGAAAACATTGCTGTAGGATCTTAGCAGTTTATTACCAGCTGTTGCCTCATGTGGAAAATAGCTGAATTTTACCCAACACCTCTCCCAAGCTAGCCCAAATTACTGCTTTTTGTAAATATTTTGAAATGCTAAGAGATAAATGTGATCACATAGTATCTTATCAGTTGGTTTTTCTATTTTAAGAATTATTTAATTTTATTTATTATTATTGTTTTTAAATTTTTACTATAGAGCATGTGTGCTCACCAAAGAGAGAGAGGGAAAACACAAGCTGCCAGGTCCAGGACTAGAACCATAATTAGCCTGGTTTTTGCTATAGGGCATTTGCGCACGTCAAAAAGACAGAGTCAGAAAGCAAGAAATCACCCCCCCCCGGGGGGGGGGGGTGATGGCCATACTGCAATCCCTTCTCCTCTATTCTTCTCTCAGGATTTTGGGCACGCACACATGCACACATGCCTGGCGTGATTTTAAACCACCGGGTCCGGGACTCCAACTGTGGTCAACTACGTGGTAATCCAGCGACATAGCTATTATGCCAACTGCTGGTCCAGTCCAGAAACTTAACTGCTTTATCATCTGCTGGCCCCAAGCATATTTCTTTTTCTTTTTTTTTTTTTTTTTTAAATATTTACTGTTGTTATTTTCCAATTTGACCAGAGAGAGAAAATGAGAAAGCAAGCCGCCAGGTCTGAGACTGGAACCACGGTTGGCCATGTGGGAATCCAGCACCCTTAAACTACCACGCCACCTACCGGCCCTTAAAATTCTCAATAAAGAAGTTTGAAGAATTTAGAATTATCTCCAGATAGTATTAGATTGGTTAAGTAGACATAGAAATTTGTCTTAAATATCAGTAGATTTGTCTTTCTCTAAGGCCTGTTTTATATGTATTACAGGACCAGGTGGTGGTATCTGTATTTATTGGGTTGCCAGAAAAGTCATGATATACTTTTCTATGCAACAGTGCATCATGACTTCCCTGACAACCCAGTAAAATATGGGATGGGCTCATGGAAATCAAATTGTAACATCACAGTGCATTAAACATGGACTCTTGAGTTTGCCATTGCTCTTTTTTGGGGGGAGCAGGATGTTTGCCTTAGGGCACAGGTGTTCACCAGAGATACAGAGACAGTGAGAGGGAAAGTGAGAAGTCATCTCCCCAGGGAGTGGCCACACAGCATTCCCCTCTCCATTCTCCTTCTGGGAGACACGCACCCAGCATAATTTTCAAGCCATTGGGTTCAAGACTCAATCCGCAGATTTGACCTAGGAGGATTAATATTCTTTTTTCACCTATAGGAAACCAGTGTCAGTGTAATTACCATTTTTGGGGGAGAGGGAGTTGCAGAAGCAAAATTATCACCAGCTACCCTCAAGTATCTGTTTCATTTATTTCTTGGTATTTAGTTTTGCTGTCTAGAATCCTCTAGGTCTAATTTTGGTAGGGGAAGGTGTCTTAATTTCTAGACGGTGTTCTCCAAAGCTAAATGATCATATATAGATTATGTCACCTGTCAACCTCCAACTTCGTTTAATTTGTGTCTGTTTATAAAGGTTCATCAGAACCTGTCTACAATGTGCTTTTATTTTCATATATTTTTGAAAGAATGCTGAATATATACTTTTGTATTAAGAGTTCACTTTGAGAGCCCCAGGAATTGGCAGAATTGGTTCACCTTTCTTTGGTTTAAATTTGAAAATTCAATTAGTAGCCTACTGGTTTCTCAGAAGTTCATTGTTGTAGGCCTCTTGTACTGAGGGAAGAGATCAGGAATCTCTTGTCTTATTTTAAATTAGTGTTTGTTTCTTCCTTCATTTAACAAACAGTTCTTTATTGTCCGTAGAGTTTTGGCTGATTATAGGAAGTCTAGAAGTGTACAATCTGCATCTGCTATTGAAAATAATAGGGATTTTGAAAGTACATAGTTCTTGAAAAGGTAAGCCAGGTTTGTGTTTCTGTCTCTCAATACAGCAGTACTATAATTTTATCCTTCCTTAGACTAATAAAATATGTTTTACTGCTTTTGATTATTTTTAGATTTTTGCCATAGGGCACTTGCATTCTCTGGGGAGAGAGGGAAAGTGAGAAATCTCTCACACACACACACTCAGGATATATGGCTATGTCACAGTCTCTTCTCCATCCATTCTCTCAGGATTTTGGACATATGCACATATGTGCCCGGCCTGATTCCCAGGCTACCAAGTCTGGACCTCAAACTGCAGAGTTGGCCATGTGAAATCCAGCACCTTAACCACTATGCCACCTGCTACTCCCCAA
>NW_006160144.1:1013517-1020872 GCF_000334495.1 Tupaia belangeri chinensis
CATATTTCTTTTTCTTTTTTTTTTTTTTTTTTAAATATTTACTGTTGTTATTTTCCAATTTGACCAGAGAGAGAAAATGAGAAAGCAAGCCGCCAGGTCTGAGACTGGAACCACGGTTGGCCATGTGGGAATCCAGCACCCTTAAACTACCACGCCACCTACCGGCCCTTAAAATTCTCAATAAAGAAGTTTGAAGAATTTAGAATTATCTCCAGATAGTATTAGATTGGTTAAGTAGACATAGAAATTTGTCTTAAATATCAGTAGATTTGTCTTTCTCTAAGGCCTGTTTTATATGTATTACAGGACCAGGTGGTGGTATCTGTATTTATTGGGTTGCCAGAAAAGTCATGATATACTTTTCTATGCAACAGTGCATCATGACTTCCCTGACAACCCAGTAAAATATGGGATGGGCTCATGGAAATCAAATTGTAACATCACAGTGCATTAAACATGGACTCTTGAGTTTGCCATTGCTCTTTTTTGGGGGGAGCAGGATGTTTGCCTTAGGGCACAGGTGTTCACCAGAGATACAGAGACAGTGAGAGGGAAAGTGAGAAGTCATCTCCCCAGGGAGTGGCCACACAGCATTCCCCTCTCCATTCTCCTTCTGGGAGACACGCACCCAGCATAATTTTCAAGCCATTGGGTTCAAGACTCAATCCGCAGACTGCCATGTGGGAGTCCAGTGACATAACTGCTATGCTATCAACTGGCCCTGCTGTTGCACTTAAATAAAACACCTTTGTTTTCAGGGCTTTTCATTATGTACAGTGTGTTTTAAAGCACAATTTAAGAAGCCACCTTTTTTCATGGGATGATGAAATTTGTATAGTACTTGCTTGTGAATTCTAAAAGAACTAATTTAGTTAAACCTCCCTTTACCACCTAATGAAGAGTTTTACATCTTTTCTGCTGTTAAGACTCCAACACAATTTAAATTGTTCAACTCCTGGTTAACTTTAAACAATTAGTATTTATCTTGATACTTTATTCATTATCTGCTGCGTGTCATGCAAATAATTTGAAATAATCTAGGGAGTGTGTTGTGCCTTCCATATTTTGATGAAAAAAGGTAGCAATAAATTTGACCTAGGAGGATTAATATTCTTTTTTCACCTATAGGAAACCAGTGTCAGTGTAATTACCATTTTTGGGGGAGAGGGAGTTGCAGAAGCAAAATTATCACCAGCTACCCTCAAGTATCTGTTTCATTTATTTCTTGGTATTTAGTTTTGCTGTCTAGAATCCTCTAGGTCTAATTTTGGTAGGGGAAGGTGTCTTAATTTCTAGACGGTGTTCTCCAAAGCTAAATGATCATATATAGATTATGTCACCTGTCAACCTCCAACTTCGTTTAATTTGTGTCTGTTTATAAAGGTTCATCAGAACCTGTCTACAATGTGCTTTTATTTTCATATATTTTTGAAAGAATGCTGAATATATACTTTTGTATTAAGAGTTCACTTTGAGAGCCCCAGGAATTGGCAGAATTGGTTCACCTTTCTTTGGTTTAAATTTGAAAATTCAATTAGTAGCCTACTGGTTTCTCAGAAGTTCATTGTTGTAGGCCTCTTGTACTGAGGGAAGAGATCAGGAATCTCTTGTCTTATTTTAAATTAGTGTTTGTTTCTTCCTTCATTTAACAAACAGTTCTTTATTGTCCGTAGAGTTTTGGCTGATTATAGGAAGTCTAGAAGTGTACAATCTGCATCTGCTATTGAAAATAATAGGGATTTTGAAAGTACATAGTTCTTGAAAAGGTAAGCCAGGTTTGTGTTTCTGTCTCTCAATACAGCAGTACTATAATTTTATCCTTCCTTAGACTAATAAAATATGTTTTACTGCTTTTGATTATTTTTAGATTTTTGCCATAGGGCACTTGCATTCTCTGGGGAGAGAGGGAAAGTGAGAAATCTCTCACACACACACACTCAGGATATATGGCTATGTCACAGTCTCTTCTCCATCCATTCTCTCAGGATTTTGGACATATGCACATATGTGCCCGGCCTGATTCCCAGGCTACCAAGTCTGGACCTCAAACTGCAGAGTTGGCCATGTGAAATCCAGCACCTTAACCACTATGCCACCTGCTACTCCCCAACCCCTCCTTTTTTTTTTTTTTTTTTTAAGACTAATAAAATTTCTTCAAGAAAGCAAAGAATAGACTGCAAAGCAAAAGTGTATTACATACTCTGATACTACTTGGTCTGTTAATACTGCTATAGAATACATCCCCATCATTTGGGGTAGTATAGAGAGCATGTGATTTGGAATCAAACCTCAGGCTAGCTCCATCATTATATTTTTCATTTTTATTTTTAAAATTTTTTGCCAGTGGACATAATGTATTTGCCAGAGAGGAAAAAAAAGTGAAAGTAAGGAAGCACCCCACCACTCCCATGGGAAATGATCACATCTTTCCTTCTCCTCCATTTATCCTTCCTTTGGGGATTTTGGGCATGCATCCATACACACAGGGATGCACGCAGGCACCTGGATGTTTCTCAAGGCACCGAGTCCAGGACCTGAGCCATGCAATGGCCATGTAGTATCCAGCCGCCTTAACGGCCATGGTACTGGTTGGCCACTCCATTATTTTACTAGCTTTGTGGTCCTGGGTACATCACTGGAACAGTAATAACATCACGGAATTGTGTGAGATTTTAATTTATGAGCCACAAATATGGTGTTTAGCTCTTTATAAATATTTTTGCCTTTTTGCTTTTCCTTTCATTTCATTTGAAGGTCAGTATTTTTAGTTTGTCTTATGACCTCTGAAGGCTTTTTTCACTTAGTTAATTTTAGCTATGTGCTTGTCTTTGCACTGTACTTACAGAGTTAGATTTTTATGAACTTGCCATTTTAAGTTACCAATTAAATTGAACATAGTATGAAAAGCAGTGTGTAAATGATTTCCTTTACCTTATTGTATATTCTTTTGATAGATATTTCTAACCTTTATTGCTTGTGCATGCAGCTTTTTGCATCATTTATATAGGTTCTTATTATATTAGGTCTAAGAACAAAACATGTTAACAATTTAGAACACTGCCAGTATATTTTGTTAGGTGGTTTTCCCAAAAGATTCTCAGTTGTGTTTATACCAGAAGTGTATCGGGTTGTTTAACTCCAGTTAGTATGGAGGAGGATGTTTGCTAAACTAATGGGTTAAAAAAAAAAAAAAAAAGGAAGTTCACTAAACTAATGGGTAAAAAAATCTTGCCATAACATTTATATTTAGAAATTATTGACGAAGTTTAGTGATCTCATGGTTTTTTGTTTTGTTTTGTTTTGTTTTGAGAGGTTTCCACTATAGGACACGTGTGTTCACCAGAAAGACAGAGACACGAGAAATCACCCCTGGGGGGGGGTGGTGGCCACACTGCAGTCTCTTCTCCATTCTCCTCTTGGAATCTTGGGCACGCACACACATGTACCCGGGTTAAAGCCACCGGGTTTGGGACTTGAACTGCAGTCGACTATCTGGGAGCTTTCTTTTTCTACCAAAAATAGTGGAAATTTTTTATCCTTCCAGATATTAATAGAATTTCCCTCTATAAGTTTTGAGTGATTGTATTTTTAGAAATTAGCTCTTGGGAACCAGCAGTTAGCGTAACGGCTATGTCACTGGACTCCCACATAGTCGACCGCGGTTCGCGCCCCGGACCCGGTGGCTTAAAACTCATGCTTGGCGCGTGTGCGTGCGTGCCCAAGATCCCAAGAGGAGAATGGAGGAGAAGGGATTGCGGCGTGACCATCCCCCCTGGGAGGTGATTTCTCGCTTTCTGTCTTTATGTCTCTGTCTGGCTGTCTGTCTGGCGATCGCACGCGCCCTATAGCGAAAAAAAAAAAAGGCTAGAAATTAGCCCTTTAATTCAAAAGTGTTTCTTTCGTGATATCAGGAACTAAACCCTTGTTTCCCAAGTAGCTAAGTAGTGTCTCAAAACCACATGGCTGAACATGGTTTGATTCCTAGACCTGGCAGCTTTCTTTCTTACTTTCTCTTTCTATTTCTCACCTGCTTTCTGTCTGTCTGTCTGGCAAGCGCCCTATAGCAAAAACCTCTCCAAAAAAAAAAAAAAAAAGGTAAATTAAACCAGTGTATACCATCTAGTAGGTGGTAATGTTGGTGTGGTTACATTCCTTTTAGAATAGGACTTTAACGAATGAGTAGGTGTGTTTGGCAAAATTTACTCCAGTGTATTTAAAATACTGATCATACTTTCTTTCAAAGTGATAGTTGTATGGATGAAAACAAAATCTTGCTGATCTGTGTGTGTTCATGCAAATGGGTTTTCTTTTTTGTTTTAAAGAGAGATGTTTGCTATAGAGCGCATGTGCTTGCTGGAGAGACAATCAGAAAGCGAGAAATCACCCCTCAGGGGTATGATCATGGCAATCCCTTCTCCATTCTTCTCTCAGGATCTTGGGCACACATGTACATGTTCCCATTTTAAGCCACCAGGGTCCAGGACTGAAATTGCGGTAGACTACATGAGAGTCCAGCAATGTAACCATTATACCATCTGTTGGCCCTAAGGTTTACTCCTCTTTTTTAAGAGTCTTGAAGTTTTGTCAGGAATTTTTAAAGAGACCTTGGGTAGTACCTGGGTAACTCTGTTTTGTAGATGAGGGAACTAAGTTTTAGATTAAGTTATTTGGTTGTAGTCTCCCAATTTGAATATAGCACAGACTCAGTCATAAATTACGATGTCCTTTCATAGTATATTTTAAAGGGTTGGCCATACTCACTTAAATGGAGAATTCACCATTTTCTTGGGTAGTAGTGATTATTAGAAAACCTTTATTGGGCTAGCAGTGGTGTGGTGATTAAAGCGCTGGATTCCCACAAGGCTGACCATGGTTCAAATGTTAGACCTGGCATTATGTCTGAAATCCCAAGAGGAGAAGGGATTGTGTTGTGGCCATTCCCTAGAGTGATTTCTCACTTTCCCTCTATTTCCTGTGAGCGTATTCACTCTATGGCAAAAACCTTTAAAGAAAAAGCAAGCAAGCAAGCAAGCAAGCCTGCCTCCTTTCCCTTCCCTTCCCTTCCCTTCCCTTCCCTTCCCTTCCCTTCCCTTCCCTTCCCTTCCCTTCCCTTCCCCTAAGAGGAAGAATTTATTCCAGAAACTTCTTTGTTGGTGCTAGTTTTGTCCCCCTCCTCCCCCCATTTAGAAATCTTCTCATGATAACTGCCCAAGTATTTGAAAGCCTGTAGACTGACAGTTGACTTGTTTATGATACTTTATTAAACACCTTTTAACCTGTAGTGCATCTATATACTTTTGTTTGCTGTCTAAAAAAATACCTAATTTCTTTTAACCAGTTTTTAGAGCTGATGGGTCATTTTTGTTATTTCTCCATTATTTCTCTTTGTCTTTTATCTGGATCCCTCTGTGAGATAGCTGTCACTTAATTATTAATTACAGAATCCAGTATTCCTATCACCACCCTTATTACTAATAATCATTTTTTTATTATAGTTTTATCTACTTGGGCAGCCTTACCTAGTTTGTGATCAACTAAAAACCTTTGTGTTTCTCTCATGTAGTCTTCCTCATTTTATCTGAAATTAGCCTTTTTTAACCCATCTGCAGAAACAGATTATCCATAAACTCTAGAGACTCTACTTTCATATGATGTATTTGTAGTTAATCAGTTAATTTTTCTTTAGTTGGACATTAATACTTTCTTTTTTCTTTTTTTGGGGGGGGCGGGGGAGAGGTTTTTGCTATAGGGCACGTGCGCTCGCCAGACAGACAGAGAGGGACAGAGACAGAAAGCGAGAAATCACCCCCCAGGGGGGATGGCCACGCCTCAATCCCTTCTCCTCCATTCTCCTCTCGGGATCTTGGGCACGCACCCACACGTGTCCGGCATGAATTTTAAGCCACTGGGTCCGGGACGCGAACCACGGTCGATTACATGGGAGTCCAGCGACAGCCATCTCAACTGCCGGTCCCAACATTAATACTTTTTCAAGAGAGAAGAACTCTGAAGACTCTTTGCTTGATGATCTAAAGTAAAAGTTTTCATCCTCTCAGAATTAATTTAGTTGGAAGAACAAGAGAAGTCCATAGAATGTCTGGGGAGGGTTGGAAACTGATGTATGATTTTTTTTTTTTTTTGAGAGGTTTTTGCTATAGGGCACGTGCGCTTGCCAGAGAGACAGAGAGAAACAGAGATAGAAAGCGAGAAATCACCCCCCCGGGGGGGGGTGACCATGCCACAGTCCCTTCTTTATTTTCCTCTCAGGATCTTGGGCACGCATGCACACGCGACTGGCATGAGTTTAAGCCACTGGGTCCAAGACTCAAACTGCGGTCAGCTACATGGGAGTTCAGTGACATAACCATTATGCTAACTGCTGGTCCCGATGTATGATTTTTTTAAAAAAACTTTTTCTCAGCACTTTCATTTTACATTTTCCATTAAAACAACAAAATTCTAACCATAGAGAATCCAATTTTAATTGTATTCCACTTTATTTTTTTATAGTCTTAAATTGAAATAGCCCTTTTCTTATTCCCATTCAGTGTTTCCACAGTAGTCTAATGGAATTATTTTAATCTTGCTGTAAGAGACCTTTTGTAAACATCGATATGGTGCAGAAGGATTTATTTGCTTCACACTCTAAAGCATCCCCTTACTCCCTCCAGTGAACTTGATATAGACATATATAGAACCTTAAAAGAGGTCAGTTTGACTGCTTTCTTCTCTCAGATTAGCCAAAGTAGGGTTCTCTGAAATGATTCCTAGTGGCTTCAGAACACTTGTCTATTTTTACCCTTCTCTGTCCAAATACCTACTGAGTTAAGGATTTGTTGCACCATGCTTTTTACATTCACAGATGTGAATTTAAAGGATTTTTCATTTCAGAGATGCAGATAAACCATAAAAATATACATTTAGTAATTACACAATTCAGTCTTATAGAGCAAAATACAAGTACTTCAGTTAATAGTTACACACAAAGTCTGTTTTTACAAACAAGCAGTATCGATCATGCTCTGGGAATGCTGCATTTGAATTTCTGATCAGTTATGCATCCCTTACATTTAATACATAGTTAAAGAAGGTGCAAAATGATAAATTTGCTGTTGTGTGTCTTCTTCATCCTGTTTTTGTTCTGTGGCTCTCAGTTGTGTTTAGCTATTGCACCCGATACCTTTAGGTGCAGAAGCCGTTGTCAGTAGATAAAGTAATTTGACTGCCCTGACTGGATGTTCATGAAAGATAGATTTATATGTTGAAAATTTAAGTGGGATAGGTTTTTGTCAAGTGTGAGTAGCTAACCATCTTTCAGCAAATGGATTATGATCAGAAACTGCAAGGGTTGCTCT
>NW_006160144.1:1020903-1053879 GCF_000334495.1 Tupaia belangeri chinensis
TTTTTTTTTTTTTTTTTTTTTTTTTTTTTTTTTTTTGAGAGTTTTTTTTTTTTTGCTATACTGTGCGTGCGCTCGCCAGACAGAGAGAGACAAAGAGACAGAAAGGAAGAAATCACCCCCCAGGGGGGATGGTCACGCCACAATCCCTTCTTCTCCATTCTCCTCTCGGGATCTTGGGCATGCAGGCACACACGCCCGGCGTGAGTTTTAAGCCACCAGGTCTGGGACGTGAACCGCAGTCAACTACGGGGGTGTCCAGCGACATAGCCATTACGCTAACTGCTGGTTCCCAGGGTTGCTCTTTTTCACAGGTGGTAATATACCTACTTAATTTGGCTTAGTTTTATTTAGTAGATAAAAATACCTATGGTATAGAATTGTAGCTTCTACTTTTTTCCCAGCACAAATATGTACTGTAAGAGATCAGTAGCATTGCTCTAGACATAGCACACTAATATTAATGGCCAGATTGCAGAGCTGCCATGACCATTATTGAATTGTGGTATGATTTTTAGGGATACTACTTGGAGCATGTTGACTAGGGTGGTTGTGGAGGGCCTAAATAGAAAGGGACAAGGAGTTTTAGAATATGTCATTTAAGCAATAGGAACTTTTTTTTTTTTTTCAGAGTTCTGATGTAATGACATTGGTAGTTTAAGAGGAAAAAAACTACAGGTGTATGTACTTATAAGAATAGAGAATGTGGCAGAAGACAAGCAGTTAAACCATTTTGCAATTAGTTCATTATGGTAGCACTCAATTTTATTTCAGAATTATCTAAAATTACTTGTCCGTTGATATATGCTTCTCTGCATTTCTCATTAATGTTTCTGTGAAATTGAAAACTGTATCAGTTGTTAGTATGTAAGGCTTTATTTAAGATAGACAAAGTGAATGTTATTTATTTTGTAGCCGAGTTATAAATTTTGAGAGATTATATACATTTTAAGCCTTTCAACTATTGATAGACATTGATCTGCATGATGTAACTAAACAAATGTGTTTTGGTTTTGTTTTTCTATAACAAAGACCACAGAGGCAACATTTTCTAATTTCAGACTTTTTTTTCTTCAACCCAAATCTTTTTTTTTTTTTTTTTAAATATTTTTTTGCTATAGGATGTGTGTTCTCACCAGAGAGAGCAGAAAGTGAGTAATCACTCTACAAGGGGTATGGCCATACTGCAATCCCTTCTTCTTAATTCTGTCTGCTGTTCGGATTTTGGGAATACAGATACACGTACCTGGTCTGAATTTTAAGCTGCCAGGTCTGGGACTTGAACTATGGTCAGTTCTGTGGGAGTCCAGTGATGTTACCATTACGCCATCTGCTGGTCCCCTAAATACTTACCAAAGTGTCATAATAACAGTATTTTAAGTTTTATTTACACCTTTATATTTGTCATTAATCCTATATGATTAATGGAAAATTATGACCTTTGTGGGTCACTTTTATTCTTCTTGTAAAAGCTATTGATTGGTATTTATTCCTCCCCCCCCCCGAAGGTGTTTTCTTGTTTTGTTTTGTTTTGTTTTGTTTTCCTTAAGGTATGTGTACTTGTCAGGAGGGAGAAACAGACAGACAGTGAGAGGGAAAGTGAGAAATCACTTCCCAGGGCATATGGCCATGCCACAATATATTATCCTTCCAGGGTCTTGGGCACGTACATGCACCTGGCGTTATTTTCAAACTACCAGGTCTGGGACTCGAAATGTGGTTGGCCATGTTGAAATCTAGCAACATAATGCCATGCCTTCTGTTTGACCCTGTGTTCATTTCTTTTAAACTAAGTTTGTTGGGAGAGTCATGACATTCCCAACAACCCAACACAAAGGCAATTTTAAATTGTCAATAAAACTTACTTTAGTAAAAATAATAATAATAATAAAGACTTTAGTATTAACAAAGATGAAGTTTTGGATGTTTCATCATTTTACTGACTTTTCCTTACAAAATGGAATCTCCTCTGCAGAGATGTGTAATGATTATATGTAAATAATAAATCACAATAAATATTTAAAGAGAAAAGAATAAGAAATCTCTTGCCAGTTTACTTCCTGAATGATTTCTAGATCAAAATACCTACCAGAGGAAGCATACAAGATGATAGGGGACATTTCCAGTGTTTGGTAATGGAAATATTTCAAATTTTGTAGGTGGGGG
The DNA here is from genome assembly GCF_000334495.1 of Tupaia belangeri chinensis. Lineage (NCBI taxonomy): Eukaryota > Metazoa > Chordata > Mammalia > Scandentia > Tupaiidae > Tupaia > Tupaia belangeri. Next base: position 1,023,067 of record NW_006160144.1, read on the forward strand.
TAGAAGGTAGCAGTTATTCTTGGTCCAGTCACTATGCAAGGCTGTATTTTCATCTTATTTTTTCTTCTTAGTGGACCTAGTATGAATGAGAAAGAACCTTTTTAGTTTGTTTTGTTTTTGTTTTTATCTTTGGTAAATTCACATATAATTCACCGATTTTAACTATAGTATTTGTTGGATTAAGAGTGTATTCATGGGGACCAGCAGATGGCATGGTGATTAAGGCACTGGACACTCCCACGTGGCCGACCAGGGTTCAAGTCCCGGACCTGGTGGCTTTCTCTCTCTGTCTCGTCAAATGAAAATTAATGATTTTTTTTAAAAAGTGTATTCATGGAGTTTTGCAAATACCAGCATTATCTCCTGGGTTCTTAGCTCAAACCACAGTTGGCCTTGTGGGCATCCAGTCCCTTAACCACCCATCTGCTGCTGGACCCTAAAATTCAGTTTGATTTGAAATTCTCTAATGATTAATGGTGTTGATCATCATTTTAAGTGTGTATTAGACATGGGCATATCTTTTTTGGAGAAATGTTTATTCAGATCCCTTACCTATTTTTTAAAGAGGGTTATTTGTTTTGTTTTGTTTTGTTTTTATAAATCATTGAACTGTTTTAATATATATTCCAAATACATATTTCTTATCAGACAGGTTTTGCAGACATTCATTCCACTCTGTGGATTGTGTTTTTACTTTCTTGATAGTATTGTCAGGACAGAAATTTTACATTTTGATATAGTTATAGTCCCAGTTTGATTTTTTCCTTTGTTTCACATGTCAAGAAAGCATTGCCTGGAGGGAACCAGCAGTTAGTGTAATGGCTATGTTGCTGGACTCCCACGTAGTCGGCCATGGTTCACATCCCGGACCCCATGGCTTAAAACTCATGCCGGGCGCGTGTTCGTGCATGCCCAAGATCCCGAGAGGAGAATGGAGGAGAACGGATTGCGGCGTGACCATCCCCCCTGGGGGGTGATTTCTCGCTTTCTGTTTCTATGTCTCTGTCTATCTGGCGAGCACATGCACTGTATAGCGAAAACCTCTCCAAAAAAAAAAAAAAAGAAACCATTGCCTGGGACCAGCAGATGGTTTAGTAGTTACATTTCTGGACTTCCACATAGTCAACCACCGTTCGACTGCTAGACCTCGCAACTTAAAGCTCACGCCAGACACGTGCGCATGCATGCCCAAAATCCCAAGAGGAGAATGAGTAGAAGGTTTTGCGGAGTGGGCATACCCCTTGAGAGTGATTTCTTGCTTTCTGTCTGTCTCTCTGGGGAGTGCACATGCCCTATAGTAAAAATCTCTCAAACAAAAAAAAGAAAAGCCATTGCCTAATTAGAGCCCACAAGGAATTTATTCTTATGCTTCCTTTCATGAGTTTTATTTATTTATTTTTGGGGAGAGGTTTTTGCTGTAGGGCACATGTGCTACAGAAAGCGAGAAATCCCCCCAATTTCCCGCCCATGGCCACGCCGCAATCAACTGCTGGTGCCATGAGTTTTATAGTTTTAAGTAGGTCTGTCATCCATGTTGAGTGAATTTTGCATATGTTTTGAAGAAAAGGGTCCAAATTAAATTTTTTGGATGCAAGTATCCTGCTGTCTCTTAACCATTTATTGAAGAGACTGTTCCCCTCACCCACCCTCCCGATGTGTTTTACAATGAAAGAATATATAAATTAGCTGTGGAAATGTACTTTTCCCCCCAAATTTTGGTAGTTACATAGGGTCATGTTATTTTCTCTTTTATACCGTCCTTTATTTTTCAGATACCTACAATAAAACGTTGACAACAAGAATGTTTATGTACCAGCGTACCAACAATGATTATCTCGTAAGGATGAGTTGGGATGGAAAAAGGGGAAATGATGACTTTCATTTATTATTTCGATACTTTTAAAATTTTGTGAGCTTTTTGTGGTAAAAACACTCTTACCCTCTTGTTTATGATAATTTACTTAAATTATTGGGGCAGCTTTTAGGCCAGGGCCTACAGTGCTTTTTAAAATTTTAGTCTTTTTTTTTTTTTTTAAGAGGTTTTTTTGCTGTAGGGTGCGTGCGTTCGCCAGACAGACAGAGAGAGACAGAGAGACAGAAAGCAGGAAATCACCTCCCAGGGGGTGTGGCCACGCCACAATCCCTTCTCCTCCGTGCTCCTCTCGGGATCTTGGACGCCCACGTACCCGGCGTGAGTTTAAGCCACTGGATCTGGGACTCGAACCACGGTCGACTACGTGAGAGTCCAGCGACATAGCCATTACGCTAACTGCTGGTCCCTCTTTTTTTTTTTTTTTTAAAGATATTTTTGCCATAGGACATGTGCACTAAGTGGAGAGATAGAAACAGAAAGCAAGAAATCACCCCCACCCCCGGGGGGGTGTGGCCTTGCCACAGTTTCTTCTCCTCCATTCACCTCTCGGAATTTTGGGCACGCCTGTACATTCGCCCGGCATGAATTTTAAGCCGCCAGGTCCAGAACTTGAACCACAGTCGACTACCCTGGAGTCCAGTGATTTAACCATTATGGCAGATCTGTTGTGACTTTTTTTTTTTTTTTTTTTTTTAAATAAAAAGGATAGTGTTTTCTAACATTTTCTGTTGCTGGAGGATTTGTTTCCAAAGCTAGAGGGTGTTTTTATAAGGAGAGGAAGGAGGGACGGAAACTAATTCTCAGCTCCTATTCTTGACATTATATTTTGGTATATGTCTTAATCCTTTATTTTTTGCAGGTAATAAAAATGAGTAGTAGACATAATGAGTTACATTACTAAGGGCACATGGCTTTAGTAATTTTTCAAAAGCGTGAACTAGAAATGATTTGTATTACTCCAAAGGCTTGGTGTTCTCACTGGTGCTCCATGCTGACTGGTACATAGTAAACAATTCATTAAATGCTTGGGCAAGCATGTGCACATAAAGATGGATGAATGATATAAGTGGGCGAATCTTGGTTGAAAAATTGATGTTAAAGAGAAAAGATTAATATTTGAAATTGTAAAGTGAGTAACTTTGACTCGAGGGAACTAGGAATCTTGAATTCAGTGAGAGCAAGTGTTAAATTGTATTTGGCATGGTATTTAAAGCATGTTAGTTATTACATATATATTTATATGTCCATGAAAGGTTTAGACTTTGTTCTAAAAATTTGCCCAAATACCATAAGAAGAAAATGGCAGTTCTGTAAGTTCACTTTAATATGGACTGGAGGTTTTCTTTTACTGAGGTGCATTGGCATTGCTTTCTTATGCTGTCCCAGATAATGTTCTATGTTCTGGGGATAGAACAGTAAAGAAAGACTTGTAGTTTTCTTATTCTCTACCCTTCCTTTTTTTGAATTGGCACTAGTTTTTCCTCCAAAACTTAAGACTTTGTAGCTAATTGAAACTTTTCAATGGTGCTCAGCTGAGGTCCTGTGTCCTTCTAAGAAACTGTGCTTTTGAAGGCCCGAGTTTCATTCTTGGTCCAACCCAGTGGCTGATAAGGCTGCGAGAGCCTGTAATCCCATCAACGCAGGCAGAGGCAGTTGCATCATGACAAAGCAAGATGTTGTCTTTAAAAGAAAGAAAAGTTTTTCACTGATAATAATCTTTTTTACTATAGGGCACTTGTGCTCACTGGAGAGACAGACAGGCAGCGAGAAATCACCCCCAGGGGAGAGGGCCACGTCAGGATCTTGGGCATGCATGCACGCACGTGAATCTGGCATGAGTTTTAAGCCTCTGGGTCTGGGACTTTGAACCGTGGTCACCTACATGAGAGTCTAGAGACAAAGTCATAATACCATCTGCTAGTCCCTTCACCGATAATCTGTGTCTGGTGCCTTTAGGTGTAATTCATAAACTACTGGGGGCAGTTGAATGAGAATAGATTTAGCGAATTTTATAACAGGTTTCCTAGGTAGAGGTAAAGTTTGTGTGTGTCTTGTACGTCTGTTATTTTATGATTTCTCCTAATGTGAGTTGTCCTTATGTTGATGTAATATGATAATTCCTTGACTGCAGTTTCTGCTGTTACGTGTGACCTTTGGATCCGGTGAGGAATAATACTTCATCTTTGTGTTGGACTTCATATTTTTTAAACTATCTTGAACCTTAGTCATACATATCCAAACAACAAATTGTATTTTTGATTTATGGAACTGACTGCTAGTATTTACTCTGTGTGTGTGGCAACAAGTGTACTCCTGAAGTTAAGGCAAGAGCCAGGAGATGTGGCTTCTATTCTTGGCTAGCTTGATTGACCTAGGGCAGATTGCTTAACTAGATCTCACCTGCAATTTGCCCTTGTTCTTTTTTTTTTTTTTTAAGAATTATTTTAATTTATTTTTTTAAATTATTTTTATTTTTATTTATTCATTTACTTATTTTATTTTGACCAGAGAGACACAGAAAGAAAGAGAAAGTGAGAAAGCAAGCCACCAGGTCCAGGACTTGAACCATGGTTGGCCACATGGGAATGTCTAGCGCCTTAACCACCATATCACCTGCTGGTCCCATAAATTTATTTTATTTTAATTTGGCTGGATTGGTGGGGAAGAGATCGACCAGCCATGTGGGCGTCGAGTGCCCTTAACCACTATGCCACCTGTCAGCCCCACCCCTGTTCATTTATGAGGGCAGTTAGAGAACCTTGTGATCTGATTATAACACGCTTTATACATCCTTCATCTACATTTTTCCACTGAAAGATGAATCTTTCTTGTCGAACTTTTTTTTGGGGGGAGGGGGTTGCTATAGGGCGCGTGCACGCGCCAGACAGAGACAGACAGAGAGATAGAAAGCGAGAAATCACCTCCCAGGGGAGATGGCCACGCCACAATCCCTTCTCCTCCATTCTCCTCTCGGGGTCTTGGGCACGCACACATGCGCCCGGCGTGAGTTTAAGCCACCGGGTCTGGGACTCGAACCACCGTCGACTATGTGGGAGTCCAGCGACATAGCCATTACGCTAACTGCTGGTCCTTTGTCGAACATTTTTCAGAACAAGAAGATAACTACATTGTCAGTTTGTTTGAGTTCACACTGAAACATTTCTTGACAATTATTTGTATCAAGGTAGTGGATTCACCAATATTTTTCAACAACTTTTAAGTGCCTATTAAAAGGATTTTTATTGGGTTCTGATAATAATGTACTATGGTTAAGCTTGTTGCAGGCGATAAATAGAAATGCACTCTAAAAAATGTTGTAAAAAGCCTGTTCAGAGAAGGGGAAGGATCATAGTTGATCAGAATATCTGGAAATAGTTTAAGAAAATGCTTCAGCATGAAGTATTTTGACTATCAGAAGTTAGAGAAGATGAGATGGACAGAGAATTAGTGAGTAGAGGGAAAGGTTTTAAGGAGAGCCAAGGGATAGAATTACAACTAACTGAGGGAAATAATATGAACAGAAGTCTGTAAGAGACACACAGAGTAGTATCTGCTTCCTCTTCCTGTGTTGTCATGTATTCTGGCTCAGTATTCTACCCACCCCAACTAACTACAAAATTCAGTTCTTCAGGGGATCTATTTTCATTTGCAAATAATTGAAAAATTATTAATTTTTAAGGTTTAGCTCTATTTGTTGGGACTCAACTCTCAATGCAGAAATTAAAAGTAATCATAAACATTTTTACTTCGTTTTTCATTTAATTTACACAGGTCCCAGGAAATACTGTGTTTTGTCATAATTTGACTCATAATAGCAGTTAAATTGCACATGTATTTTGCTTTCTCCATTATTACAACTTTCACTTTCTGTATTTCTTTTCAGTTTAATTTAATTTTGAACCCTGGGAAGAAAGATACTATGTAAATTTAATACGAAATTTATCTTCCTTTTTCCATTCTTCCTGACTTCATGGAACTTTCTGGGATTAAAGAATCTGGGTAGGGAGGGTGATGAGAATATCCTGGGAAGTGCTAGGAAGAAATGAGAAGGGATCAGCCTTTGAGCAGACAATCTACTAAATGCCTTTCTGTTATGCACATCACCATTGATTAAATCAGATTAAATGTGAGAGTGCTTGTGATGTCAAATTTCTACTTTTGGTAGATCATTTCATTCCTCAGTATTTCTAGGGCAAGACACTTATTTTCAGACAAGAGTAGAGATTTGGTTCCTCTCCATATATTACCAAAAGGTACGATTATGGGTGTGTGAATATATGCATGTATGTGTGAAATAAAATTTAATCCATTTCATCTAAGCTTTCTGGGGAATTGAAAATAACTTTACCATATTCAGAAAAGTAAGTTTAAGGAAAGATATAAGAGCTATATGAGCCTGTATAATGTTCATAGGAAAATAATATTGTGTTACAAGAACATGTGTTTAGAAATCCTTATCTTGGAGTTGAGGTATTTTATGTGAAGATTTTCATGGGCTGTTTTAAGTACACTGTCCTTTATGACTAGCCTGTAGAGTTGTGACCCAGGGAACATGCAGCGCCAAATTTTTAAGCAGTTAACAGGTGTTGAGCCTAGTGCATCTCACTGAATATATGTTGTGGTAGGTGATTTTTTTTTTTAAGAATTAATTTATTGTATTTGCTATTACTATTTTTTAATTTGACTAGAGGTAGACAGAGTGAGAAAGTAAGCTACCAGGTCTGGTACTCAAGCTATGGTCAGCCATGTGGGAGTCCAGTTCCTTAACCACAGGGCACCTGCTGGCCCCAGGTGATTTTGTTTATTTGTTTGTTTAACTACTAAAGGAGCACTTCATGGATGTTTCTTTTTCTCAGACTAATGAAATTTCTACTGCATTAAAGGATTGGTGGGTCACTGGTAGGCATTTTAAGGTACAGTATTAGGGAGAAAATCTTTTACCCTTAAAGTCAGTTGGTATACCTTGAATCTTTTTGAATGGCTGGTTCAAACCTATGGATCTTTTTGTGTGTGTTTGTTTTGTTTTTGTAAGGTTGCTATAGGGGTACATACATTAAGAGAGGGAAAATGAGAAATGCCATTCCACAATCTCTTCACACAATCCCTTCTCTTCCAGTGTCCTTTTGGGATTTGGGGCACATGTACACATGTGCCCAGAGTGATTTTCAACCTGCTGGGCCTGGAACTTTGACCATGTGGGGTCTAGCACTTTACCCTCCATACCACCTGCTGGCTATCCAGTCTTGGTTGTCCCTTTTGTTACTCTGGATAAAATTGAGAGGTTTCCTATGTGCTAGTGTTGGCCAGCCTTCCCCACTCCCTTTTATGTTTTATTGTAGAAGATTGAAACTTAACATACAAGTGGAGAAGACAGTGCAGCAAACCCCCATGCACGTACCACCTAACTACAACAGAGATCAGTACATACCTGTTTTATATTTAGACCATTCCCCAGCCTCAACTATTCTGAAACCAATTCTATACAGTGTGTTACAGTATCTGTACTTACTTTATGATCTATTTCTAAAAGATAAAGGGTCTTTTGTGGGTTCCACAGTGTTTTTTCCCCCCTTAAGTGTTTCTGTGTTTCTTTTAAAATATATGAATAAGTAAAGTAGAGGCTATATAGTGAGCTAAAAGAATAGATACAAAATACAGCAGATACTTGATTTTCTGAAGAGAGTATTGGGTTAGACCCAAAACTATAAAGAGAACACAAACCAGAACTTATTTCATTATCACATGTCAGAGCCTTTCATCCTCACTGGCTTCCATTGGGGATTTCTGGTCCTATTTATTTTCCTATCCTTGAACTGTTAAAAATGCTTCAGGTAGTGTAATGAGTATGTCGCTGGACTCCCATGTAGTCAACCGCGGTTGAGTCCTGGACCCGGTGGCTTAAACTCATGCCAGGATTGCTGTGTGACCATCCCCTTAGGGGGTGGTTTCTCCCTTTCTGTCTGTCTCTGTCTTTCTGGCGAGCACACGTGCCCTATAGCAAACCCCTCCCCCCCCCCAAAAAAAAAGCCTTAGGGACGGACCACACCCAAAAAAAAAAAGCCTTAGGGTAGAGCCAGAAGGTTGCATAGTGGTTAAGGCGCTGGACTCTCACGTGACTGACCACAGTTTGAGTCTTGGATTTGGCGGCCTGAAACTCACACCAGACCCCTGTGTGTGGATGCCCAAAATCCCGGAATGAGAATGGAGAAGAGATTGCAGCATGCCTCCCCCACCGAGGGGAGGGGGCGGGATGGTGATTTCTCACTTTCCTTGTCTGTCTCTCTGGCAAGCATACACCTCCTATAGCAAAACTCTCAAAGAAAAAAAAAGAAAAGAAAAAGAAAGAAAGAAAAAGAAAAAATTGCCTCAGGGCTTATTTCTCTGCTCTTCTCTTCCCGCTTTCTTCTCTTTCTTTACTTTCCCTGGAATATCATCCATATGTCAATAATTGCAAGTTTATGTTCCCATACCGGCTGTATCTTCTTCCTGAAATTGAGACTCATATCTGATTTTGAATTTTGTAAGTAGTTCATATATAGTGTATTTATTGTGGATCTTCCTGCAAGCCCAGCTTCACCCACTGCACATGTTTTCCCCTTCCCCCATAGTATTGCGTTACGTCTAGACATCATTTTAATTCCTCTGATCACTCCTCAAAATCTTATGCAATACTTTGATTCTCTCTTTAAAATATCTCTTGACTCTGTCAACCTCACTTAATCTCAGTAGCCAGCATTTTCTCTTCCTTGAGCTAACATAAGAACCTCCTAACAGATTTTTTTTGGTTTTGGGGTTTTTTTTTTGGGGGGGGGGTTGAGGGGGTTGCTATAGGGCACGTGCACTCTCCAAAAATATAGAGACAGAGAGGAGGCCGCAAGGAAATCACCCCCCAGGGGGATTGGTCACACCGCAATGTTCTATTTTCCTCTTGGGATCTCTTGCACGCGCACACACACACACACGCCGGGTGTGAGTTTAAGTCACTGGGTCCGGGACTGGAATCGTGGTTGACTACATGGGAGTCCAGTGACATAGCCATTACGCTAACTGCTGGTCCCCAGGTTTCTTTATATTGATGTTTTCTTCCCAGATTTTTTGTTCTGCAAGTAATGTGGTCATGTACTTGCTTGAAATCTAAAGTTCTGTCAAGTTGTTTAAGATTCTATATGCCTTGGGAACCAGCAGTTAGCGTAATGGCTATGTCGCCGGACTCCCACGTAGTCGACCGCGGTTCGTGTCCCGGACCTGGTGGCTTAAAACTCATGCCGGGCGCGTGTGTGTGCGTGCCCAAGATCCCGAGAGGAGAATGGAGGAGAAGGGATTGCGGCGTGACCATCCCCCCTGGGGGTGATTTCTCGCTTTCTGTCTCTATGTCTCTCTCTGTCTGGCGAGCGCACGCGCCCTACAGTGAAAATCTCCCCCCCCCCAAAAAAAAAAAAAAAGATTCTATATGCATTTGTTCCTTGTTTTGTTTGTTTGTTTGTTTCTGTTACTACCCATATTATTCACCTCTTGTGGCACTCTAGTCTACTTGATTTGTACCAGTCAAGAGCTTTCATAAGTTTCCTGTAGTATGTTTTCCTTCTCTGTCTTAAAAGATCTCTTCCTTAGGAAACACCTCAAAATATCCTGGCAGTGTGTTGACTATCTTCTGAGGTGACTTTCCCTAATTACTTTTCCCTGTTAATATTTGTCCCACTCAGTTTTCATGATAGTATTAATCATAAGTTATATTGTTTCATTGTTTTTTTTCCTGTCACATAGTAGAATATAAACTGTTACATACAGCACTCGCTCTGTAACTCAGTGCCTAATACAAAGTTGGCAAAGTGCCTATTACAAAGTGTATATTGTATGAATGATAGGGTCTTCAAAAAGTTCATGGGAAACGAGTGTTATAGGGGGAAAACACTCATGAATTTCAAAATATTTTGCCCCCAAATAAACTCGTACTGTAATTCCCTTTTTGTACAAATATTTTTAGTCCCCCTTGTAAGGAAAGTAGAAATAGATGATGGGTTTGGTTGTCTGTGTTCTTTTGCTTCCATTTTACCAATAATACTGAAGGATGCAGAAGAAGCAGTACTATTTGTTAAATTAATTGGGAATTGAATAATGAAGTTACTTGAACTGTTTTCCTTAAAATTTTTAGGATTAAATTTTTCTAAAAGAATTATTTAATTTATTCATTCTTGCATTTATTATCTTTTTAATTTGACCATATAGACAGAGAGAGAGAGGGAAAGTGAGAAAGCAAGCCACCAGGTCCGGGACTTGAACTGTGTTCTGCTGTGTGGGAGTGTGCAGTGCCTTGACCACCATACCACATGCTGATCCCCAGAATTAAACCCCCCCTCGGGTATTTTTAACTATATGGGTGCATGTGCTGGGCAGAGAGGCAGAGAGAAAGTGAGAAATCAATCCCTGGGGGGGGAAGGCCATGCCACAATTCCTTCTCCATTCTCCTCTTGGGATTTTGGGCACATATGCACACGTACCTGGTGTGAGTTTCATGCCACTGTATCCAGACATGGAACTGCAGTCGGTTCCATGGGAGTCCACCACTTTAACCCACTACACCATCTGCTGGTCCCTGGAGTTAAAATTTTTTAACACCTATTTTTATAGTAAAGAGGCATAGTTATCATTGTGCTTTTAGGAGTTTATTTTTCTCCATGAGTGAGAGAAATGAGGGCCTCTGAAGTATTCATGATAACATGATCCTACCTCCAATCTGGGAACACAGATGACTGGCATGCTTAGGAAGACCTCAGGATTTGAACACAGGACCTTCCCATATGGGCCTCAGCCCATATGTTGAGTGTTGAATTACCGATGTGCTAGTGCTCTTGGCCATCATTGAGCTTTTTTATACCTGGAGCCACCTTACTGAGTTGATAATGTTGGAAAAATCACAAAGCATTTTTGCATTGAAAAAAATACATCATGACTTTTCTGATGACCCAGTATATAAAAATATTAGGCTCTTGGGAATAGTATAGTAAAACTGAACAGAAAATTGCCTATTACATACTCATTTCCCCATGCCTTGATCTATGCTGCTGCTTTTTAAAAAATAATTATTTTAACTTCATTATTATTATTTTCTAGTTTGATCAGAGAGAGAGACACAGAGAGAAACAGAGAGAGAGAAAGTGAGAAAGCAAGCCACCAGGTCTGGGACTTGGACCATGATCGAAGAGAGTGAGAGTGAGAGTGAGAGTGAGAGAGAGAGAGAGAGAGAGAGAGAGAGAGAAAGCTGCCAGATCTGAGACTTGAACGGTGGTTGGCCATCTGGGAGTCTAGCACGCTTAACCACCATGCTACTTGCCTGCTCTTATCTGTGCTTTTTGTCTCATATCTATTTTCATAGTATGTTCTTCCTTTCTAGAAAGTTGGAATGAAGAAGTTTACCACCTCTGTTCTGAAGTTTGCTTAAGGTGATAATTTCTGGATATGTTTCGTGGTAACAAGATTGCAACAAAGGTGGTATGGTTAGAGTGGGAAGACCAATGACCTTGAATGAGAAAGCCTTAGGGTGCTTTCAGTACTGTTTCCTCACAAATGATCAGCAGTCATAGTTCCAGTAAGGGTTTGGGGGTAACATACTTGGGTTTGGTTTTTGACTGTGCCAATTAATAATTGAACCACTCTTGACAAATGACTGTAGGCCTCAAAATCTACATTTTCTGTTACTTGAGACCTGACTCTGTTGTAAGGACCTGAGATGAAAATGGGAAAAGTAACCAGCATGGTGCCTGGCATGTAATGGACCCTAAACAAATAGTAACCGTGGTTGTTACTTTAAGCATGTCATTTCATCTCTTCTGTTTTCTATTACTGCATATATTGGTTCCTTGGAAAAGTCATGACATACTTTCTCTTTCTATACAAAAATGCATCATGGGTTTTCTGATGACCCAATGCATCGGAAAATTGAGGTATTTGATTAGAACAGTGGTTGGCTAATTTTAATGCTCATCACAGTTCCATGTAGTTCTGTTGTAAGAGATTACTGGGCTCAAATTTAAGAATTTATGATTCTTTAGGTCTGGGATAGATCCCTAGAGTGTGGGTGTCTAATATGTTTCTAGGTTATGCTGATGCTACTGGCGTGAGAACTGCACCTTGAGAAACAGTGGACTGGATCATTGGATAATTTGAGGATCCCTGCCACCACTAGGATTTTACTGTCATTTAACAGTAATGATGCTAATAATATTTGAGGCTATGTGCCAGACATTGTGTAAAGTACTGTATTATTATTATTTTTATTGCCATAAGATTGCATTCCAGTCATCAGAGAGAGAATTCCATAGAGAAAGATAGCCATCTTCCCTACCCCCGTGGGGCGTGGTTATTCCGCAGTCCTTTCTCCATTTCTCTATCTTGTCAGGATTTTGAGTGCATATAAACAGAGAGAGAGAGAGAGAACACGCACTAGGTAGTTGATCAAGCTGCCAGAGTTCGGATTTGAACTGCATGGTTGGCCATATAGGATCTGGCTCCCTTAAGCACTTGGTGGTGATGCCAGCCATACCCTGGAGTGGTTCGTATATACTATTTCACTTGGTTCTCATAGTAACTAGTGGATATTATATCCCTTTAAGTTAGGTTAAGTTTTTGAAAGGCACACAGCTAAGTAAATGGCAAAGTTGAGACTGCCTTGACCTTTCTCTTGACCAAATAAGTGACTTCCAACCTTAGTTTCTCTAGTTTTTAGGACTCCCACATACAAAACTTAACTTCTTATTCAGTTTGCTTATTAAGTTTTGTTGTTTCCATGTCTTAGACTTCAAGCTAAGAACTGATACTCGAAACCTAGTTTGTAAGTTTAAGCCCTTATTATGTGTTTTAAGTTACAATATTCTTGATGATATGGAACTAGTCTTTCGATTACTGTATAGTGCTCAGTGGAATGCTGTTTGCATTATAATGGTTCACATGATGGAGATGACGGATTTGTCAGTGTAATCATTTTGGCAGGTACACATTAGACACTAAGGTTTAATGCTTAGGGTGTACCAATTAGTTTTGAATATTCACATCATGGCATTCAAATTCCTTACCACTTTGCTGATTTTGCACAATTACAGTAAGACATAAACAGTAATTAAGTAATTTTATTGAGGAAAATAATTTATTAGCTGAACTCGAAATATAAATCTGAAATGAAAACATTCTGTGTTCTGATCAGAAATGTGTGTTTAAGGGAAATTGTGTATACCATTTCAACCTGTTACGGTCCTTAATATGTAACCTACATTTTATTTGTAATCCTATACACCTGTCCATATGAATAATTAATTCATTGTAGAAAGGTCTAAATTAGTATGAGAAGCAGAATAGAGGAACTTATAATGTAATTGAAAAAGAAATTGTGGTTACCTCCTTCAATTATTGGGAAAATGGGGAAGTTTGCTATTACTTTTGCTTATTTTATTTAACTTTATTTATTTAATTTTAGCCAGAGAGAGAGAGGGAGAGCGAGTGAGTGAGCAAGCAAGCTGCCAGGTTTGCGACTTGACCATAGTCGGCCATATGGGAGTCCAGCACCTTTAACCATCATGCCACCTGCCAGCCCATGTCTGTAGCATTTCTTAAAGAAATACGTTTATTTTGTAGTTGAGAACTAGGAATCCACAGATAGCCAGTTATCTATTATCATTTTATCTGTTGATAAGTGGTGAGGGAGGGGAACAGGAGAAATGAAAGGAGATACTTTCTATTAGGTATTTGAGGTATTTTTCTGTGCATTTCTATGCAAAAATGCGTCATGACTTATCCAATGACTCAGTTTTTCTTGTGTAAAGATTTCTTTGGCTGGAGGTGTATTTAGCTTTGCAACAGTAGTAATTGCTGTTCTGTAGAGACCCAAAGCCGTGTTGAAGGATCTTGAATTGACTATAGGTTTGTAGGTTGCTGTATTAGTGTGACAGTTTAAAAAAAAAAAAAAAAGGCAAGCCCTGGGAAAGAATGTGGGTAGGGTTAACCAGAATGTGTGTGTGTGTGTGTGTGTGTGTGTGTGTGTGTGTGTGTTTAAACCCTGACCCATTTTTGCCTAAACTGTTTGAGTACATATGATGCAACCTTTTACAGTCCAAAGCCAAGACCTTTTATCTGTGTTCTGAAATGCTCACTATGATTCACATGTTAATATGAGAGTCAACTTTGTTGACTTGGAAAATGTTGAGGTTCTTTAAAAGATAGATTTTCTTTAAATCCCCTACTTTAATCTTTATTGCTATAAGTTGGTGGTTTTGAACTTGGATTGCACATTAAAATCACCTGGAAAACATTTAAGAAAAAAAATTTCAGGGCCAGTGTGGCTGGAGTCAGATCCCACATAGCTGACTATGGTTCGAATTCTGATCCTTGTGACTTGTAAAACATGCTGGGCTCCTGTGGGTGGTGGTGTGACAGGAAGGAGTAATGGAGAAGGAATTGCATGACCATTCCCCATTGGGTGTTGCTTTCTACCTCTCTCTGATGTGTGCAAGTGCTGTCTGGCAATTAAAAAAAAAAAAAAAAAAAAAAACTCCAGTACCTGTTCAAGTAAATACTGATTTAATTGGTCTGAAGGAGCATCTTCAGCCTTTATGTTTAAAAACCCTTGTTGGTGGTTCTGATATGTGGCCTGTATTAAGTTTGGTTTGTGCAGAGTCCATTAAAATTCTTGGAGGAAAATGCCTCCCTCACCTCCACCTCCTACCCGTCCCACAGAAAAAGTTAGTAATGTTAAATCTGAATAATACTCAGAAGCGTAGAAATTTAATCCTGTAATTTTGTAAATACTTAGTGTGAACTTTGAGTCATTTAAAAAAATAATTTCAAATCTCACTTTCAACAGACTGCTTATTAATTGTATTTTATCTTTGTTTTCAAACTCAGTCTACACACTGATTTACAAATGCTTTTCCAGAATCCTCATATCACAGGGCTCTAAGGACCTCTGGTTCTTGTTGGTGAGGCAAGTCTTCGTCAATTTAAGTAATTCTGTCAGATGATGTAGCCAATCTTGTATCTCACGACAAAGCACTGTTGCTCAGATACTGTGATTTATTTTCCTAAATGAGCAGCTTTTATATATATATTCCATTTTCAAACAGGTGGTACTTTAAGTTGCATTGCCAAGTTCAGTGAAACATGGGTCTTTTGTTTTTGTTTTTGTTTTTTTTTCTTAATTTGAGAACTTTTAACTCCATCTCCTTTTCCTAAGGTGCTTTAATTTTTATGCCCGACCATTGAGCAATATTTGCCAGCTGAAGTAAGTGCCCGTATTGTAATTCTTTTGGAAAAGAAATAGGCCATTTATTAATTCATTCAACTAGAACATACTGCACTGTTCCTGTGTTCAAGTACTTGAATCCATCAAACACAGCCCCTGGTTTTATGGAATGAGATACATTCTCATGGGGGTGATGTGGATATCAGATATTTTTTTCTTTTTATCTCTACATTCTGTTACATTGGCAAATTTTCTGTGCTCCACTACTGAGTTACATTCTGAATACAAATAGCACTCCCAAGTTCCACAGCTATCCCCTACTCTGAGCTATTATTACCATCTTTGGCCATGTCAGCCTCAACAGCCTCCTAATTTATTTCCCTACTTCTCTTATTGATCACCTGCAGTTTTCCATACAACAGTCAGTGAGCCTCAAAATTTAAATGATGACACATCATGCCTCTGGTTAAATTTCTCCAAAGGCTTCTTGCTACACTTTGACCAAAATTCAAACTCCTTATCATGAGCTATAGGCCCTACAGATTTCAGGCTCTGCCTCTCTTTAACTCATTGTTAGGAATTACCGCTTTGCTCTTACCTCACTGTGCTCAGCTGCACCAGTCTTACTCTTAACCACGAGCTAAGGATATCCATGTCTGTATATTTGTAGTTGCCTTTTCCTGGAAAGCATTTCTCCAGATGTCCTGTCAACTTTGTTATCACAATGATCAGATCTTTTTTTTTTTTTTTTTAAAGTTTATATACTAGGGAGAAGGGGTAGAAAGAGAGACATGGACCTGTAGCAGTGTCTTCATATCATGATCCATGTTCATGCAGCCTCAACTCACATGGATCGTAGGCGTGAATGCACACACTTTGCGTGCACAGGGAGGCACTGGGTAAATTCAGCATTGGCAGTGTTGTATTACTATGTACCGCCATCTGGTCTCTACCAGTTTTAAAGAGAGATTCTGGACCACTAGGTGTAAAAGGACACTGTCACTCTCTATTCTCTTGTGTTTTTTTTTTTTTTTTCCTGTCACCATTTGTCACAAAAACTGTTTTAATGGACTTATGTGTATTTCCACATGTATTGTGTCTTTTTTCTTCTCTATCTCTGGAATTTAAGTTTCCTTCTGTTAGGTTTTGCCTTGTTCATCACTAAACCAAAGGTAATTTGAAATGTAATAGGTGTCATTGGGGCCAGTAGGTGGTGTGGTAGTTGGAGTGCTGGACTCCCATATGGCCAACTACAGTTCAAGTCCTGGACCCTACAACTTGAAAATCATGCCAGGCATGTGTGTGTGCATTCAAGCCCAAAAAGTCCTAAGGCTAGCATGGAGGAGAAGGGATTGTGGCATGGCCATCACCCTTAGGGAGTGATTTCTGCCTTTCCCTCTTCGTCTCCCTCCCAGCGAGCACATATGCCTTATGTCAAAACCATCAAATAAATACAATAGACTTCTAAGAATGAATAAAAGTGATATAATAGTGAGCAGTATAGCAAAATACAAATAAAGGGCTCAGTAAGTTTACCACGAACTGTCCTTTGATCTCTGCAAGTGTAGCCAGTGTGTGAGGGAAGGAAAAGCTTCGACAGTGTTACCTAGAGATGCTCATGATGAAGGCAGGAGCTGGATCAAGCAAAATGTTGATAAGCCACGTCAAGAAGGGAAAGGGTTTGGGGATAACTTTAAGTTACTGAGGTATTCTATTTTAGATTCATGTGTACGGGTAAGTGAAGTTTAAGTTGCCCAAAGTCTTACTAGATTCTGTTAGTAAGCTGGCTTGGGAAATGCTTTTTAATAACAGGGTACATAGAGAACGGGACTGTGTTTAGTCATCAGCATTTTACTATTTAAAATTTTATTTTCCCTGTCACTGGAAGATGATGAGCATAGGGTTTCCAGCTCATTTCATATTTTTCTCTTCTGAGAGAAGGTGGGAGAGAGGCAGAGATAGTTGCTTTTGGACAGTCTGATTGTGTCATGGCCCTCTTGCCTCAGCCGCTGCCACCACCACTTTTTTTTTTTTAATTTAATCACTTTTCATCTTTACCGCTTGTAAAATAAATTTTCCTACCTTGAATACGCTGCATATTGGTCCATTCTGAGATATTATCATATACATTATTGTCAGCAATTTTCCATTTTTATGTCGGTTAAATGTTTTGCTTTCTCTCCCCCTTGACTCTCTTCCCCTCTCCTCATTTCCCAACCTTCTCCTACACTGTCTTTAGTTGACTGCTATTATTTTTTAAATTTCATGTAAAGCAGATACTGCTTTAATTAATCAAAATTTCAAAATGTTAAGAAAAATTTGCTTAAGACTTAAAGCCAGGAAAAAGGTTAGGATTCTGTCCAAACAGTAAGTAGATACTAAAAACTCAGAAAACAATATGGACAGAGCTAAAATCTAATAAGTGCACTGTAGTTTTCCTCTGAAACATTTTTTTTCTCTCTCCATTCCCCTTTTACCAAAGAGAAGCATTAACTAACCTATTTGCAAAAATAAAATAAGTTTAGTTTCAGTTTGATTTGCTATTTGCACAAAACTCAGTAAGATTACTAATTGGTTTAGTTGGCTTTGCTAGAACCTTTCATGTGGAACTTCAGATTAGGATCTTTTAAAAGCCTCCCAGGGCAGGGACCAGCAGGTGGCATGGTGGTTGGGCATACTCTCACATGGCCCTGGTGACTTGCTTTCTCACTTTCCCTCTCTCTCTCTCTCTTTCTCTCTCTCTCTCTCTGGTGAAATCAAAATAAATGAGTAAATTTTTAAAAAAAAGAAAAGAAAAAACCTCCCAAGGCTACTGAGCCAAGTCAGGAATTCACCATCCGATTGTGCCTTTAAGAATCAGAACTTGGGGACCAGCAGTTGGCGTAATGGCTATGTCACTGGACTCCCATGTGATTCCCATGTAGTTGCCCGTGGTTTGAGTCCCAGACCCGGTGGCTTAAATTCACACTGGGAGCATGTGTGTGCATGCCCAAGATCCCGAGAGGAGAATGGAGGAGAAGGGATTGTGGCGTGGCCAGCCATCTCCCCCCCTGGGGAGTAATTTCTCGCTTTACTCCTCTCTGGCCAGCTCATGTGCCCTAATGACAAAAAAAAAAAAAAAAAAAAAAAAAAGAGAAGAGCCTGTCCTTGGAAGTTTTGGGGCCTGACAGGAAGTGATATTCTTTACCTACCTGCCAGGCAGAGCTATTTATGATACCAGGGAACCATTCCAAGGGTTTCTTTTGGCTTTCTTGAGATCAGCCTTAGTTCTTTAGCTTTCTGGTCATATCTTCAAATATGACATTCCACTCAAAGCCCTGGCAATAATAACCAGTGTTTCCAATTTCTGATGCAAGGCAACAGGTACTATTAAACTTGTACAGATAACCATACTGCCACAAATAAGAATAGTCAAAGATACTTTCCAATTCCAGGAAGAGAGAATAGTTTATGTTTCAATTTCATTTTCAAAAAAAATTTTTTAAACAAATTGCTGAAGCTATCAAACAGCTCAAAAGAAAACAAAAATCCTTAAATCTGGAAAACAAAATATGGAAGAAAATCAGTAACTTTTTAGTCAAAGGTCATAAAATCCTATTTCACCAGTCTCTTGTAATAATATCTCTCTCTTCTATTGAGTTTGCAGTGTTACTGTGGTCCAGTCTTCCGTTTAGAAGTTCAGAAATGTGATCTTAAAGTTATCAGAAACCTATATTCAGGAGTACTTATCAGAGTCTTTTTCATTGTCTTAAAATAAGGCACTTTTTGGATTGTAGCCTATTAGAAAATGTTTTAGAAAGAACATCAGAATAAAGCAGTTAACTATGGACAGTGAAACTTAAAATGGCCATGGTTTGAGATCTGATTTTACCATAACTCAAAATTGACAAATTTGATAATTTCTGTGACAGACTACATTAGAACTATTTAGCATTCCAAGTATGACTAGTAACAAACTAATACATAACATATAAGAATCTCATACAATTTTACAACACTCAACACAAATACCTACACGCAGAGAGCTAAACACCATTTCATATTTGAGTGTTTCCCATATAATTTCAACATATCAGAAAGTCTAATCTTTTTTAATTAAAAAATTTTTTATTGTATTTATTTTTAAGAACTATGTATTTATTTAATCCATTCATTCATTTATCTTAATTTGACCAGAGACAGAGAGAGAGCGAAAGTGAGAAAGGAAGCCACCAGGTCCGGGACTCAAGTCATGATCGGCCATGTGGGAGTGTCCAGTCCTTAACCACCAAGCCCCTTGCTGGTCCCCTTTTTCTTTCTTTCTTTCTTTCTTTCTTTCTTTCTTTCTTTCTTTCTTTCTTTCTTTCTTTCTTTCTTTCTTTCTTCCTTCCTTCCTTCCTTCCTTCCTTCCTTCCTTCCTTCCCTTCCTTCCCTTCCTTCCCTTCCTTCCCTTCCTTCCCTTCCTTCCTTCCCTCAGCTCTCTAATTAGCTAGGAATACAGGTATGTGCAACTGTGTCCATCATGTTCATGTTGACCCAAGAACAACTCAAGCCTCCCATGCAACTTCCATCCTCCCAAGTAGTTCTACTATATCTGTTCCATCACAGCTAGTCGTGTGTGTGTGTGTGTGTGCGCGCGCGCGCATGTGTGTGTGGTTTCTTTCTCCCTCGGTTTGATTCATACATGAAATTTAATGCTCCTTAGGTGAAAGATGCTTCTAAAAAACACAGAATTCACTTAATTATCAGGAAGTCTTCCTGCTCTGAGCATTGTTTGGTCTTCTTATCCTTATTATAACTGAAGGGTAAAAATAACCTTGTCAGTTCTCTTACAAGGAGAGTGACAGTGTCCCATGGAAGACATTTAAGCTTTTACTATGGGATCACCCCCCAGGGTGACTGATCACAGTGCAGTCCCTTCATGTCCATTCTCTCAGTGCTTGGTCACTAAGTGAGATCTGGTCTCTTTTGAATGGCCTGTTAACTTTTGTACAGTGGAGCCAGCCCAAGTGGTACGTATTTTTAATATTACTCCCATAAGTTTATAGTACACTGCTCTCTTTTTGTTCTTTTTGGGGTTTGAAGGCCTGAGAACTGAAATGAAATGGGTAATGTGATGGTAGAATTGGCTGTGTTGAACACAATTCCACGAATTGATAGGAAAGATTGAAATTACTGATTGAATGAGCTACATTGTTCTTTAATACATCTTTTACTAGTCACTGAGTGCCTTCTTATATAAGAGTTGATTTTGTTGCATTAATGAGCAGAGAGTACTTATTCTGCCCATTTTATAAGAGGGCTCCCCTCTATGTAGCTGGCTTGAGAGAATAAAGATTGACAAGATGTTTGGCTATATATGTATAGTGTGATATCACTGGCTAGAAGAAGTTTTTTTTTTTTTTTCTTTGCCCATGGACTTGGAGGGTGGTACCCTTCTGGAGTAGATATATTTGTGATCTAGACTCTAGATATATAGGAGGGATGCCTTTAGTTGCATGAAAGTATAATATGGCTTAACTAAAATAGATAAATTCACTGTTTCTAACCATCATGTAGTTGATAGGAGACCTGTTCCCTCCCACCCCCAACCCCACAAATATTTCTCAACCAGTTGCATTACTTTTGCAAATATGATTTAAAATTTTCCATGTATTTTTAAAATTTTTTATTTATTCATTTCTCCTATGAGTGAGATACACAGCACCCCCAGTGGTATCTTGATGCCATGACCCACCCCAGCTTCAGCCAGCCCTGAATCATACTTGTGCCTGGTGTACTCTGGGAGATCTCCAAATAGGAACCTAGAACCATCCCATTTAGGTGAGCCCAGCCTCTTAGAGCATGGACTTTTTTTCTTTCTTTTGGTTTAAGTTTTATTTCTTCCATGAGAGAAAGTATGCTGCCCCCCCCTACACACATACACACACACACACACACACACACATATCCAACATGGTCTTGAAACCACCATCTACCCCCAGCCAGCCTGCATCATGGGCACACACTCATGCTGGGCATATGCATAGGGAGAGCTCAGGGTAAACCAGGGACCTTCTCATGTAGCCTTGGCATGGTGGAGCATTGTATTTTTTCTAATAGAAGAATTTTTCCCCAAAAAGAATGAATTAATTTATTATTTTAATTTGACCAGAGAGGGACAGAGTGAGAGAGATGGAAAGTGAGAAAGCAAGTATTAGAAGAACTTCTGAAACCTTTCAGAGAGAATAAAGGAGGACTAACCCTGTGGCCCATTGGTTGAGGGGGAGCCTGAGCCTATGTGACTGGCTGTGCAGTTCAAGTTCCTACTCTGGTGGCTTATAAAACATGACGGGAGTGTGTGTGTGTGCACCCAAAGTCCCGATGAGATGGAGAAATGGAGGAGAAGAGATTATGGTGTGACCATGCCCCATGGAGGGGGTACTTGTTCTTATCTTGGTCTCTTTTGGGCAAGTGTACATGCCATCCAGCAAATTTTAAAAATAGAAGAAAATAAATGAACTATCATGTTTTTAGAATCAGGCACTCGGTTATTGAGAACTGGGGCTTTGTTTAGAGTAGGTGCTAGTACCTACCATTCTGATTTTAATTTCCTATCCATTCTCAGTTTGTCACCTTCAGGGATCATTAGTATATTTGTTATTCATTTATTCAACAAATAATTAGTGAGTGCTCATTTTCAAAGGCCAGGCACTGTCTGGTTGGTGCAGAGAACAAAAGAGAGAAAAATCTGCCCTTGTTTTCTAGTGGGGGTGTGTGAGTCAAGCCAGTAAGTATTAGGTTGTCGGAAAAGTCATGATGCATTTTTGCACAAAAAGACATGTCATGACTTTTCTGATGACCCAATAGAATGTATATAAGTTTAGATGGTGGAAAATGTGATGGAGGGGAAAAAAAAAAATAGCAAAGAGCGCTGAGGAGTGGGAGGAGGAGGAGATGCAGTGGTAGAGTCATCAGGAAAGGCCTAACTTTGAAAGTAGTATCTGCAGAGATGTGAAGGCAACTGTGAGGACTTGACATTTTGGACAAAAGAATAGCTGGTGCAATAACCCTAAGGTTGGTGCCTCCTTGGAGTATTGACAACAAGCAAGACAGTGTGACTTTAACAGTGAGAAGTGTTAATCAGAGGTGAAGTCAGATATATAAACGGAGCTGGGGAGGTACAGGCAGTTGTGTGGAAGTTAATATTGTAAGGTTAAGAGCTCTTACTCTAAGGTAGAACACCATTGTCTCTTTTGAGCTATGGAGTAACATGACCTGTGACCTGTGGACAGAAACAGGGGAATGAGATGAGGGCTATTGTAATACTCTTGAGACAGAGGACGGTACGTATGTCAAGGTAGTAGTGGTAGAGCTTGTGAGAAGTAATGTATTATTGTTTTGAGGGTACACTTTTCTTGATGGGCTGAATGTATGGATTATAAAAGGAAAGGGTTGGATCAAGTGGATGGGAAATTTACTCTTTACTGAGATAAGACTGGGAAAAAGTAGCTGGAGATTGGAGAGAAATTTAGCAGCTCAGTTTGTATCACTGTTATAAAGATACAGAGAGGGCCAATGGGTGGCGTGGTAGACAAGGTGTTGGATTCCCATATGGCCGACCATTGCTTGAGTGCTGGAACTGGTGACCTGAAAACCATGTTGGGTGCATGTACATGCCCTCTCTCTGTCTCTCTGGCAGCTGTATGGCAAAAAAACAAAAACTAAACAAAACAAAACCTGAAATGCTGGAACATCATTCTCTCTCAATCTAGCTCTGTATTTTTGATATTGCATATTGAAAGCTTTATGGTGAATACATGTCATCACACATTTGTCAAAATAAAAAACAAAGGTGAGTCCTTATGTAAATTATGAAATTTGTCAATGATAATTTATCAGTATTGGCTTATCAATTGTAATAAATGTACCACAGTAACAATAGAAAAAAAGGGGAGTGGGGTAAGGGAAGGCAGTATATGTGTATACTTTGTACATTTGCTTAGTTCTCCTACAAACCTAAAACTAAAATGTAAAGTATTAATTTTAAAAAATAAATCATGCTGATTATGCTATCATGTTTTTCTCTGATCAGAGTTATTGTTGATGACGTGTCTCTTCTTTTGTTATATAGTATATTGGATTTGCCTCTTCCCCTCCCCACCCCCATTCAGATATGCATCTAGCATAATTTCATATCAGTTAGATGTCCACAGTAAACCTCTTCCCCATTCTGCTTACTTACCTGCCTAGTCACTGTTGTATTTATTCCTTAGACAAAGTAAATATTGTCTAACATAAAGTTTTTGCCATACTTTTTTATCTTGGATATCATTAATGTATCTCTGTGGTTTATAAATAGTAAATGACATTTGTAAGAAATAGAAGAACCGGAACCAGCAGTTAGCATAATGGCTGTGTTGCTGGACTGCCTTGTAATCAACTGGTTCGAGTTCCAGAGGGGTGGCTTAAACTCACGCTGGGTGCGCACGCGTGTGTGTGTGTGTGTGTGTGTGTGTGTGTGTGTGTGCCCAAGATCCCGAGAGAATGGTGGAGAGGGATTGCCACATGGCCATCCCCCCCGCCCCCAGGGGGGGATGATTTCTCACTTTCTCTCTCTCTCTCTCTCTCTCTGTCTCTGTCTTTGCAGTGAGCGCACGTGCAAAAACCTTCCCCCCCCCAAAAAAAAAAGGAAAAAAAGAAATAGAAGAACCAAAAGTGACAATGGGCTTAAAAACACAATTTCACTGTTTTTTTTTTTTCCTTTGCTATATTTTTAATCCCTGTTGGTCTCTTCAAGGACTTACACTCTAGCTAGTTCTTGGCTTTCCATTCTTCTGCCTTCACTGAAATAGGAAGGAAGACTTGGGGGGGGGGATATTCAATAGGTGGAGGTGGGAGAGAAGTTTAGGGTGAACTGGCTATCATTTTGGTTTGAATGTACTATCTTAAGAACAAAAAACAAATGTGTTTCTTTATTTTGTATCTCTGTTACAAGTCACAACAGTAGGCACTTAATGTTATAATGGAAGGTCTGCTTCCTTACATAGGAAATCACTAGTCCACAAATCTTAAGGTTAATAGGACATTTAGACAATCATAGACACTTTTAACCTTGGTTAAGGGCTAAGGAAGGAGAGGAAATTAATGTTATTCTTAAGGTGCCTGTACTCTAACTTGTGCTAGGAGCATTAAACACATAATCTCATTAAATTACCATAACAACCCCTTGAAGTTAAGTAGTGTCTCCCATTTCACAGTAGAAGAAACTGCTCTTCAGGATCCTGGGCATGTGCATTGGCATGACTTAACATCTGTTGTATTTTCAGGCCAGCCCCACTGGGGTATTGAATTGCAGGTCACATATAGCTTTCAATTCCACTATCAATACACTAATAACTGTACCACAGAGGCTGAGCCACATTTATGTTTTTTATATGACTAAAATCTCCTATAATCATCTTACATGCTTTATTTTAGTTATTTGAAAAGCTTTTTGCATTTTAAAAATGTAATTCTTTGTTTAAAATGCAAATAGTTTTTCCTAGCTTTCCGTTTGCCTTTAATTATGTATGTTTTTGAATTGTGAGATTTTAAATTTTCTGTCATTAAATCTTTCTTTGTCAAATACCCTTTTAAAAATCCCACTGGGATTTTAATGAGAATTATATCAAATTTATAAACTAATAACCCTTGGTGAAGATATGTGGCTGACTTCCCAAGCATGCACATGATTACTATGACGAGCCACTGTGAATAGGATCCCCCTATTCTCCCATTTCCATTGTCACCATCACCGATATCTGTTCAGTAAACATTCACTGACTGTTTGCTACATGCACTAAGTTTTGTGGATACATCAGTAAATAAAACAAGTAACATTTCTGTTCTCTTGGAATTTACCTTGCTGGAGGGAGAGAAGCAGCACACAAATAAATATATATCAAATGGTAAGTACTTGGGAGAACAGTTAAAACAGGGTGTGGAAAGGTGGCTGCTTCAGCAGCTTAGTTATTTTGGGTTCCTCATAGAGCACTTCCTTGATAAAAGGATTTCAAAGAAATAGGGGCTCTCATGCACACGCACCTCGCATGGGTTTAAAGTCCCTGCATCTTGTACTCAAACCACGGTTGATTGTGTGGGAGTCCAGAGACATACTATTATGCCCTCTGTTGATCCTGTCTGCCTTCAGCTTTATAACTAACTGTAACTGTGTATCCACTGGCCAACTTGCTCATACTTGATGGTTTTCTTTCTTTCTTTCCTTTTTTCTTTTTTTTGGAGAGGTTTTTGCTATAGGGCGCGTGCGCTCGCCAGACAGAGACAGAGAGACAGAAAGCGAGAAATCACGCCCCAGGGGGGATGGCCACGCCACAGTCCCTTCTCCTCCATTCTCTTCTTGGGATCTTGGGCACACATGAACACGCACCCGGCGTGAGTTTAAGCCACCGGGTCCGGGACTCGGGTCCGGGACTCGAACCGCGGTCGACTACGTGGGAGTCCAGTGACATAGCCATTACGCTAACTGCTGGTCCCATTTGATGCTTTTCATCTGTGCAGGTCTGAGGACGAATTTGAAGAGTTGCTCCTTAGATATTCTGATGTTGCTTGTAGTCTTTTCCTTTCCAGAAATAATAACATTTTCCATCATTTTGATTATAGTCTCTTCTCAATGGCCACTAGTATCCTTGGATATCAAGTATAATTTTCTTTTAAAGTTCATTTACTTTGGGGCCAGCAGGTGGCATAATTGTTTGGCTCCCACATGGCTGACTGGTTCAAGTAATGGACCAGGTGGTTTGAAAATCATGCCAGGCTCATGTGTGTGCCTGCCCAAGATCCTGGGAGCAGAATGGAGAAGGGATTGCACTGTGGCCATCTCCCTTGGGGGGTGATTTCTCACTTTCCTTTTCACTATCTTTCTGTCTGTCCTCTGTGACTGGGGCACATACCCAGAAAACAGAAAGGTTATTTTCTTAAATGAGGGAGAAAAAGGCAGGTCACCAGGTTCTTTATACCACGGTCCTCCTCCCAGCCCTGCAGCCAGCTAAGATTACAGGTATGCCAGTGTGCTCAGGTAGATCGCATGCAGCCTCTATTCACACAGCAGTGGCCCCTACTACCTGTGTCACTGTATATACTAAACTAAGTATAGTTTTGTACCTACTGTTGTCTAACTTTTCATTTCACTGAAATTTAATGAGATTTTGAAGTTTACTGGAGGGAACAGTAGCAGATGCCTTTACTCTCCTTGGTTGTTGAAGAGTCTGTTTATGATAAAAGGGTGAAAATAGAAATCTGGGTACCCTCATGTGTCCTTAATTTTTTGCCTTAATTCTTTTAGTTATTGGAAATTACTCTGGCTATTCAGAGATTGACCAGTATTAACTTAACTTAAAAGTTCTTTGTTTCCTTTCTTTCCTTCTTTTCTCCCCTCCCTGCCTCCCTCTCACCCTCCCTTCCTTCCTCTTTGATTCTTGGATTTTCAGCATCATATTACTAAGATTTATCCTTGTTTTTATATAGCTGTAGTTCTTCCCTTTTTACTGTTCCATTGTGTGAACATACCATAATTAGGCATTCTTCTCTTGGTGTGCATTTGGATTTTCTCCTAGGTTATTAATTTTTTAAAATATGTCCAGTGTCATCATTCTGAAGATTCTTGAATGTGCCTGCTAGTATATGTGTCTAAAGGTTTTTTGGAGATACATTCCTGTGACTGTACCCCAGTGAGTGTAGTGGATACTACTCTGGGTACCAAAGTAGTCAAATGCTCAGTTTCATGTGAGCTATTTCTGTTGTTTATGGATTCTTAAACCATCTCAAACTGAAGGGCATGAGGTAATAGTCATTTTATTTGCATGGACTCCGGAACAAAATTCAGGGTACCCATGAAATGGCTTATCTTTTTTTAAGGATATGTGGTGCCTCAGCTGGGAACATTAAGAGATCTGGGGGGTGATGGGCCTACAGATGGCTTGTTGTTTAAGGAGCTGGAGTCCCACATGGCTGACCACAATTTGAGTCCTGGACTTGGTGGCTTGAAACTCACACCAGGCATGTGTGCATGTGTGCCCAAAATCCCAGGAGATTGGAGGAGAAGGGATTGTGGTGTGGCCATTCCCCCAGGGGATGTTTTCTCACTTTTCCCTCCCACTGACTTTGATTCTCTCTGACATGTATACACCCTATGGAAAAAAAAAAAAAGGAGAGACTAGGAGCTGAAAAATCTGGGACTGGAGCATTCACTTCCAGAATGGCTTCAAGCCTGGTACTCTAAGGTGCCATTCCTAAAAAGGATGACTAGAAAGTTTTGCTAGGCTCAGACCCTGGCCAAGTGCATCCACATGGTCTCTTCAGCATGGTTGCAGGGTTTTAAGATACCTTCTCTTACATGGAGTCTTGTGTTCAGTGAACAAGATAGAAGCTGTATGGTCATCTGTAATGTGGCCTGAGAAGTCACCTAGAATCATTGCACTGTATTCTGGAGACTGCAGTGGTCACCAGCTTCCTTAGATTCAAGGGGGAAAGACAGGTAACTCCACTTCTCAACAAGAGGAGTGTTAAAGAATTTGCTGCCCTGTCTTAAAGCATACCATAATTTAAATTGTTCCCTCTTATCACTGGTTGATACATTTTTAAAATTTCATTTTAAATATTACTACAATATCATTACTGATTACTGAGATTATATTGCCACTTAAAATATATTTACAAGCACCTTTTTATTTTAAATATTTAATCTTATTCATTGTTGTTATTTTTTAATTTGACGAGAGAAGGAGAGAGGGTGAGCCACCAGGTTCAAGACTCGATCCGTGGTCCTGGGCCATGCAGCATTCCACTACCATGACCTCTGTCATCGCTTAAGTACCCTTTTAAAAGCTATGGCTTGGGACCAGCAGTTAGCATAATGGCTATGTCGCTGGACTCCCACGTAGTCGACCGCGGTTCAAGTCCCAGACCTGGCGGCTTAAACTCACGCCAGGCACGTGTGCGTGCGTCCGTGCCCAAGATCCCAAGAGGAGAATGGAGGAGAAGGGATTGCGGCGTGGCCATCCCCCCTGGGGGATGATTTCTCGCTTTCTGTCTGTCTGTCTGGCAAGCGCACGCGCCCCATAGCAAAAACCTCTCAAAAAAAAAAAATAAAAGCTGTGACTTAAAACCTGTTTTACATACAGAATAATTTCCTGATATCAAGCTGTGAAAGAGAAAAGTGATAGAACTGGAGACGTTGGAGGAATATAAATAAGTATTTTCTTTAGTGAAAGAGTACATCTTACAGATAAAAGGAACTGCTGGTAAAAGCTGAACCAGAAGAGTCAACAGGTATGAATTGTAATAACTATCGAAAACCTATGCCAAGGGAAAAATGAATTTATTATTCCTTCTTTATCTACTTTTAATTTTTCACATGTTAATAGAAACAGTGTTATATTTCAGTGCTTTTTTTTTTTTTTACTTTCTCTTGAGAAATAAATGTCACTAGGCATTTTCCAATAAAATCTAAAAGATTGAATGTTTAATTTTTGTGTAGTAGAGCATCACTTCAGACCAGCTAGTGGCATGATGGTCAAGGCAGCTGGGTCTTACCTGCCTGACTGCGATTCTAGTCCTGGACCTGGGAACCTAAAAAGCAGGCTGTGCTTGGAAGAGAAAGAATTGCTGCATGACTCTTCCCTCTGGGGTACTTTCTCACTTTTTCTCGGTCCTGTGTCCCTTGAGTGTGCATTCCTTATGGCAAAACTAAAAGCAAAAAAGTCGTCTTAAGTGGAATTCAGGTCTGGTTCTCACTGCCTTAGGTATTCACCTGTCAGTTGCCTTATGTATAATAGACTTGATTCCTTAGATTGTCTCGCTTTCTTCTGTGAGTTTGTAATTAATGTGAGTTATAAAACAAAACAGAAAATGTCCTTTTTTCTCTTGTCATTCCCAACTCCGAAAGTGCCTTCTCTGCTTTCACATCGGTAACTACTGTGGAGATAACTTATTCTTCAGTAGGACCATGGAATTTGCCTGGTGTCTATGAACAGCTTCAGCATTCCTTGGTCACCTTGGAGATTTCCCAAATGGGGCCTGGTCATTCCACAGTTCTTTTTTCTTTTTTTCCATTTCCATCAGGATTTGGGGCACATAATGCACACATGTGTTTGATGTGTTTTCCAGGATGTCAGGCCAACAATCATTTGACCATGTGGGATTCTGCTCCCTTAAGCAGGAGGCTATGGGACCAGCCGTTCTGGGGAACAACTGCATACGATCCGCAGTTCTCTTAGCATTTCTACCCCATCAAAAAGAATGTATGTGCTGGCTTCCTTAAAGCTACTTGGATTGTTTAAACATGCTTTTTGAGGAGAAACAGAGTATTCTGCAAATAAGCTGTTTCTCATAATGTCAGAGTGAAGTTTGTTATTAATTTAGTTTGTAATCACATATAGTTCTCTGAAAAGCTATTTATAAAATCATGTAGTATACCTCTAAAATTATCATTATTTCTTGAAAGTATATGTTCCCTAATACTTACAAGATTTCTCTTTAAACTTTGAGGAGCAGTACAATTGGGGTGCTTGATAAAAAATTGTTACTGCTCTTTCCAGCTTTATGCTATTTTCTCATCTGGAGGGAGAAGAAAAAACTTTTTTTTTTTTTCTTTTGGCTTGCCTTATAAAAACAGCTAACCTTGTAAAAGAAAAATTGAAGAAATTCAGTTAGTGATTTTAAGTACAAAATTCCAGCAAAATGGGGACCTAGACCTGGACAGATCTTTAGAGATAGTGTAAATTTTAAAAAGAAACAGCTTAAAAAGAAAAATGTTCTAAACCTGGACAGAATATTTCTGTGTGTTCTATGAATTCATGACTTTCTTCTGATAAAAAATTATTTCCCTTGGGAACCAGCAGTTAGCGTAATGGCTGTGTCTCTGGACTCCCACATAGTCGACCGCAGTTCGCGTCCCTGACCCAGTGGCTTAAAACTCACTCCGGGCACGTGTTTGTGCATGCTCAAGATCCTGAGAGGAGAATGGAGGAGAAGGGACTGCGGCGTGACCATCCCCCCTGGAGGGTGATTTCTTGCTTTCTGTCTCTATGTCTCTCTGCCTGGCGAGCGCACGTGCCCTATAGTGAAAAAACTCTCAAAAAAATTATTTCCCTTAAAATACTGAAACAGTTGTCTTATGAACTTTAACGGGATTAAGACTTTTACTTTTTTGTTGTTGTTGGTTTTTTTTTTTGTTTTTTGGAAGACTTTTTTGCTATAGGGTGCATGCGCTTGCTTGAAAGATCAGAGAGACAGAAAGCGAGAAATCATCCCCCAGGGGGAATGGTCACACCGCAATCCCTTCTCCATTCTCCTCTTGGGATCTTGGGCTCACACTCCTGGTGTGAGTTTAAGCCACCAGGTCTGGGACTTGAACTCTAGCTACTACATGGGGGTCCAGCTACGTAGCCATTATGCCAACTGCTGCTGCCAGTATTCACTCACTCAGTTTAACCAGACATTGTTTTCATTTTGTTACCTAGTTTAACAAGTAGCTAGTCTATCTTATGAGTAGCTAGCTCATCCCTATCAACAGTGTATCTTTGAGTTAGGATATTAAGGATCTCTTCCCTTGCTTGCAAGATTGTAACAAAATACTAACTTGTTTATAACTAAATGGGGGGGGGTATTTTAAACTATAGCAACAATGTAGAACTCCTAGGGGACACTTGATAGTAATCTGTTTTAATAACAATGGAACAAAGTTTTTCTAGTT
>NW_006160144.1:1053904-1083881 GCF_000334495.1 Tupaia belangeri chinensis
GGATCTATGTTTTCTTTCTCCTTTTATAGTATTTAAGAATGAAATTATTTTGATACTTAACTAGACTGATTCACGTAGATAGATATTCTAATGTTTTTAAAGAATTATGTATTGATTTTATTTATTATTTTTTTTTTAATTTGCTATAGGACTTGTGCAGTCACCAGAGAACAGGTGTTGTGGGATCCTGTTGTTTTTACTACCACACTACCACCTGGCTCCATCCTGTCATATAAAAAAAGTGCCTTGGGGTTCTTTCTAGTCCAACACACTAGTTTTACGGTTAAGAGAACTGAGCAATGACTTGAACCTTGTAGGTAAACTTGACACATAGCCTTCCCTTTACCTAACTAAAAGAAAAGTAACTTACTGTGCACGTACTTTACATTCTCTTAACTAGTTTGTTTTTATATTCTATTTAATTTTTATTAAAAATTTTGAGTCACAACTTGAACTTCTTCCCTGTCATTCACTTGATTATTAAAGAACCATAAGAATTCAGTGGCTTAGCCAAATAGCCTGTAAAACTGTGTTGCCATGTTTGGGCAAAACGGAAAGACTGACTTGGGAAAGGTAAGGTTTTATTTTTATCAGAGGTTCATATAGAGCAGAGCTTCTCATTCTCAACTCTGAATATTTTGGGAGGGAATGGTGCTGTCCTGTGTGTTATAGTATGTTTAAGCAGCATCTCTGGCCTCTGCCTACTAAATACCAAGTGTCATCATTGTTTTCTGTTGTCACATCCAAAAGTGTTTCCAGTCATGACTAGATGTTCTCTGACAAACAAAATCACCCCTGATTTTAGAGTCTTAGGTAAAGAAAAATCATATTCTCAGAAGCAATGGAAATACCTTTGTTCTGGTTTTTGTTTGTTTGTTTTGGGGGGGGTTGGGTTTTTTTTTTTTTTAGAGGTTTTTGCTATAGGGCACGTGTGCTCGGCAGACAGACAGAGATAGACAGAAAGCGAGAAATCACCCCCCAGGGGGATGGCCATGCCACAATCCCTTCTCCTCTCGGGATCTTGGGCACACACACACACACATGCACCCAGTGTGAGTTTTAAGCCACCAGGTCTGGGACTCGAACCTCAGTCGACTACGTAGGAATCCAGCGACATAGCCATTACACTAACTGCTGGTCCCTGTTCTGTTTTGTTTTTGAGAAAGATTTTTGCTATAGGGTGTGTGTACTGGTCAGAGAAACAGAAAGTGAGAAATCACCTCCTAGGGGGATTGGCCATGCCTCAATCCTTTCTTCTCCATTCACCTCTCAGGATTTGGAGACACACACACACACACATGCACACACACACGACTGGCATGAGTTAATTCTTATCATTCGAGGGGTTTTGGTTTGTCTCCCATATTCTTTGTAGTTTTTTTTTTTTTTTTCCCAGCTATTCATGTTTAAGAGTATGTTCTAATCTATGTTAACATTTTTTTGTTGGATTTATTTAATTTTTAGAGTTTTTGCCTTAGGGTTCTTGCACTCGCTAGAGAGAGCGAGAGAGAGGCAGTGAGAGAGAAAGTGAGAACTCAACTCATCCCCCTTCCCCCAGGGCTGGCCATGCCATAATCCCTTCTCCCCCATTCTCTTCTAGGGATATTGGGTATGCATGCACACATGCCCAGCATGAGTTTCAAGCCACCAGCTCCAGGATTTGAACTGCAGTCAGCCTTGTGGGAGTCCAGTGATATAACCACTATGCTGTCTGGCTGTCTGTTGGATTTATTCTTAATTATAAAAATAGATGCTCAGAACAATTTAAAACAGTATAGAGGTCTTTAAAGAAAAAGTTAATGTCCCCATCAGTGTTAAAAATTGTATCTTCTTCCAAATCTTTCTTTATACTCACCTCTGTTTGTATTTATCCTTTTTAAAAATGGGAGCGTACTTTGAAACTTTTAAAGACATGTATTTTTCAACATCATTTCTAATTAATATGTAAAGCTCTAACTCATTCTGAGTGAATACATTACACATCTTACAATAGATGTAGTAATATGTATTCAGCCACAGGAAATATGGTTGCTTTCAGTTACCCCAGTAACTATCATTGTTTTTGGTGGTTTTGTTTCTGTGGGACGGAATCTTAAAAGGTGATATACCTGGATCAGTGGAAATAGGAATTTTATTTAGAGAATACAAAGCTCTAACTCATTCTGAGTGAATACATTACACATCTTACAATAGATGTAGTAATATGTATTCAGCCACAGGAAATATGGTTGCTTTCAGTTACCCCAGTAACTATCATTGTTTTTGGTGGTTTTGTTTCTGTGGGACGGAATCTTAAAAGGTGATATACCTGGATCAGTGGAAATAGGAATTTTATTTAGAGAATACAAAATAATTTTCTTTAAAAAAAAAAAAAAAAAAAAAAAAAAAAAAAAACTTTTCTGGTTTTTGTATTCTGTTCACAAATTTTGTTGGGCCAGCAGGTAGCATGGTGGTTAAAACACTGGACCACCATGTGGTAGAACATGGTTCAAGTCGTGGACCTGATGACTTGAAATTCACAGTGGGCACATGTACGTGTGTGCCCAAAATCCTGAGAGGAGAGTGTAGGAGAAGGCATTGCAACTTGGCCATTACCTTGGGGGGGGGGTGGTGAGTTCTCACTTTCTCTCTTTCTGTTTCTCTAGTTAGCGCATTTGCCTTATAGAAAAAAAAAAAAAACTCCAACCCCCCCCCCCAAAAAAGATTTTTCCCTGTAAAAAAAAAACCTGCCATGTTGATTTGGATGGAGATGTATTTTATGGCTTCTGCTGAGGAGTTTGCTTATTCTGTTTCAACTACTGTGTCTTTATTGTACTAGCTCTATAAGTGATCATTTAGATGGTAGTTAAATAATTGATGGAGCAGATCCTTAATATTGTCTTTTAAAGTTTTTGTGGCATGTTTTGAACATTTATCCATCTCAACTAGAAAAATTAATTCGTGTGATTCTTCATAATGTAATATATATCCCTCTTCAAAACAAAGAGGAAACAAATCTCTTGGGAATTAGATGGAGCCTTAGAAGGAATTCAGAAAGACAGGAGAAAACCAGGTTACGATGATATCTTAAAAGACAAATGAAGTAAGTATTTGAAGAAAAGAATGATCACCTGTGTTAGATATTACTAACGGATCAAGGATTTATAAGGATTGAGAATTAGACATTGGATTTACCATAGTGGACATCCTTGGAGCCCTTGACTCACTTCAGTTGTGGAGTTGAAAACCTGGGTCAAAGAGAACAATGATAGAGTTTTTACTCTACAAAGAAATCGAGAGAAGTTGGGGCAGTGACATTTCTCCTAGCTGCTTCTTAGCTGATCTGCCTTGCTGCTGCTGTAGGGCTTCCCTGATACTGTGGGCAGTACTTTACTTCTCATTCAACCTGTCTGAGCCAGCTTTTCTTTTTTCTCGGAAGTCGAGAAACACCAAGCATGGTTTGCCTTCTCCCACACAGCCCTTAACACTACTCAGGTCAGTCTATTTGTCACATCCTATGTACATTTCCAACCATTGAAAATTGATTTTCAGTTAAAACAATAATGGTGCAAAGGGAGGCATGTACAGTCTAGTTGAAAATGAATCACATATCATGTGACTTGGAAATACAGAACATACAGGTGTTTGTTTTTGGTGTTTATTTTTGGCTACAGGGTGCATGCACTCGCCAGAAAGACAGAGATAGAGACAAAGCAAAAAATCACCCCCAGGGGGGATGGCCACACTGCAATCCCTTCTCCTCCATTCTCCTCTCGGGATCTTGGGCACGCACGCACACGTGCCTGGTGTGAGTTTAAGCCACCAGGTCCAGGACTCGAATCAGCAACATAGCCATTACACTAACTGCTGGTCCCCATACAACTTTTTCTTAAAGGATCAAGCTAAGTAATGAATTGTGAGATACGATTCACCAAAAAGACTATTCCAGAGAAAGCTGGATTTTAGGGAAGCTCCTGGATATTTTAAGGTTGGAGATTTGGACAGGATGTGACAAACAGATTGAACTGAGTAGTGTTCGGGGCTGTATTGGAGACATTTCTTTTTCTTACTGTTTTGGCAAGTGATAAAATATGTTCACCATATTTTGGGAAAATCTGACAGATGGGCATTAAGGGGAGTTTAAAGTACCCTAAATCTTTAAAGGATGAGTGTATTTTAATACTCTCTAAGTCTTTAGTTGTTAGAAAGATGGAGGAAGCACTTCCTGGTGGAGTGGACACTGCAATTCTTCTCCATTTCTCTATATTGTTGCTATTTTGGGTGCACATGCACGTGTGCCCAAGTGTGTTTTTCAAGCTGCTAGGTGGAGGATTCAAACCCCATAGTTGGCCATATGGGACCCAGCTCCCTTAACCCCTGGGTAGTGGAACCAGCCCATATAATAGGCATTTCCAGGACCAGCAGATGGCGTAATGGTTATTTTGCTAGAATGCCATATAGTTGACCACAGTTCAAGTTCCAGACCTAGCGACTTGAAATGCACTCTGGGCACATGTGCATGCATACCCAAAATCCCAAGAGGAGAATGGGGAAGAGATTGCTGCGTGGGATAAAGTAGAATTGGCCAATTGGTTGATGGTCATGTGGGAGTTTTTTTTTTCCCCCTTCTTGTTTTTGCTATAGGATGCGTGCATTTGCCAGAGAGTATCAGAGATGAGAAGTGAGAAATCACTCCCAGGGGGGATGGCCATGCAACAATTTCTTCTCTTCCATTTTCTTGGCGTTTTAAGCATGCGTGCATCTGTTCTCAGTGTGATCAAGCCACTGGATCCGGTACTTGAACCGTGGTCGGCCGTGTGGGAGTGCAGAGCCTTAACCACCGTGCCACTTGCTGTTCCCAGAGTTCATTATTTTTATTTTGAAAATTTTCATTTTTAAAAAGGCCTGAGATAGTTGAAAGAATATGAATAAAAATCAGGATTCCCTATATTGTTTCATAAAATTAACATGGATTACAAGGTTCTGTATGATCTCATACTTCCCTATATCTATCTATCTATAAATTTGTCTGCATTCTTCTTGTTCACTGATTTCTAGTCTCATCATTGTTATATGCATGTCATTTCTTTTTGGAGAGTTTTTTGCTATAGGGTGCATGTGCTCGCCAGAAAGAGACAGACAGAGAGACAGAAAGCAAGAAATCACACACACACACACTGGGTGGGTGGGGGGTGGGGAGGGGGGCCGCGCCGTAATCCCTTCTTCTCATTCTCCTTCCGGGATCTTGGATATGTACGCACACGAACCCAGCGTGAGTTTAAGCCCCCGGGTCCGGGACTTGAACCACAGTCAACTACGTGGGAGTTAAGCAACATAGCCATTACACTAACTGCTGGTCCATGGACCCTGCATGTCATTTCTGATCCTGGAATATATGCCAGTCTCTCAGGTATCTTCAGCCCCTTTACACCTTCTTTGTTCTCCTTCAGATGCCTTTTACCCTTGACCGTGGCAATTTGCCTGTGCAACTTCTCATTTATGTTTTGGAGCCCACTTTAAACATAGAAAAGTCTATATATACTATAGAAAAGTCTTTTTGGATCTCCTGATCTAAAACTGGTGTCATAATTAGCCCCTAATCTTAACATTTTGTATTAATTGTTAATATCCGTCTTCTTCATTAAATTAAACTTAAGCCATAGTCCTTGCTTGTTAATTGTATTCCTAGCACCTAATATAATCCTGATAAATAGTAGTTGCTTAAATATTTAAGGTGAAGGGTGGAGTAGAGAGAGAGTTCATGGTAGATTGAATGCTTGGCTGAAATACCTGTCAGAATATACAGCTTTCATTTCAGTATCAAAGATAATCTGATTAAAGCAGTTAAAAATAAAAGCATTAAGTGTTCAACCTTAAGAATCTACCAGGATGAATTGACAGCTCAAAATTTGCTCTGGAACATTTGTTTCTGGTTACTACAGATGTCTCTAGAAAGCTGATGTAACTTGGTTACAGTGGCAGTTGAGAATGAGTTAAGAGAAAATTTTTATCTAAGATTCCCCTCCTCCCCAGATTTTACTTTATATAAGTAAAACTTCTGGGTTATTTAATGACAGATGATTCGGTTCCCCTCTCCACATTATTTGATTTCCCCCAACTTTGTAAATCGACTGGTAATGACATCGAGGTGTGTTGTGGCTGATAATACAATTCCTTTACAAACTGGAGAAGGAAAGAAAGGGGGGAAGGGAAGGGAGGTAGGTTGGGGGGAGGGAATGAGTGAGAGCCTCCCCCCACCCAGTAAGGCATAGAGACTGCAATCCTTCTGTCCTCCGTTTCTCCATCCTGTTAGGATTTGGGTCATATACACACACATGCCCCTTGTGTTTTTCAAAGCACCATGGCCTGGAGTCGAATAGCCTTGTGAGATTCAGCTCCCTATGCACAGCACATAACCACTGCACTGTGGTAGGGCCAACCCACAATGTCTATTTTAATGGGCTGCTTTGGTTGTATGATTTAGAACGGAACTTTTTAAAATGTGTTTTTAAAATGCCAGCGGGAGTGTGAGGGGGTTGCAACAACAGGGGCTAATTTTGCGGCAATACCTTTTCCTCCTATTCTACATCCTGTCAGAATCTTGGGAGCCTCTTAGCATATTATTTAAGCATCAAACCCTAGCTGGTCATGTGGGATCAGGCTTCCTGTGCAGTGCTTAACCTCTGCACTGCATGGCAGCCCTAGAGTGGAACTTCATTTAGATAACTGAAAAGCCAAAGCTAAAGAAACTAGAGTATTTGGCCTGTTGCTGACTGCTCACACTTGTACTTCAGGTTTTTTTGTCTGTCTCATAAAGATTTCTTTTCATCAACTCATTTTTCCTCTTTCTCATTTTGAAATTGAAGTCCAAGGTTATATTTATTAAATGTTATTTTTATCTACTATATACACTGTGTGTTGCAGTTAGGATTACATCATTTTATGAATACCACAACCAGGTGAAGTAGATATTGCTGTTGTTTCCAGAGGTCAGTTTACAGTTCTAGAATTATATAAAGTAAATAAAAGAACTTGGCTTGAACATATCTTCCTGATCTTTCCCCTGTTTCATGCTGCTTTTAAGCTAAATAGTGAATACATGTAGAATTTTTTGTTGTTGTTTTTCCCTTGTGCCTTAGTAATTTCAAGAATTTTCAATTTCTGTTCCATAGTGACCCTTTCACTTACTCTGTTTCATTGGTCTTATAAGTCATCTAAATAACATGAAAATTTCAGAATTTAGGTGTTTCAGACTTTTATTCCATATTTGGAGGAAGCACATAACCCTCTGTTAGATCATTTATCTACTACTTTCTAGGTTTTGTTTGGTTGCTTTTTACCTTATTTTGAGGTAGCCCTGGGTCAGACGTTTGATGCGGTGTTCAATGTGTAGCTGCTATATATATATAAAGATTTTTATCTAGTGTGGGTGTACTTGCTTAGAGAGATGAGCAGACAGTGAGAGGGAATGTTGGAAATTGCCTCCCAGGGCAAATGGCCACGCCAAAATCTTCTTTCCATCTCCTCTCAGAAGTTTAGGTACACATGCACATGTGCTTGGGGTGAGTTTTGAGCCACTGGGTCTAGGACTTAGCGGTTAATTAAGTGGGAGTCCAGCACCTTAACCTGCTGACCTCTCAATGTGTAGTTTTTGATGTTACCTTTAGGTAAATTCAGTTTCATTTTTTCTTTTTGTTAAAGAATTATTTTATCTAACTTTATTTAGTCTTATTTTAATTTGTTCAGAGAGAAAGAGAGAGAAAGTGAGAGAATAAGCTGCCAGGTCCAGTACTTGAACCATGGTCGGCCATGTGGGAGTTCAGCACCCTTAACCACCACACCACCTGCTGGCTCCTCAGCACTTTTGCTGTAGTTTGCCTCTGAGTAAAAGGAATCACCCACCATTACTATCTGCTTTTCTGCTGTCTGTAGCTGTGCTATAGGTATTGAAGAAAGGGCTAATGAAGTATAAAGACTTGCTGTATTAGTAATCTCTTGAATTCATTGCCTGCTTGTAAGCTGAGGAGGGTTTAATAATGGAAATCCTTGTTTTTCATTCTTTGTATTAGCAGAAATTTTACTTACTAGTGCTTTTGTTTAACAAGATTAATGGTGACCATGTCTGAATTAAGTGACTCAAATCAATACCTCTTTTTTTCTTTAATTTTATTTACTATTATTATTTCTAATTTGGTATAGGGCACATGCACACACCAGAGATAGAAAAAGAGAGGGGGGGGGCAAAGTAAGAAAGCAAACCATCAAGTTGAGGACTTGAACCATGGTCAGCTGTGTGGGAGTCCAGTGCTGCCTTATCCACCACGCCACCTGCTAGCCCCCAAATCATTACCTCTTAGAGTACAGTAGCGAAGATCAGAGTATAGAACTTGAGTGTGTTAACAGAGGAAACTGAATCCCACATGGCTGCCTAGGATTCAAGTTCTGCCTGGCAGCTTGAAAAATAATGCAGACAGTAGTAATCCCTGTTGGGCGTTGTGCACCTGGGTGCAGTCCTTTACACACACTCCCTTTGGTAGATAGAGGGAAAAAAGTTCTTATGTTGACCCGTTTGTCCTTATTTAGTGAAACATTACCATTCAAGATGATTTTTTTTTAAGAATAATTTTATTTAACTTTATTCATTCACTTATTTCAATTTGACCAGGCAGGGACACAATGTGTGTGTGTGTGTGTGTGTGTGTGAGAGAGAGAGACAGACAGACAGACAGACAGAGACAGAGACAGAGTGCGAGCGAGTGAGCCTCCAAGTCTGGGATTCGAACCACTGTCAACCATGTGGGAATCCAGCACCTTTAATCACCACACCACCTGCCAACCCCTCAAGATGACTATTACTTTTTTTTTTTTTTAATTTTTTTCACATTAGTCACCATGTAGGCTGAACCCTAAATTTGCAAGTGAAAAAAAAGTACTTTTCACTATATGATTTCATAGTGTTTGATGAAGAGCTTTTTTGGGGGGGGAGGGGTTTCTGCTATAGGACTGGGTGGGCTTGCCAGAGAGAAAGTGAGAAATCACCCCCAGGCGGGATGGCGATGCTGCAATCTCTCCTCCTCTCGGGATCTTGAGCACACCCACCCAACGAGAGTTTAAGCCACCATGTCCGGGACTCGAACTGCGTTTGACTACATGGGAGTCCAGTTACGAAGCATTATGCCATCTGCTGGTCCCCATGAGCTTTTTTTAGGGGAGGTTCCCCCCCCCTTAAGTAAGTACAATGAGTATTTTGTATTTTTTAATTCAATAGAATATTGGAAGTTCTGGATACTTGCTAAGACATAGTCTATTAACCCTGTAAAAAGAAATGTAAATTTTTTTTGGGGGGGGGAGGTTTTTGCTATAGGGCATGGTTGCTCGCCAGAAAGACAGACAGAAAGTGAGAAATCACCCTGGGGGGTGGGGAGGGATGGCCACTGCAATCCCTTCTCCATTCTCCTCTCGGGATCTTGGGCATGCTCACACATGTGCCCAGCATGAGTTTAAGCCACCTGGTCCGTGGTCGACTACATGGGAGTTCAGTGACAGCTATTATGCCAACTGCTGGTCCCAGGAAACATAAATTCTAATAGTTTTTTAAAAAATCTGTTTATATAACAAATATTTCCTATACAAACCTACACTGGCACATAGACAGCATAGTTACCAAAGCACATATTTGGTACTGTATTATTTACTTACTGCATTTAGGTAAAAAAAAAAAAAAAGCAATTCCTAGTGTAAAATTTTAATGCATTCTTATATAGCCCATGCAGACAAAGCAAATTTACCCACACAGAGTTTATAAAAATAAGGAGAAAAATAAAAGTTGAAAAGCATTCCTAGTGAAGTGGTAGCCTCAGTACATGTGGACAAATATTTTGGTACACTGTGGGGCAAAGCACCCAACAAAATGTTAGACTGCATCCTACCATCCTGCTCAGGTGCACAGTTTAAGCGATGAGATCATTAATTGTTAGCACAGAACAAGCAAAAGAAAAGTTGAAAGACTCATCAGTGTTGGAATCAGCAGTTTTTTCTTCATTATTGGTGATGATTACATTAGAAACAAAGTAATCGTTAAGGGTTTTTTTTTAAAAAAAAGATTTTTTCCATCTGCTGTAGGGTATGTGTGTTGGGGTACATGCTCTTGCTGGGCACAAGAAAGAGACAGAGGGCAAGTGAGAACTCGCTTCCTGGGAAGATGGCTGCGTTGTAATCCCCTCTCTTCTTTCTCTTCCCTGCATCTTGGTCACACTCACACATGCATCAACATGATTTTCAAGCCACCAGTTCTTGAAGTCTAACCGCTGTTAGCCATGTGGGAGTTCAGCAACATAATTGCTACACCAACTGCTACACAATCTTTTTTTAAATTTTTTTTTTAATTCATGGTAGATTACTTGGCATGGGAGGGGGGGCACCTTCCACAGGGTCTCTGATGATTCCCTTCCTTCAGCTCTGCAGCTACACATACCTGCATATTTCAGGCTGATCAGACCAGGGATTTGAATCATAGTCAGCATGTGAGTTCTGGTTTCTCTTGAGGAGGTCATTACTGTTGTGTGCCACAGAGCTGGCCCATTTTTATTTTTGTTCATTACTAATATTACTAATACTCTACAGCCTTAGTCCTTTGTGTTTATTTTGATTTTAAATACATTTTCCCCTCTTATTCATGATATAGTGCATCCATGCATGAGAGAGAGATAAGCATCTTCCACAGGGTCTTATCACACTGCTACCATTCTTCCGATGTTTCAGACTGACCAAGCCAGGAATTTGAGCCAGTGTCACCATACAGGATCCAACTTTTCTTGAGAAGCATATTACTGTTACGCCATGGAGCTGGCCCCTTTTCTGTGTGTGTGGGTTTTGTTTGTTTTTTTTTTTTTTTTTTTTTGATATTTGTATAACATTAGGCGTGTCCTTAATACTAAATCAGTGTCTTCTGGTTTTTATCCATAAATTACTAGAATGATTTACATTTTGAATGTTTGGAGGGGAAATCTTCCTTACCTCTGATAAGTTGAATTTTTGTGGCTCATTTTTGTTAAAAACAAAACAGAAAAACAACCAAACACAAACTTGTGCAGCTCTTATTCTTGTAGTAACACTTCCTGGTGTTTTGCTTGCCATGGGGCATATGGTGACTCTTACAGTTTACTCTTTAACACACCTCTCACCTTTATAACAGCTCAGCTTTATGATCACATTGCTGGCATTTTTTAATTTTTAGTTTTGGAGAGGTTTTTGCTATAGGGCGCATGCGCTCGCCAGACAGACAGAGTCAGAGAGATAGAAAGCAAGAAATCATCCCCCAGGGAGGATGGTCACGCTGCAATCCCTTCTCCTCCATTCTCCTCTCGGGACCTTGGGCACGCACGCACACGCGCCCGGTGTGAGTTTAAGCCAACAGGTCCGGGACTCGAACCGCGGTCGACTATATGGGAGTCCAGCGACATAGCCATTATGCTAACTGCTGGTCCCATTGCTGGCATTTTGGACACACAATATTTTTTGTGCTCTCGGGATGGGGTTTCCCATTTTTCAAATTCATATATATGATCAGAATTTGAGGAACATGAAATAATGACATCGTGAGAACTTTCTAATGGAAATGACTTCCAATTTACATAACGTCTTTGTAGAATGAAACCCATTCATAATGGGATGCTAGTATTCCCATAGTGTTGCTTTTCTTTAATTTATTAGTCTCCAAAAAATATTATCAGGAGGCTCAGTTTGTATTGTTATTTAAAAGAAGACCTTTATAGGGACTGGCAAGTGGTGTGGTGGTTTAAGGTGCTGGACTCTCACATGGCTAACTGCAGTTCGAGTCTCAGACCTTGCGGCTTTCTGTCTCTCTCTCTCTCTCGTTCTCTCTTGTTCTGTCCCTCTCTTGTTAAATTAAAATGAATTAATAAACAAAGTTAAATAAAATTGTTTTTAAAAAAGAATACTTGTATAGTCTTCCTGTTACTTCCCACCCTAG
Source organism: Tupaia belangeri chinensis (assembly GCF_000334495.1). Taxonomy (NCBI): domain Eukaryota; kingdom Metazoa; phylum Chordata; class Mammalia; order Scandentia; family Tupaiidae; genus Tupaia; species Tupaia belangeri. Next base: position 1,065,876 of record NW_006160144.1, read on the forward strand.
GAAATTTGAAAAGAACTCTCATTAATATCAAAGAAAAGATATTTGTCTTGGTTTTTATCAGTAGGATTTTATTTTGGCTAACTCTTGTCACTTTGTTAGGACAAGTTTGTTTATGAATAATCATTAAATGAAAATTGTGTTCATTTTATTACTACCTTTTGGCATCTAATTGGTGACTTATACAATACTCCTTTTATACTGTATTGTGTCCTTAAAGATTCAAAACTTGGAAACAAAGCAAAGGAGCTTTGTGGTTTCTTAAACATAATAGTGACAGGGATTGACTTTGTAGACTGCTGGTTAAGGCAACCAGATTCCACATGTTTGAGTGTGGTTCGAGTCTTAGTCCCTCCCCCCATGCACATACCCTCTGGCAATTAGAAAAATAACAGAAAGGAATAAGTTTGAGGGCAGTTTATTTAGGAAAAGTAGTATGATTGACTGGTGTTAAGAGTAGCTAGGGTTATCAGAATAGCCCAGTGGTGATAATATGGGCTCCTGGAATGAAATGAAAGGAACCTGTAATATCTCTTAGATAGGAAGATGGTGAGCCTTGAAGAGTAATAGAAATAGGGAATAGGATGTAAGGGCTAACTAGCTTTGTCTTTTAGAAATGGGACTCAGAGGACCTTTTCATAATTCAAATGTTTCGTTGGTTGGTTGGTTGGTTGGTTGGCTGAGTGGCTGGGTATTTTTTTATTTAAAGAGATTTTTGCTATAGGGAACATGCACTCATTGGGCAGACAGAAAGTGAGAAATCACCCAGGGCAGAGGTGGGCATTGCCTGTTCCTTCTCCTCTCCAGATTTTGGGCATTGAGTTTCAAGCCTCCAGGTCCAGGACTCAGACTACAGTCAGCCATGTGAGAGTCAAGCGACATAACCAACAAGCCATCTGCTGGTATGTCTTAGATTATTCTTGACCTCTTGAGGACCTTTCCTGGATTTGGGTTAGAATTAGACTTGCAGCCAACATTGAAACAGATAATATGTATTTTAAAAGTATCATTTAGATTGTATACTGACTCCATCAACATTAGGGAGATATGAAATAACTTTGTTTGGGGCTGGCAGGTACTGTGGTAGTTAGGGTTCTGGACTCCCACATGGCTAACTGTGGTTTGAATCCTGGACCTGGCAGCTTGAAAATCATGATGGGAGCATGTACTTGTGTGCCTAAAACTCTAGGAGGGGAATGGGTTGCAATGTGGCCATCTCCCTTAGGGGGTAATGGGTGTTCTTATTTTCTCTTCCTATTCTCTGTCTTTGCCAGTGAGCACACATGCCCTATGGAAAAAAAGTACAACAAAATTTAAAACATAAAAGTTACCCAAAAAGGTTTGCTTCTAAGAGAAAAAATGGGTTCTTTATCACATACTTGACTTGAGTGACTTATGTTTAGAACTGTACAAAAGTTAATGTACTGTTACTAACCTTGATCTTAATTATTGGGTCCTTAGAAAAATCATGGCGTTTTTGCATGGAAAAGTATGTCATAACTATATTATGGAATGATTAATATGAACTCATTTCTAACCCTGCTGTGGTAGCTCTCTTATTGCTGACATTCTGTTGTATTTTGCCATTGTCAAGGGACTGTATTTAAATTCATGTATAGTTACTTAAAATTTTTAGTAGTGTGGGTCCAGCAGGTGGTGTGGTGGTTAAGGCAGGGGACATTCTCACATGGCTGACCACAGTTTGAGTCCCAGACATGGTGGCTTGCTTGCTCTCTCCCTCTCTCTCTCTCTCTCTCTCTCGTCAAATTAAAATAAATGAATGAATAAATAAAATTCTCAATTTGTTACCAGTTCTAGGCATTAAAATTTTTTATTATGGGGACCAGCAGGTGGTGTGTTGGTTAAGACACTGGACACTCCCACATGCCTGACCATGGTTTGAGTCCTGGAACTGGCAAGCTCGCTCGCTCGCTCACTCTCTCTCTCTCTCTCTCATAAAACTAAACTAAAATAAATGAATAAATAAAATAATTTACTTATTTATTTATTTTTTGGCTAGAGGGTGTATGTGCTTGGGTAAGAGAGACGTGAAGATGGAAAGTTAGAAGGCACTCCTCATGGATGATGGCCATGTTCCAATCCCTTCTCCACTTCTCCTTTTGTAATTTTGGGCAAGCATGCTTTCATGCCTTCTCTGTTTTTCAAGCATTACTTATTTGTATTGGTTAATAATCTTTATCATTCATTGTTTATAAATTTAGTTTTTATGGTTACAGAAAAATTCATGTAAAGACTACATTATAGTTTACCCACTTTAGCAAAATTAGAGAATAATTTTTAGAGCTTACAAAATCTGCAATGAACCTGCTGCCTTTTGCAAATATATAGTGTATGTTCTTAGAAGCAGAATTTCTTGATGACTGGATATGCATGCTTTCTATCTAGCCAAATATTTCCAAGAAGTGTGGTTCCAGTCTTTACTGTTACCAGCTTGTGTGAATAATTGTTTTCTATGTGTTAACAACCCATGATTTTATCAGACTTTGAATTTTTCTCTTCTGTATTTGAAACAACTAAATATTTTAACTAAGTTTTAGTGAAACCTGGCATATACTGATAGATTTATTGGTTATTTGGGTTTCTCTACTGTGAATTTCCTATTTCTATTGTCATTTTTGAAAATCAGTTTCTTGGGGTTCCATTATATATTCTGATGTTTAATTTCAACCATGTATATTACAGATACCTTCTACTAACCAGTAGCTTGGCTTTTATAGCTTTCTTGAATACATGGTCTGTTGACTGAAAATTAGGCCATTTGGATTTTTCTCCTTTTGGATCTTTTTATATATGTCTTATTTTTAACATAGAAACTTCTATCTCTTGAGAAATTAAAGCATCTCAAAGAAATTATATACCACAGAATTAGGATACCAGGAGGCAGCTCCACTTAGTTAGAAGAGTATTATCCTTGCGTGTCATGTGTTAGGTCTTTCTGTCCTTTTTTCTTGCACTAAAGTTAGTCTAATATTAGGGCCTTTAGAAGTTAAAAAACCACCAACCCCCATCACTTTCTGCTACATGTGGATTTCACTCAGTTTATTTGCTTTTAGGAGACGCAGGTCAGAATGGAGATGGGCAGCAGACCGGGCAGCTATTGTCAGCCGCTGGAACTGGCTCCAGGCTCATGTTTCTGACTTGGAATATCGAATTCGGCAGCAAACAGATATTTACAAACAGATACGTGCTAATAAGGTAAGGAATAAGTGTCTGGTGTTTTTCAACCCATCTAAAAACTACCATTACCCTTTTCTCCCAGCTCCACCCACCCTTTAGTAACTCTTAACTATGTCAAGGTAAATGGTTTAATGATCTGATAAAGTGACTTAATTTATTTAAGAACCTGATGTTGCTTAGTATAATGCAGAAAAGACTGTTAGAATATAGTGTTTAATTGAATATTGCTAGAACAAAACTGTGGGTATCTGGAATAAGAACTAAACTGTCGTGTAAGGCATTAACTATAACTGTCTTATTTGTTGCATTTATGGAAAAATGGTCATGACTGAGTGTTTTCTTTTTTTCTCTCTTTTTTGTGTTTCTGTATATTCCTGTTTCACTCAGTTTTCTTGGCTTTAAGGAAAATAGGGTCTTTTGTTAAAAAATAAAAAAATCAGAGATTAGTGATTAGGATTTTTATTTTCTTCTGTTCTTCTGCCTTACAGAGGGCTGATTGTTACTATATAGCTTTTTTCTTTGACAGTGACATTGTACATAGCTTTTCTTCTTGAATAAACAACCTAGAAAAAGTCCCCTGCTCAGTTGGGTCTTAACTGAGGGAGAAATTTTCATTCAACAAATACTGAGTGCCTACTGCATTCAGCACCGTTCTCCATAATGGGGCTACAATGGCGAACAAAAGTCCTATAGCATCACAGAACTTATGTTCTTATAAATTTTTATTACTATATATTTGATTTTATTATTTTTAATTTGAGAGAGATAGAAGACAAAGAAAGTGAGAAAGCAAGCCACCAGGTCTGGGCTCAAACCATGGTTAGCCTTGTGGAAGTCTAGCACCTTAACCACCACACTATCTGCTGGTACCCTTAAAAAGTGTTTTTGTATTTGCTTGGTGCATTAAGCTCCAGGACTAACACATGGGTCTAGATGAAGTCTACTGCTCATAAAAATAAATATCATAAAAATACTTTGGTGTTTAGTTATGATCAGAGCGTTAAGAAAATTGTTGTAATGTGAATGGTGTGTGTTTAATTATTTGGCCAAAAGTCAAAGGAATAGCAACTGCCAACTAACACAATGAAGAGTATGATAAGGTTTTGAATTACAGGTTGAGTATCACTTATCCAAAATGCTTGAGATCAGAAGTGCTTGGAATTTTGGATTTTTTTCCCCCAGTTTTAGAATATTTTTAAGTATTGGGTTGATAGAAAAGTCATGGCGTTTTTTTCTGTGCAAAAATGCGTAGTCATGACCTCTCTGACAATTCAGTACGTAATGACATACCTTAGGCATGGGACTCAATTATAAACACAAAATTCACTTAAGTTTTATTTATAAATTATACACATAGGTCTGTTGGTAATTTTACACAAGATTAGTGTATTATGACATTAGGTGTATAGTGTTTTTCTTGAGACAGTATAAAAATTTTTGGACTTTATGGTATTTTGGATTTCTGATTTTCAAATTAGGGATGTTCAACCAGTTGAAAGTCTATAACCTCATGGATCTAATCATTTGAACTTTTTTCGATATATTCTACTGGAAAGTTCATTCAACTTCTTTCCAAATTGGTTCTATATATAAATCTCCAAAAATTTCAGTAGCACATATTATAATGGGGGCATAGTCCAAAGGGTTTACTTTTTATGAAGAAAGAAAGAAAGAAAGAAAGAAAGAAAGAAAGAAAGAAAGATTGATTCATTCTCTTAGAGTAGAGATACCTGAAGGCGGTTCCACTTGAGTAGAAAACAAATCTAGACTAACTTCTTTTAAAATGAGCTAGAGTGGGGCCAACAGATGACACAACGGTTATGTCCCTGGACTCCCATATGGGCGACCATGATTCAAGTTGGACCTGGTGACTTGAAACTTATGTTGGGAGCGTATTCATGTGTGCTTAAGATCCCAGGAGGAGAATGGCAGAGGGCAGAGAAGGGATTGCAGTATGGTCATCTGTCCTACAGGGGAAGATTTTTCATTCTCTCTCTCTCTCTCTCTCTCTCTCCAAGCCCAGAGGCAATGACCTCTTAAAAAATATTAGATAGAAAAAGTTAACTAGAGCAAAACTAAAAAATACTCATTAGTGTATATTTTGCTTTCAGTAGCTCTTTACAAAGGAAATTTAAAAATAAGATTTGCCGAGTCTGAACTGGAATGATGACTAGACTAGCTTGCAAGGTATAATACCCACGCTGATGAGAAAAACACATTTTTTTCTGTTAAGGGAGCTTGTTCTCAGTGCCTGTTTCTAGGTTTTTATACCCAGTAGTTAATTGGGAAATTCTGTATTTGAGATATAGGATTAGCAACAATAGAGATTAGTATAATAATAGTCATTTGTTATTTCATCTATTTTATGTACATTTCATAAGTATTTGTATGTAAGTTTATATATATATATATATATGTATATGGTTTATTGGTTACCATTACAAAGCTACCGTATTTCGGGACTAGCCGATGGCGGAATGGTTACATCTCTGGAATCTCTGGACTCCCAAGTAGTCGACCGTGGTTCAAGTCTTGGACCCTGTAGCTTAAACTCAGGCTGGACACATGTGCTTTCATGCTAAAATCCTAAGAGGAGAATGGAGGAGAAGGGACTGTGGCATGGTCATCCCCCTTAGGGAGTGATTTCTTGCTTTCTGTCTCTCTGACAAGCACACACACCATAGAGCAAAAATCTCTTGATAAATAAATAAATAATAAATAAAACTGCCATATTCCATAGAATCTAAGATATTGATTATAAGATGTACCATTATTCTGTGTACCACAAAGAAATGATTGTAGTAGGACCAGCAGTTAGCGTAATGGTTATGTCACTCAACTCCCACATAGTCGACCGCGGTTCAAGTCCCGGACCCAGTGGCTTAAACTCATGCCAGGCGTGTGTGCATGCCCGCCCAAGATCCCGAGAGGAGAATGGAGGAGAAGGGATTGATTGCGGTGTGGCCATCCCCCCTGGGAGGTGGTTTCTCGCTTTCTATCTGTCTGTCTGTCCCTGTCTGTCTGGTGAGCACACGCGCCCTATAGCAAAAACCTCTCCAAAAAAAAAGAAATGATTGCAGTTAAGCTAGGGCATAATAGTTGTAGGAAGCCTCTTGACATAAAAGGTGTTGACATGTGGGGAAAGATGTCTCAGAATTGATGAATGTCATTTTTCGAAAAGAGTTGCTTTCCCCATACTCTCTTTAAAAATAAACCAGACAGCAAACTCAAAATTAACCCACTACAAAGATTTTGGTATATTTAATTCAACTTTTTTTGTTTTCGCAAAGCACAGAAATGATTTGTTTAAACATAATCACGTTACAGTTTTACCCGTTATACATGCCATTTTTTGGAAAACACTTTGTACCGGCTGCATTCCATTATCTTTTCTTGTTGACTATTTGAATTATGCTTTTATTAAAATTACACTGTAAGGCATACTGTGATAAACCTCTTTATCTGAGTTCAACTTCTGAAACTTTCGTATTCTTGATACATACTTTAGAGAAGTGTTTTGGCAGTGTATGCCAATTTATAGTCTCATTCGCTGTGTATAAAAAGGTACTCTTACCTGAGTTTTGGCTCTTGCTTTATATTATAGTCCATTATTCAGTAGAAATGACAGTAGTTTGGGGAAGCTTTTAAAAAATCTTAGATATTTCTCAATACATGGAAAATAACTCTGGGATTTTCTGTTTATATTGATTATCCAATAGTTTCTATCATTCAGGGAGTAATGGATTAAAAAAAACACTGGACTTAGTAAACATTTCGTCCTAACCTGGCTTTGCTACTAGATAGCTATATGACCTTGAGAAAAAAAAGTCACTTAAACTTTTCTGAACCTGAATTTTTTAGTCTTGTAAAGTATTGATATTCTATAATACATTTTCTTTGTCTGCATTCTGAATGCAGTGTCCCACATCCCACAAGTAGAATAAACCAAGAATGATAGCCCTAATAAGTAATACATCAATGCAATTTTAGTTAACAGTATCACAAACTGAGTAGTTAAAAACAACAGAAATGTATCCTTTTACAGTTTAGGAGGCTAGAAGTCTGAAATCAAGGCATTTGTAGGGCCCTTTATCTTCTGAAGGTTCTTGTTAAAAGAAATCCTTTGTTGCCTCTTCCTGGCTTCCAGTGGCTGCTGTCTATCCTTGGTGTTCCTTGGGTTTATAGCTACATCACTCCAATTGCTGCCTATAATTTCACATGATCATTTTTTCTCTTGTGTTTTCAAATCTTAAATTTCTTTCTTAGGGTGACACCACTTAGATCACAGTTGGGGCCCGCACCAAAGGGCTTATCTTAACTTGATTTTATCTGCAGAGACCCTGCTTCCTAGTAAGGTCTCATTCACAGTTTCTGGGTAGACATTTGCTCTCTAGAGAAAGAAGACCATTTCTAAGAAGTCCTCTTTACTCTTCTCCATATTATAATGTTGTTTAATTTTTATATTTCTTCAGAGTATTTTTTTAAATAAAATACTTCAGGACAGCAAGGTGGCGTGGTGGTTCAGGTGCTAGACTCCCACGTGGTTGACTGTGTTTGGAGTGCCAGACCCAGTGTCTTGAAAACTAGATAGATAGATAGACAGACAGACAGACAGATAGATAGGTAGGTAGGTAGGCAGGTAGGTAGGTAGGTAGTCAGGTAGGTAGGTAGGTAGGTAGTTTTTAAAGATGCTTTATGCCTGGGACCAGCAGGTGGCATGGTGGTTGAGATGCTGGACATTCCCACATTGCCGATCTTGGTTCAAGTACCGGACCTGGTGACTTGCTTTCTTACTTTCTCTCTCTCTCTCTGTGTGTGTGTGTGTGTGTATCTGGTCAAATTAAAATAAATGAATGAATAAATAAAATTTAATAATTATTAAAAAACCATTTCTTCTTCTTAAAATAAAAAACGATGCTTTATGCCTTAGAATAGAAAGGACAGTAATGAATGTACCTTGTGTAGGTACTAAGTTTCTTCCAAGTATGTTTGTTTAATTCTCAAAGTCTTAGAAGCTTGTAAGACCAGAGTTAAATTCAAGCACAATTTTATCTGACTCCAAAGCATTTTCTGGGCAATACATGCTGTTCTTTTGTTCTTTTTATCTCTCTGGAATATATCTATTGAAATTTCACACCTGGTGAATAAAACTGAGTGGGAAAGCATAGGAACTAAACTGGTTCTCTTCCTAAAGAAGACTCCATTCTCCGAACACAGCAGTCTTCTGCACCCATTTCATACGGTTGTCTTTTTCTCCCTTCTTTTGACTGATCTGTGAGATTGCACAGCAGTTGCTGAGGATGGAAATGTTACTGTTTAGGAGGTGGAAGAACATTGAAATTTCTGGATAGAAAAGTGAATGTGAACAACAAAATCCTAGAACAGTTTGTCTTTACAGTTCTATAACAGTTAAAGTTCCCATCTTAACAGAGTCATGAGGCATTGGGGCAGCCATGTCTTGTCCAGGTGGCTCAGTTGGTTCTTGTGGAACTAATCTGCAGTGGGTTCACTGGGTTATCTTAAGACGGGTACCAAAGATTGAACTGCTTGGAGAGGTACAGGAGAATGAATATAGGAAATTTTATTTTAACTATGTTTTGTTGATTAAAAGTTGACACTTTGGGAACCAGCAGTTAGCGTAATGGCTATGTCGCTGGGCTCCCATGTAGTTGACCACAGTTCGCGTCCTGGACCCGGTGGCTTAAAACTCACGCCAGGCGTGTGTGCGTGCATGCCCAAGATCCTGAGAGGAGAATGGAGGAGAAGGGATTGCGGTGTGACCATCCCCCCTGGGGGGTGATTTCTTGCTTTCTGTCTATGTTTCTCTCTCTCTGTCTGGCAAGCACACACGCCCTATAGTGAAAACCTCTCCAAAAAAAAAAAGAGTTGACACTTTTAAAATTCTCTTCTTTGACTCTATATATCATCTGAAATTGGTAAAAGGGAAGAAAATAACCCAAGTACCCAAGTATTTTGGTTTGCTCCTTCTTAAATTTTCTTCTGTCCTGTTTTGTAATTGGGCTTAGGGCACAATTCTTTCTGCCAGTTCTCCCTTTGCAATTTTGATTTATATTATTTCCCCCCCTCATCTACTTTTCCCTCCTCATTCCCCTTTTATTCTCTTCCTCTGTTCTTCTTTTTGATTTATGTAGGACAGCTTCGTGTTTCCACAGAGGAATAATTTATAAGAATGTATTAAGACTGCATACAGCTGTGACCCATCCCAATTCCTTTGCTCCTTGTGAAATCAGAAGCTCACCTTAGCCTTGTGAGAATTCTCTAAACCAGATCATCAAAGACATGATCTTGATTCTGATTCTAGGGATTAGGGGTAAAGGATCTGGAGACCCTTGGGGCCTTTTTCTGTGGCCTCAACCAACTGTTGTCTTTTTCAGAGTCCCATTCCCTAAGGTTGTTGGCATTCAGCTGGTGGCTATGACCATGTGATAGTGTTCTGATTTAAACCTGTAATACTAGGGAAGCTCATGTTGGGGTCACCATCACAGGTGTAGCATAGAACTTTGTGAATGTTTCTTAGCTATAAAATGTTTGTTTTCATGGCTATTAAACATGAGTAAATCTTTTTCCACATTTTATTGTGGAATATAATAATTTGTATATAGAAAAGAACATACAACATGAAAGTGTACAGACTAATGAATAATTATAGTTCAAAATATATCTGGTATATTTCAGAAATTTTCAATAATTGTGTGGACTTCCTCTGTAAAGCCTCACATTTTTATTGATTAGCCTCTTCAGTTTGTCTCTACTTCTTTTCTGCTCTAACATAACCCTGTCTAAACTTTAGTTACATTAATACTCTGCCTACTTTTCTCTTTGAGGTCGGTTGGGCATAAGTTCCTTTTGGTGGAATCCATTCTATTTATTTTCTTATTCTTAATATTTCACATTGCCCCGTACATTGTAGACACTCGGTGAATTTTGCCTGCATGAATAGATTTTAGCTACTTGAATGCTTTTTATTTGCTCATTCTCTTTTAGCTCTTTTCGTGCTTTTTTGTGTAAGGTACAGTATAAGTTAAGCACTCTAGTGTTTGGTTTTACATGCCAGCATGAACTTAGGGGAGGCATTGTGTGGATGAATTACTTACATAACTATAGCACTTCAGCACACATCTGGAAAAACGGATTCAACTAAAACTAATGTGCATTCAAAGGCCTGGACAGATTAAGAGAAGCTCCATTTCTTCTAATTGTAGAGGCCAAAAATCTTGGCAGGGTTTAACTCCCTTCCTTTCCATCCTATAAGCACATTTGCACAGCCAGTATATTCTGTCTTCTCATATGTATTTCCAGTGTCTAACCACTTTGGTCCCAGCAGCTGTTGCTTTTACTTTTCTCTTTGCCTTGTCATCCTTCCTTTATTCTCTGTCCATCAACACAATACCTAATTGATCTCTTTAAATCATAAATCAGATCATTTCTCCCTCCTGCTTAATTAAACATCTACAATTACTTCACATCTGAGAATGTATGCCCAACGTATGCAGTTTCCTCCTATAAGATCCTCCCTCACCTTTCCTCTCTAACTTCAGTTTCTATCATAGCCTCCATTCATGTAGTTAACTCCAGTCATACCAGGTTCCTTACAGTTCTTTTTGTCATCAGGTTTCCTCCAACCTTGAAACTTTTGCATGGTGCTCTTCCCCTAGATAGCCCCAAATTTCTTTACGTATATTTTTTCCCTAATTATTTAATTTTATTTATTCATTCATTTATTTTAATTTGACCAGAGAAAGGCAGACACAGAGAGAGGAGGAAAGTGAGGAAGTAAGCCACCAGGTCTGGAGCTCAAACTGTGGTTGGCCATGTGGGAGTGTCCAGTGCCTTAACCACCACATCACCTACTGGCCCTTTAATTTTGAAGAAAAAAAAACTTTTAAGAAAAATTTTTGCTATAGGGAACGGAGAGACAGACAGAAAGTGAGAAGTCACTCTCCCTCTGCAGGGGGATATCCATGCCACAATTCCTCCTCCTCGATTCTCCTTGGGATTTTGGGCATGCACGCACATGTACATGACATGAGTTTTAAGTCACTGGGGTGTGGGACTCAGAATGGCAGTTGGACTACATGTGAATCCAGTGATAATACCATTATGCCATCTGCTGGTCCCTGTTTATGTTTTCAAGTATTCTCTCAAATGTCACTTTCTCAGTGCACTTTACCTTGATTGCCTTATAAGAAATAGTACTCCCAGGCATCAGGTGGCATGGTGGTTAAGGGTTCTGGACTCTCCCACATGGTGTTGACCGTGGTTCAAGTCCTGGACCTGGAGGTTTGCTTTCTCGCATTCTCTCTCTCTCTCCACTCCCTCTCTCTCTCTCTGGTCAAATTAAAATAAATAATTATTTATTTTTAAAATTATTTATTTAATTTTATTAAATCATTCATTTATTTTAATTTGGCCAGGGTAGGGGGGAGAGGAGAGAGAGAGAGAGAGAAAGTGAGAAAGCAAGCCACCAGGTCCAGGACTTGAACCACGGTCAGCCATGTAGGAGTGTCCAGCACCTTAATACCATGTCACCTGCTGGTCCCAAGTAAAATCATTCTTTAAAAAAAGAGAGAATACTCCCACTTCTTAATTCTCTTTGTTTCTTTTTAGCATTCAGCACCTTCTAGTACATATAATGTATTTATTCATATTGTGTGTTGTCTGCCTTTACCCGTGTTAGAATATTAAGTACTTTGAGAGATGAAGGAAGGTTGGGTGGGGGAGAGAATATTAAATTTTTCTTACAGTATATCCCCAGCACCAAAAATAGGAGGGGGTTTGATGAGTAAATGAGTAATTGATTTAGATACACAAAAGAAAAAACAATATTTAGACCTAGACTTTAGCCTCAGTACTGTCAAAGATTAACCTATAGAAATAGAAACTTTTAATTCACATCTTCTTTTGGTCTGTACAGTGATGGAGAATACATAGTCCTTACCACATCTGATATTGCTTTCTTAAGAGGGTTTCTTCATAGTCTACCTGAGGTGCATTTTTAAAAATTACAGTTTAGGGAAATTTTTTTTCCCTCGGGGAAATATTGGCTGTTGTGTCCTAATTTTCATACACCTAAAAAAAAGAAATCAGAGAGCTGACTCAGCACAGTGGGTTAAGCCATGTGAAATTGATCCAGTTTAAACCTAGAGTGCTGGGAAAGCTCATGTTGGATCCCATGTGACTGACTGTGGTTCAAATCTCAGTCCCAGCAGCTTGAAAAACACGCAAGGCTCATGTATGCACACATTCTGATAGAAAAATCCTGATAGGAGAAATGAAGGATAAAGGATCATGGCATGACCACACCCCACTGGGGGTGTGTGGTGCTTTCTCTGCCTCTGGCCAGTGCATATGCCCTTTGTCAGTTGTGGGGGAAATGGAGACATTTCGTGCCAATGGCTGTATTATATAGCTTCTGGCTTTAATTATTGTAAATAATTTAACATCAAACTCAACAAAATATTCATTTCTTGTTACTTTTTCTGGTATATGATTCTGCTAGGGGATATGAAGAATTCCAGTATATTTGTATTCCCCCCTGCCCCCCCCCCAATATTCAGGGCACATATCATTAGTTAATATTTAAACAACATCTTGAGACAATAATAAAGGAAATAAATTGGCTTAAGATTCTGCTCTGCAAATGAGATATACATACATAGAATGTAAGATACATCACCACACTTCAGGAAGTCTGGCAATGTGGATAAAGCAAGTAGGAACTTGGACCAGCTCCATTTCACAGCGGTTAGTTAGGCATTGTGCAAAGGAGGCTGGATCCCACGTGACCATCTGTGTTCCTGGCAGCAACACCATGCTGGGCATATATGTGTGAACCCAGGATCCTTGGGGTGAAGAAATGGAGGTAGAAGGATTGCAGGATGACCAGGCACTATTGGAGGATGCTCTTTGTTTCATTCACTCTCTGGCAGTAGGAAAAAAGGTTGGGGCAAGTAGGGACTCAGTTAGCCAGGGGCTTTTTTTTGGGGGGGGGGGAAGGAAATGAGACTTTGACTTGAAAGTTGTTTGGAAGGATGAATGTACTTATGACAGATAAATTGAAAAACTTGGTATGAGCAAAGACATAGGAAAGGGGTAGTATTATAACCTTTAATTCAGTTTATTTTTACCTTATACTTTACTAATAATCCCCTACAGCAACTTTATATACATTGAGATATTAGTCTAAGAGATAATGAGGCGAGTATAACTAAGAGCATAAGATAGGGACAGATTATGGGAGACTGAATATCACGATGAGTTTGGGCTTAAGTTATACAGGAAATGGGAAGCCTGGGCTCTTAAGCAGGGGCCCTTTGTTGCAGTATGTTGAGAAGGCAGTAGTGTACAAGACAACTGCTTTTTGCAAGTAGTTTTTACTTTAAAATAGTAAAGTTCATTAGTTCTATTTTATGCTTGTGATTGACAGAAAAAAAAAATATTTTAAGAGTAGAAGTTCATTTAACCAGAGAAACTCACTTTGTAAGGTTAGGGTGAACATTTTTTTTTTTTTTATTAGTGGCCTTTATCCACTTCATTTTCTACATAGGCTAGGAACAGTTTTATACCAGAATAAATAGATGTCTTGCTTTAGGAGAAACAAGGTATACTCTGTTTTACTTTTTAAATGCTCAAATAAAATTTCATTTTTCTTTCTTTTTTAAAGAATTGTTTTATTTAACTTTATTTATTTTAATTTGAATGAGTAGGACAGTGAGAAAGAGAGGGAAAGTGAGAAAGCAAGCCGCCAGGTCTGGGACTCAAGCTGCAGTTGGCCATGTGGGAGTCCAGCACCCATAACCACCATGCCACCTGCTGGCCCCCTCATTTTTATTTCCCTTTTCATCTCTTCACATTCCCTATTTCATACAGATTTTTGAGTCAGAAAGGATCCCAGAAACAGATCATCTGGTTCAATGGCTCACAAGAAAGAGTCTATGTCATTATGGCCTATGGAGTTCATGTAATACAGTCAAAATCTCTTATACCTTAAGTGTGTACTTTAGGATGTTCTCTACGAGACGCTAATTGAGAGCCAGGATTGGTCAAGTCTAGTGCTTTTCAACTTGGTGTTTACTCTTAAGAATTTTCCTGGAGAGGTTTTTTTTTTTTTTTTTCCTTTTCTTTTCTTTTCTTTTTTTTTGTTTGTTTGTTTTGTTTGTTTGTTTGTTTGTTTAATGTAGAATAACCAGCCCTACCTGTAGAAATACTGACTTGGACCTGGGAAGATAAAATTTGATAAGACTTTCCATATGATTCTGATACACGATTTTCATTTAGAGAGGCTTAATCTAGCTTAGGAAGCCTTATGGTTAAGAACAGGAAAAGAGACTGAAACTGGGACTTGCACCCTAGTCTTTCTGTCACAGTATCATAGCCTTATTTTGGCACTTCTTTCATTCGTGGTGGAACTTAAGTGAGGTGTTTAAGAAGTTCTTAGTTTCTAAATAAATTGCATGGTCTGTACCAGTTTTGTTTCACCAAGTTATTTTGTTTGCTCAGGTGCAATTGATTGATTTAATCATTTGCAGATGTAGCACTTTCAGTTTACTATTCCTTAAACCACATTTGTGATTATGTTAACTAGGAAAAAACTGTGTTGCTCTTAATCCATTTGACTCTTTTGCTAAGATAATATAATGATATAAAATATCATCATCTGATAAAGATTCAAGGTCTGGAAGACCTGAATAAAACATGCTAAATGGCTGACAAGCCATGTAGGTCAGAGCATTCAAGTGGAAAAGAGGGGAGGCTTGGGCTGAGTCTTGTGCTTTACTGAATACCCTGCTGTTGCTAGGCTTTTGTTAAAATAACTCTTTGGGAAAGCAAAGCTGCAGATGGGTATAGTTTGGGTTTGAATCACATGATGAGGGTAAGACCTGTGTTAACCAACCTCTGCCCTTTGTGAGATTAATTCCTAAATTAAATTTGTAGTTGATACCACTCACTTATGCTGCTTTTCTCCTCTTTGTCCTACAGGGGTTGATAGTTCTTGGGGAGATAACTCCCCCAGAGCATACAACAGATTTATTTCTTCCACTTAGTTCTGAGGTGAAGACAGATCATGGGACTGATAAATTGGTAAGTATAAATACAGAAAAGAGGAAATGAGTGAGAATTCAGCATATGATCTTGGCATAGAGTTTATTCTTTGTACATAAGATCCTTGCATTGGCCAAAGGAAAGGGATTGTATCCCCTTATTTATTATTTCAAGATCTGAATTTCTGAATAGGGCCCCTTCTGAAGCTGTGTTGCTGACTTGAGAGTTTAAAAGCAGCTCTGAACTTTCAGCATACAGCAGTCAGAGCAAGCGTGGCATTATGGAGCATTGCTAGGAGTCAGGAGACCTGGGTGTGGCTCTGGCTCCTTTGAGAAGGAAAGTAACCTTTCTGGGCCATTGTAATAACCTTTTCTTTACAAGATAAACTCACAAAAACATTGCAAATGCTCTTAGTTCCTGATTTGTATAAAACTGTTGATCTTCCTTAATTGTAAGTATTCTTAGACTCTATCTGAAATCCTTTTCTTCTCCTTGATTCCTTCTCTGGCTTAACTTCTCTCAGCATCATAGTTCATTTTGTTTCCTTCTGAATTCCAAGAGCATTTGTTCATTTCTTTTACTTTTTTTTCTTTGCCTAAAAGGTCACTAACTTTTATAAATATTAGCACTTCTTGATTTAAAGCTCAGTGACTTAGAAATTTTAGAGTCCCATCACAGTAGTTTATCGTTTTAATTATACATTCTGAGAGATTATGAGCAGTTCTGACCTAAATTGTGAATTAAAGTAGACAATCTCCTTGTACCTGCAAATCAACAAAGCTCGTTATCTTTTGCCATTGTTAGTGAGAATTAATATAATGTAGTAGAACTGAATTTTCCTGTGAGAAAAATCTTGAATGTGTTTGGATCTTGGAGATAATTCATTTAGCTTTGAAAGTCATCTCTTGTTTCTAGAAATACATGCAAAGACATAAAGTGATGGTTCTTAATAGGGGAAATAATTTGGAATAAATATAAGAGCAGCATACCAAATTTTCCTACTTTTCAAATCCACAGTGTAAGTTAATTATAATACTGTATTCAGAATTTTTTAAAAGTGATTTATTAAACTTTTAGTGATTATTCAGATAAAAATTATTAAATGTGAAAGCAAACATGAGTAAGTTGTGAAGACAGCTCTTATATGATAGGTACAGGGAACGTGAAATGTGAGGCATATGTGATTAGGAGTAAGTTTGTTTTGTTTTGTTTGGTTTGGTTTTTTTGTAGAGGTTTTCGCTATAGGGTGCGTGCGCTCGCCAGACAGAGAAAGAGAGGCAGAAAGCGAGAAATCACCCCCCCAGGGGTGATGGTCACGCCACAATCCCTTCTCCATTCTCCTCTCAGGATCTTGGGCACGCACGCACATGCGCCCGGCGTGAGTTTTAAGCCACCGGGTCTGGGACGCGAACCGCGGTCGACTACATGGGAGTCCAGCAACGTAGCCATTACGCTTACTGCTGGTTCCCAGGAGTAAGTTCTTTATAGGCATGTTTCTTTTCTTTTTTTCTTTTTTCTTTTTTTTTTTTTTTTTTTTAATTTAGTTATTTATATTTTATTATTTTAATTTGCTATAGGACACATGTGCTTACCAGCTCACCAGAGAGCAAGTGAGAGAGAGAAAGTGAGAAAGCAGGATGCCAGGTCCAGGACTTGAACTATGGTCAGCCGTGTGGGAGTCCAGCACCTTAACCACCATGCCCCCTACTGGTCCCTACATATATTTCTATATAGACTTTAGAGATTCCAAAATTTTTTGGTTAATCTCTTGTAGTCATGTTTTGTTTCACAACCAGAAATTTTGAAGGATGAGATTTAGTAGTCTCTCATCATGTTATTGATTCCCAAAGTTTAAAAAAAATTCACAGTGATTACAGAGATCATTTAAACATATTTATACACATGCACGCATGAATGTATGTGCACATGTTCCCTAGGGAATCAGCCCTGTCCCCGACTCACTTGGCATGTGTATGGCCTATGTGCATTTTCAATTGTAAGGTTCTTTTTTTTTTCTCTTTAAATTTATTTATTTTTTACATTAATTCACTATACATAATTACAGCATACAGATGGATTTTCCATACAAAATACACTGTATATTGGCTCAATCAAGCACATCAACATGCATGTTATTAGCAAATAATTTTCCAATTCTTATGTCTTGTATACTTTGTTTTTCGTTTTGCCATCTTTGATTCCCTATCCCTCGCCCTCTGCCACGTCCCACCCTCCTCCCACATTGTCTCTGGTATCCATGGTTGCTTTCTATGCCTTTCTTTCCATTTAATTGATTTGCTAATGAACTTAGTCTAAATATATCAAATAGCTAGCACAGCTGATATATAACTATACATGAACCCAAGTCTGAATTTAGGCATAAACCGCAATTATAACATATTATAAAGTAGTACCCAGCTGGGGCTATATAGCTTACTGCAGTCATCAAATATGCATTTTTTAAAAATTTCGATACGAACAGTTTTACTGTTTTATTTTTTTTCTCCTGCAACTTTTTTTTTTAATTACTTAACATTCATTCCCTGAGCATCATCACAACATACTAAATGTGGTTTCCCATCCAGAATAATCATGCATGTTATCATCAATAATATTCCATTTCTACTTTCATACATATGTATATATATGTTTTTTACCCCATGTTTGACCCTCTGCCCTTTCCCACTCTCTTATTACACTATCTCTGCTATATACAGTTGTCTTTCATTCCTTTTTCCCCCAACATTT
>NW_006160144.1:1084011-1087109 GCF_000334495.1 Tupaia belangeri chinensis
TCCTCTGTATTTCTTGGGACTGAATCTTTGAGTGCCTCTCTAGGTTTGGAAAGTTTCCCTGCAGGATCTCATGGAATAGATTATCAGTGCCCTTATGAGTCTCTTTGCTTTCTGGGATGCCTGTTATCCAGATGTTTGGACGTTTGATGGTATCTAGTATATCTCGTGTATTAGTCTCAAATTCTTGGGCCATTTTCTCAGTCTTCGTGGTGGATTTCTTTAGGCTAGCAATTTTCTATGTCTGAGATAGTATTTTCTGTACGATCTAGTCTGCTTTTAATACTTTTCAGGGAGATTTTGACTTCCTGTATTATAGCTTTCATCTCTTGTAGTTCCATCTGATTCTTTTGTAAAATGTGAAATTCCTCTTTTAGATCTTGCATGAATTTCCTCACCTCCTGGAACTCAACAACAACTTTCTCCTTCCTCTTCAGCAGTTCATTGTCTCTCTTGTCTTCCATCTCTGTTAGTTTTGCCATTATGAATGTTCTGAATTCTTTATCAGACATTTCCATGAATTCCCGTGAACTGTGTGTGGATGAAGACGAGTTATCCTTTTCCCTTGGAGGAGAGGTATTTTCCTGCTTTCCCATATTTCTTATGGTCCTGCAGCGATTTCTAGTCATCTGGTTGATGGTCAGTTTCTTCCCAAACTTGGAAGTTCAATCGTCATGGACACCGTGTCTGGCAGAGCACGATCAGCACAGCGGCAGGTTCTCCCCAGCGACCATGCGGAAGGAACTCAATTATAGGGTTCTTGAAGGTCAAGACCATCTTCTTTGTAGTGATCACAATAATTTCTGTGTTGGTATAGTAGATAGTTTTTGGTTGAATGAAATAACTTATGAAAATAATGAAAATAATTCAGGTAAGTATACACTATCACTATTTTGTCTTCAGAGACAGTAACTCATCCCCCCTTTCTTATGAATTGTTTATCTTTTGTTAATATGCAATATTTCAAACATTTCATGGAAAAATGGAATTAAAGTAAGTCAATTTTGGTGCCAAAAACTACACCATAGCATTTTCCGTGAGCTTTTTGAATATATTTCATGTATCCATACAATGTCATACACAATGTATATAGTCAAAAATTACATTTGAGTAAATATAAAAATATCCTTAGTCATAAGGGAAGAGAGAGATAAAAAGAAAATAGAACCCAAAAATTGGAGAAATAATGATTGGTTGACTTACAAGTTCAAGAAACCACATTATAGTCAAAATGAAAATCAAAGAAAAGAATAAATTTTATACAGCCAGACCTTGATGCTTAAAATGAGTGGGGTCTCATCAGAGAGGATGGAGGCATGCTGCTAGGTGTGGGAGGCAGGCTATGACCTGGTACAGAGGCCAGAGTGTACCCAGACTGTGCTCTTCGCTCCAGTGAGCATACTCTGTGCAGCATCCCCTTTCCTGTGCAGCTGCAGCTTGGGCCCTTGGTGCTCAGCAAGACCATGACTTCAACTCTGGAAGAGCTACAGAAAGATCTAGAAGAAGTAAAAGTGTTACTAGAAAAGGCCGCTAAGAGTACGTGATGTCCTTATAGCTGAATATTCCAAGATTGAGACAGAAATCAAGAACAAGATGTAAGAACTTCTTGACAATGAGGAACCAGCTGCTGTAGTTGCTCCCATTACAACGGATATACAGTGAACATCAGTAATTATAGATGGGATCAGTTAGATAAGTTTGTGAAAATCTTCATTATCCTAACTGGAGGTCATCAGGTTCCTACTGAGAACATGTAGGTGCATTTCACAGACAGGTCATTTGATCTTTTGGTAAAGAACCTAAATGGCGGGACCAACAGTTGGTATAATGGCTGTGTCACAGGATTCCCATGTAGTTGACTGCGGTTCGAGTTCCAGACCTGGTGGCTTAAACTCACTTTGGACGTGTTTGTGTGTGCATGCCCAATATCCCCAGAGGAGAATGGAAGAGAAGAGATTCCGGCATGGCCGTTCCCCCGGGGGGTGATTTCTCACTTTCTGTCTCTGTCTTTCTCTGTCTTTCTGGTGAGCGCAAGTGCCCTATGGCAGAAACCTCTCCGAAAAAAGACAGAAAGAAAACAAAAAAAGAACCTAAATGGCAAGTGTTACTCCATGATTCTGAACAATTGTTTGAAACCCATCTCTGTTGAAGGCAGTTCCAAAAAAGTTAAGACTGATACAGTTCTCGTATTATGTAGAAAGAAAGCAGAAAGCACACAATGGGACTACCTGACTCAGGTTGCAAAAGAGTGCAAAGAGAAAGAAAAGCCTTCTTCATACAACACTGAAACAGATCCTAGTGAGGTGCTGGTGAATGTTCTAAAGAAAATTTATGAAGATGGAGATGATGATATGAAGCGAGCCATTAATAAAGCCTGGCTGGAATTGAGAGAAGCAAGCCAAAGGAGAACCAGAATTTTGAGATTTAAAAGTTCTTTCAGAAACTGTGATATGGAAATTCTTTTTTTTTTAATTTATTTATTTACAGTAATTCATTATACATCAATACAGTATACAAAATGAGAATTTCCATTCAGTATACATAGTATATTGGCTCAATCAAGGATATTACCATACAAGTTATTCTCAAATATTTTGCCCTCCCTCCCCCCCGCCCCTGTTCCCTCCCTTTCACCCTCTGCCAACTCCCCCGCTTCTCCCACACTGTCTCTGGTATGTACAGTTGTTTCCTATGCCATTTTTTCCCACAGTTTCATTGATTCACTAAAGATCTTAATACATTTAAAGACTTTCAATAGCAAGCACAACTGATACATACATATTTATGAATGTGTGTCTGACTTTAGGCATAAACCTCAGTGAGTAAAGTGAGCAAACTATAAAGTACACCTCTCTGGGACTGTATAGCTTAGTGAAATAGGTATTAATAGGTTTTTTTTTAATTTATTCATTTTCTACATTAATTCACTATACACCATCACAACACACAAATGAATTTTCCATCCAAAATACACTGTGCATTGGCTCAATCAAGCACATCAACATACATGTTCTCAGCAAATAATTTTCCAATTCTTATGTCCTGCATACCTTGCCTTTTGTTTTGCCATCCCTGATTCCCCACCCCCCACCCTCTGCTAT
>NW_006160144.1:1088074-1119490 GCF_000334495.1 Tupaia belangeri chinensis
CGCTAATAGGTATTTTTTACTGCTTTTTTTTTTTTAATTTAAAAAAGTTTGTTTTAATACATCAAAATCAAAAAATGTTAAGAGAAATTTGCTTAAAACGTAAAGCCAGGAGGGACCAGCAGTTGGCGTAATGGCTGTATCACTGGACTCCCACGTAGTCTGCTGCAGTTGGAGTTCTAGACCCGGTGGCTTAAATTCAAATTCATGCTCGGTGCGTGCGTGTGTGTGTTGTGCCCAAGATGAGAATGGAGAAGGGATTACGGACGGCATGGCCATCTCCCTGTGTGTAGGGGGTGATTTCTCGCTTTTTGTATTTCTGGCTAGGGCAAGCACCCTATAGCAAAACTTCTTTTAAAAAAAAAAACAACTTAAAGCCAGGAAAAAGTTTACGATTCAGTTCAAGAGAAGACAGAAATCCTTAAATATGGAAATCAAAGCATCAAAGAAAATCAGTAATGTTTTAGTCTAAAGTAAAAAAAAAAATCTGTTTCATTAGTTCAGATTCACATAATTAATCTCTCTTCTACTGAATTTTTAGTGTTACTGTGGTCATATCTTACCATTTAAATTCTGAAAGTTAACATTCAACTCCAGACTTGTCCCTACCATTAGGCTGGCCATTCTCTTGGTTGTTTCTTGTACTGTAATTTCTGTGATCCTTCAGCACTTTTTGGTGAATTGGGATAGTGTTGGTAAATCAGGTATTATCTGAGAATGTTTTTGTCTTTTTCCGCATATGAAAAATAGTCTTGCTGAATATAGTATTCTTGGTTGAAATTGTTTTTCACTTAGTACTTTGAATAAATTTTCCCACTCTTTCTGTGCTTGCATTGTTTCTGATGAGAGGTCAGACATCATCAGCCTTCTGGGATATCCTTTGAAAGTAACTTGACATTTCTCTCTTGCCAACTTTAGTATCTTGTTTCTGTCTGTGGTTTTGGTCAATCTGGCTGACGTATCTCAGGGATGATCGTCTTGGGTTGATTCCATGTGGGGTCCTTTGTATTTCTTGGGTCTAGATATTTGAGTGCTTCTCTAGGTTTGGAAAGTTTCCTTCCAGGATTTCATGGAATAGATCATCAATGCCCTTACTAGTTTCTTCACCTTCTAGGATGATCTGGATGTTTGGGTGTTTAATGGTATCTAGTATTACTCGTATGTTACTCTCATTTTGGGGGGTTGTTTTCTCAGTCTCTTTGATGAATTTTTCTAGGTCAGAGGTTCTCCTATATCTGAGAGTCAATCTTCTACATGATCTAATCTGCCATTTTTTTTTATATATTTTCAACAGAAATTTTGATTTCCTGTATTAGAGCCTTTATCTCTAACAATTCCACTTGATTCCCATTAGAGGAGAGAGATTTTCTTCGTTTCTTATGTTTCTTGTGCCTCTGTTGTGGTTTCTGGCTCTGGCTAGACTGGGGAGCAGGAGGGTGAAGTCTGGGCAGTGGGTCTTCAGTGGTTGAAATCCCTGAGTGGGGCCTCTTGTAACTCAAATATAGATGGCTACTGACTTATCTTGGTTCCTGGCTAGACTGGGGAGCAGGAGGGTAAAGTCTGGGCAGAGGGTCTTCAGTGGTCGAAATCCCAAGCACAGTTAGTGCGATGCTGACCCTCCTCTCTCTTCTAATGACATGGCCTAGACTGAAGGTGTTTGACTTCCGCTGGCTGGTCCTCTTTTAGAAAATTCAGAATGGCTACTGATTAATTGTTCTTCCTACCTAGCTTCCCCTTGTCCATCAATCTGTCTTACGATAAAACCCTCTGTTTATGGATGCCCTCAAGTATCGCACAGAAATATATCCACTATCGACTCCAAACCCCTGGCCATTTAGCTAATTTAATTTTTATCTCAGGGATCAGATTTAATGTATCTTTCTTTCTCAACAAATCCTAATGTGGAAATTCTGATGTTTCCAATAAGGGACTGTTCAGAGCAGCACATATAAATCTGATAGATAACTATTTATATAGCTTTCTAATAAGTGAAGACTGCATTCTCCATGTCCTACTGGAGAATTTATTTAGATAAAGTACACTACTTAAACACTTGCTCCAAAGATAGTTTCATTAGTATGATGGTCATTTTGTTAAAGGGTCATATTGCATCATTTGAAATAATGAAAATGCTATGTGTTTTTGTTAAGCAAAGACATAGAAAACAAAAGTATTTGTTTGCCTTTAAGTTAGTGACATCAATTCTAGTGTAAGAACAAGAAAGTGTAAAACTTGAATTTTTGCATAAAATACATTTGTACTTGTATTTGGAAGTTGATTTCTTACTACCAGCTTAAGCAATGCATTACCATTTACCAGTAATTCAGTTACAAATGATCCTGTGAAGTTAAAATATATTCGTTTATGCACCTATAGAACTGAAACTAAATATAAACTTGACAAGAATAGATAACCATTTATGTATAGTACCAGTTAGAAAGATTTGCCATGGGTTAGAGGACCTATAAAAGTAATCACCATAAAGCAAAAATAATTCATTTGAAAAATCTATTCATTCCTATATTCAATAAAGTTAGGTTTTTTTGTTTTTTTTTTAATTCAAGGGGGAAAAAAAGGATGGAAGGCACAAAATACTGGAGCTGTGACAGCTTAAATGTGTGGAAAGGAAGTAGACTGCCACTGGGCACTTGCTACATAGCAGAAAATGCCCTTTTTTTTCTTTTTTTAAAGAGATTTTTGCTGTAGGTGTGTGCACTTACCGGAGAGACAGAGAGAAAGCGAGAAATAACCCTCTACCCCCAAGGGGGATGGCCGCACCTCAGTCCCTTCTCCTCTATTCTCCTCTCGGGCTTTTGACCATGCCCGCAACTCCCGCCTGACCTGAGTTTAAAACACTGGGTCCAGGACTTGAACTGCCGTTGACTACATGGGAGTCCAACGATGTAACCATTATACCATCTGCTGGTCCCGCAGAAAATGTCCTTTAAAATGAAGACAAAGTAAAGACATTTTTAGATTGACAAAAGCTGAATGAATTTTTTTTAGCAGAATATCTGCACTGAAAATAATGTTAAATGATTCCTTTAGGTTGAAGGAAAAACAAAGCAATTGGAAATTCAGACCGGTAAGAAGTAAAGGACTAGGAAAAGATGTACCTTATGATCAGTGAGCATAAGAAACCTATTGTAGCTATTATTATATTACCAGCACAAAAGTCTTTGAGATCAGAAATAAAGGAGAAAGTTGGCTGCAATAAAGAAGCCAGTTCATCAAGAACACATAAGAATCATAAAATGGGAATACTTGAAATACATGAAGTACAAAACTGTACATCTAAAGAAACAGATAAATCTGCAATCATATATGGAGGGGTTTTTTTAGCATTTTTTCACTCAGTAATTTATAGAATGGCTTATCAAAAATATGGGGCCAGCAGGTGGCTTAGTGGTTAAGGTGATGGACTCCTACATGTCCTACCATGGTTTGAGTCCTGTACCTGGTGGCTTGAAACTCAGGCTGGGCGCATGTGTCTGTGTGCCCAAAATCCCTAGAGGAGAACAGAGGAGAAGAGATTGTGATGTGGCCCATTCCCCCCAGGTAGCGATTTCTCACTTTCTCTCTGTCTCTCTGGTGAGTGTACGTGCCTTATAGCAAAAATATCTCTTAAAAATTAACAAAAATATAAAAACTTAAAACTCACGGGAACCAGCAGTTAGCGTAATGGCTATGTCGCTGGACTCCCACGTAGTCGACCGTGGTTCGCGTCCCGGACCCGGTGACTTAAAACTCACGCCGGGCACGTGTGCGTACGTGCCCAAGATCCCGAGAGGAGAATGGAGGAGAAGGGATTGCGGCGTGACCATCCCCCCTGGGGGGTGATTTCTCGCTTTCTGTCTCTATGTCTCTCTCTGTCTGTCTGGCGAGCGCACGCGCCCTATAGCGAAAAAAAAAAAAAAAAACCTCTCCCAAAAACTTAAAACTCACCTGGGCCTGTGTGTCCCCAAAATATCAAGAGGAGAATGGAGGTATGGCCATCACCCCTTTGATGAGTGATTTCTTGGTTTTTATCTATCTCTCTGGCAAGTGCACAAAAATGCAAAAAAAAAAAAAAAAGGCAAAAATCTCTTTTTAAAAAAATTATCAAAAAATATCCAAATGCTGGCCTTCTTCCAGAAACATTTTTTTTTCCTTTTTTGTTTTTAGAGAGATTTTTGCTGTAGGGGATGTGCATTCACCAGAAAGACAGACAGAAAATGAGAAATCATCCCCAGGGGGATAACCGCACTGCAATCATTTCTCTTTTATTCTTTTCTTAGGATTTTGGGCATATAAGCACACACACCTGGTGTGAGTTTTAAGCTGCCAAGTCTGGGAATTAAACCTTGGTCAACTACATGGGAGTCCAGTCTCATAACCATTATGCCATCTGTTGTCCCTGTCCAGAAAAATTTAACGGATTTATTGAAAATTGTTATAAAGTTAAATAGCTAAAATTTCTTGACCGAAACATTTTGACTTGCGTTATTGTTTTATATCCCCACATTTGTATTTAAGATACACATAAAAATGAAAATAGAAAGTGGAAGAACTAATAATACCCAGTTTCCACTCACAATCATGTATTTAGGTACCTTTTCCCCCATGGCTGAAAATATTAAATGTTCAGAACTACCAATAACAGAAAGATAGAAGAAAAACTTTTTTTTTTCGAGAATGAAATTTTTCCTACCATTGTAGTTTTTTTTTTTCAAACTGTATCCAACTTTATTAAAGACAGTTTTCATAAATAATCATGGTATTTCAGACAGGACATGGGCAGATAATCGTTAACAGTATACAACAACTTTCAAACTCCCTTCTTCAATGGACTACCAAAATCAGAAAGTCACTATAAAATGCAGTGAAGTCCTCATTTGATGGTCTGAACAGGGAAAGTTTGGAAACACATTTAGCATGTTGTTTAACAGCTTCACAAGCTGATCCTGACTTTCAGGAAATGAAAATGGCAGAATATCAACCTGAAGATCCAACAGTATAGAAAAGGAACTGCTGCTCTTTTGAAGGATGCTGTCTCAATGTCATTGGAAAGTCCAGATTACCTTATACACTGGTATAACAAATTTTTTGTGGTCAGGTCCCAACAGGTCTCTGGTGTAAGGGAGTTAAGTCTATGCTGAAGGCAGTGAGGGAGAGGATGTACAAGCAGATGTTTAGTTTTCTACACCACAAGGCATCTGTGCCAAGGTGACTGTGTGTCAGGGAATCCCTCCTCTCGGGAGCCAAGAGGAAGTCTCTCAAAACTAGAAGGGAGAGATGTTGTCAGATCAATCCAGCTTCAGAGACATTCTATCAGTGACCAATGCCCCTTCCCCAAAAAACAACAATGAAGTGTTCTGTGTGTTAACAACATAGCTTTTAAAAAAAGGGAAAACAGAATTCTGCATTTTTGTAAAACTTGATAAAAAATAGTATTTGAAACTGTACAGTCACCAGAAGTACACAGTTACCAAAAATGCACACACTTCACTTGGCATCGCCAGCACCTTCGTCTTTCTCTGCCTGGTTTTACCACCTCTATTTTCTGCAGGGTTATTCCCATCCTTGCCAGCATCAGCTTTTCCCTTTTTTTCCTTTTGGTACCTTCTCTTCCTTCTTTGCTGGGGCCTTTTTAGACTTGGACTTTGACTTTCAAGGAGCAGGTTTCACAGACAGACTTGCAGATCTTCTCTGTGGTTCATCCTTTGCCTTGGCTTTATCTCCTTTAGCATCCCCTTCACTCTTTTTCTTGAGCATGGTGGCAACGGTGGCGGGATGTAAGCACTGCAGCAGTACACAGGTTTTGGTCGGTCCGAGGGTCGCTTTCGTCTCTTCTTCTTCACCCTGCTCCCATCACTGTAGATTATTAAGCACATTCTTTGCATAGGCAGCGTGCTAGCTGGGTATATTTTGGCATAATTGTTAAGCGTTTGGCATGAATAGCACACAGGTTGCTATCTTCAAAAAGGCTAACCAGATAGGCCTCACTTGCCTCCTGCAAAGCACCAATAGCTGCGCTCTGGAAATGCAGATCATTTTGAAGTTCTGAGCAACTTCTCACACCAGACATTTCCAAATCAAAAGTTCAGTGGACTTGTGATAACGTTTATTAATTTCACCTAGTGCCACAGTGCTTGACCCTGTAACGGTAAGGTTTCTTTTTTATTCTTCTTTTCTTTCTTTCTTTTTTTTTTTTTTTAAGAGAGGTTTTTGTGTTTTTTTCTTTTTTGCTATAGGGCACGTGTGCTTGCCAGACAGACAGAGAGGGACAGAGAGACAGAAAGCGAGAAATTACCCCCCAGGGGGGATGGCCATGCCGCAATCCCTTCTCTTCTCCATTCTCCTCTCAGGATCTTGGGCACGCATGTCCACGCGCCCGGCATGTTTTAAGCTACCAGGTCCGGGATGCGAACCGCGGTCGACTACCTGGGAGTCCAGCGACATAGCCATTATGCTAACTGCTGGTCCCATGGTAAGGTTTCTTCACCCCTCCCATAGAGGGTGCACTCCTACAAGCAGCAGTTGCTTCCTGGTTACTTTACCACCAGTGGATATTTGTGCTGTCTGCTTTGTGTGAGCCCCGGTGTAGAGACCTCACTTACCCTCTTCTTCTTCGGCTTTAGTTCAGCAAACTCAAGGAAAGCTTTATTACTGGTAACATCAACCTGGAGATAGCTAGGTTGCTCAAAAAACTGCCTCCCTAAATGTGTTAGCAATGGGGTTTTGGTTTTTGTTTTGCTTTTTCATGTGACTTTATTTCATTATTTTTCTATAAAAAAAAAAACCTCCTTCATATTTTCACAAGAAGTGGAAATCCAGGACAGGAACAATCCCGTAACTCATTAGAAACACAGTTCTCCTTATTCTTTTTATCCCAGAGTTGGTCTCATTCTGACGAGTTGGTTTCTTTCTGACGAGTGTCCTAGTTCCTAGTAAGACACATTCTTTGTAAAAACCCTTATTTGTAAAGAGAGGTATTCAATACCTTTCAGTTTATCCAGGGAGATAAACTTTTATAGAGAGTAATTTACATCCAAGTCTTCACTTTAATCTATATATTAATATAAGAGTTTATAGCTATAAATTTCCCTCTTAACACAGCTTTCACTGCTTCCCATAAGTTCTGGTGTGTGGGTTTTTTTTTTTTAATGTTCTATTCATTCTATTAATATACTTTCTAATTTCCCTTTTGATGTTCAGTTAAAGAATTGTGACAAATGTATATATACTATAATATTGTAAGACAGGAAGCCACTTTAAACCATGACTTTCATTCTTTTCTTTACAGAATTCTCTAGAAATTTTGGGCCTCATTCTCATTTGTAGTAATATATTTTGAATGGGTTGTATTGTTCGCTTCTTTAATTCTAGGTACCATCGACTATTTATTTTTCATTCAAGTAGCTGCAGAGTATTGCCATGACAGTGATATTTGAATTATTTGAGCTGATAATATGTTACCTAAATGAATTTTTCTTTTTATACTCAGTCTTGCATGTTTTGAATAGGTATATTAAATACTGTGTTAAAGTTCTAAAATTTGCTGATCTCTGGACTATTGTTATTTATAATAGTATAGGATAATACTACTGTTACTTTGTGTTTCATAAAAAGCATTAATGTGATCCTTGCGCATATATTAAGTTACCCTCTACTTGAAGTGATATATAAATTCTTGGTCCCTTTTCTGCATTTCCAAAGATTTCTGAAAACCAGCCCCAACCCCCGTAAGTTCTACATAAAATTCACTTGGTGGTAAAACTTGACCTTAAGTTTTTTTTTGGTTTTTGTTTTTGTTTTTTGGGGGGGTTTTTTTTGAGACGTTTTTGCTATAGGGCGTGTGCACTCACCAGAAAGACAGAGAAAGACAGAGAGACAGAAAGCGGGAAATTACCTCCCCCGGGGGGATGTCCACACCACAATCCCTTCTCCTCCATTCTCCTCTTGGGATTTTGGGCACACATGCACACGTACCCAGCATGAGTTTAAGCTATCAGGTCTGGGACTCGAACCACGGTCAAGGTCAACTACATGGGAGTCCAGAGACTTAGCCATTACGCTAATTGCTGGTCCCTTGACCTGAAGTAATTTTTAAAAGACTTTGTCTTCCCTTCCCCCTTTCTCCTCCTCTTCCTCACTCTTTTCCTTTTTTCTTTCTTTCTTTGTCCCTTTCTCCTTCTCCTCCCCCTTCCTCTTTTCTCTTACAGGGTTTCTGTGTATCCCAATCCTCCTAACTCATCCTTCCAGCAGACAGGAACCCCCAAACCAGGCTCTTTTTCTTGGGTAGCTCTTTGACAGTACAGGGGGATGAAGGACAAGGTAGGGCAGGCCCTCGATTTCTTTTCCCCAGCCCTCCACCTCTTCAGAATCTTGGGTACCCCTTGTGTTTTCAAGCCAGCCTAGAGATCTGAACTCATAGTTGGCCGTGTCACTTCTAGCACTGCAGCTTACACTATGGATGGTACTACCTAAACTATGTATGCCCTTTTTCTGGGACACAATCTCACTGTTGCCCAGGTCAGCCTCATGAGCTCATGATCCTCTTGCCTTAATCTCCCCAAGTCAATTAGATTATAGGCTCAGGCCACCATGCCTGGCCTTTAGGTTGAACTGGAAATTGAACCCTGATTTTCTAATGAAGTTCCAGCCTGCAGAACACAGTGCTTACATGTGTCACTATGGCTGGGCCCAGACTTCACATATTTAATTATCTCACTTAATGTAAATATCCACATCTTTTTTTTTTTTTTTTTTTTGAGAGAGAGAGGAGGAGAAGTTTTTCCTGTAGGGCATGTGCGCTCGCCAGAAAGAAAGAGACAGAGAAAGGGGGAAATCACCCCTGGGGGGGGGGGGCGGCATGCTGCAGTCCCTCCTCCATTCTCCTCTCAGGATCTTCGGCCCAGCGTGAGTTTTTAAGCCACTGGGTCCGGGACTCAAACTGTGGTCGACTACATGGGAGTCCAGCGACATAGCCATTACACCAACTGCTCGTCTCAATGTCCACATCCCAATATTCATGAAGCAGAAATATTAATGTATTTGAATTTCAAGGTGCTTGCATTATATGTGCAGTGTATTACTTTTAAAAATCCATATTAATTCCCATTGCACAAGTTGTCTTCAAAGATTTTGGGTAATAGTGTGACTTTTACAGTTTCCATAGGGTAATAATTTAAGTAATGTGCTTTTAACAGCAGTTGGTCTATAATAAAGTTGTAAAAACTCATTTTTCCAAGTTCTGCATTGTCTGTCTTAAAAACAGCTATGAGTAGAACCCTGGTGTTGTTTAAGGGCTTCATGTTTCTTCCCACAGGCATATTATGAGAAAGTATAGGAGGCACGCATTCTCAGTTCTTATAAGGGAGATCAGGAAAAGTAGCTTTTTAGGGAAGGATATACTTGTTCTGAGTCTTAGGAACTTGCAATAGGGAGGCATAGAGTGTGCGTTTCGAATGTGTAATAGAACAGGGGGCTTGAGAGATCCTGGCTTTTAACATAATACAAATCTTTATAAATTGGCTAAAGAATACAATGCCCTACCATAGAAAAGTCTTTGCAGTTCTCAATAATGCCAAACATGTAATTTATAACTGTCAGGAAGTTGATGAGATATTATTCAGGGAAATTTGCTTAAGTTATGTTGGGTACTTTCTTCATCCTTCTTTAAAACTTTTAAAGAGTTGTTTTAGACTTACAGAAAGTTGAAACAGTAGTTTATAGGATCTATAAACTACACTTCTAGCTTCCTATAAGTTTATATTTTGCTGTAAATAACCATTGTATAGTTGTCAAAACCAAGAAATTAACATTGATGCAATGTTCTGTGTCCTTTATTGAAATCTCACTAGTTTTCTCACAGATATCTTTTTTATTCTCCAGAACCATGTATTGTATTTAGTTTTCATATTTCTTTCAGTGTGCTCTAAGTCTGTGACAGTTTCTCAGTTTTTGTCTTTCATGACCTTGACACTAGACAACTAATTGGTTATTTTGTATGATGTTCCTCAAATTGAAATGTGAGATTTTTTTCATTATTAGATAATGTTCATATATTTTTCCACAGAAATACCATAGAATCGATATGCCCTTCTCAGTGCACTGTATAAAGGGGTTCTAGATGTTAATGTGTCTTTCTCCTGGTGATGATAGTTTTGTTCACTTGGCTAAGGTGACACCTGCCAGGTTTCTACCTTATAAATGTAGTATTTTTTTTTTCTTTTGTAATTAATAACTCATAGGGAAGTACTATACAAATATTCTGTTGCTTATTACAGTTGCACCCACAATTTTATCCACTGTTGATTTTTTTCTATAGTTGTTGCTGTTTTATTTACTGAATAATGATTTTTCTATTTTTACATTTATTAATTAGGATGCTGTTAGGAATAACTGGTGGTTTTTCTTGTATTTTTGTTCGTTTTGTTTTGTTTTGTTTCAGAGGGGGGAGAGGTTTTTGCTAGAGAGCACATGCACTTGCCAGAAAGGCAGAGAGAGAGACAGAAAGCAAGAAATCACTTCCCGGGGGGATGACCACGTCACAATCCTTTCTCCTCGGGATCTTGGGTTTTTTCTTTTGTAATTAATAACTCATAGGGAAGTACTATACAAATATTCTGTTGCTTATTACAGTTGCACCCACAATTTTATCCACTGTTGATTTTTTTCTATAGTTGTTGCTGTTTTATTTACTGAATAATGATTTTTCTATTTTTACATTTATTAATTAGGATGCTGTTAGGAATAACTGGTGGTTTTTCTTGTATTTTTGTTCGTTTTGTTTTGTTTTGTTTCAGAGGGGGGAGAGGTTTTTGCTAGAGAGCACATGCACTTGCCAGAAAGGCAGAGAGAGAGACAGAAAGCAAGAAATCACTTCCCGGGGGGATGACCACGTCACAATCCTTTCTCCTCGGGATCTTGGGCAGTAACACACATGCTCCAAGCGTGAGTTTAAGCCACCGGGTCCGGGAGTCAAACCATGGTTGACTACGTGGGAGTCTAGCGACATAGTCATTATGCCAACTGCTGGTCCCATGAATAACTGTTTTTTCCTCCTTTATTTATCAGTTCAGTATTCTTTATTGCTTGTATCAAAATAGATCCATGGGTATTGATTTATTCCACAGATTATATCCCGTTACTGTTATGATTCAGTATTACATTTGTTTCAGATTTGAGCATCCGGAGCTTCTTCAGATTGTTGGCTACTTTGCTCTTTCAGCATGTCCTCCCTGATTTTTTCAGTGTTCACTTTCTGACACTAGGTATTCCAGGATTATTTTGCATTTTTCCTGCCTTATCCTTGATTCTTTTTATTGGAGAGCAGTGTTTAAAAATGAAGATCTGGCTACCTGTACTCATCACTATCCAGTATAATTGCTTCTAGGATTTCCCAACAGACAAAACTAGAAAATGTATGTGTGTGTGTGTGTGTGTGTGTGTGTGTGTGTTTGCACATGCTACATATACACATGAATATTTATCTACCCATTCAAAGTTTTGGTTTATTTATTTTAGTTTTTTGCCATAGGATGCATGTGCTTGCCAGAAAGAGAGAGAGGGAAAATAAGAGATCATCCCTTTTTCTGCATTCTCCTCTCAGGATTTTTTTTTTTTTTTTTTTGGAGCGGTTTTTGCTATAGGGTGCGTGCGCTTGCCAGCCAGACAGAGAGAGACATAGAGACAGAAAGCAAGAAATCACCTCCCAGAGGGGATGATCACACCACAATCCCTTCTCCTCTCAGGATCTTGGGCACACACGCACACGCGCCTGGCGTGAGTTTTAAGCCACCGGGTCTGGGATGCGAACCGCGGTTGACTACGTGGGAGTCCAGCAACATAGCCATTACGCTAACTGCTGGTTCCCTCCTCTCAGGATTTTGAGGGTACACGCACACATACCTGGCATGATTTTCAAGCCATGAGTCTAGAACTTGAACCACAGTCAGCCATGTGTACCTTAACCACCACCCCATCTTCTGGCCCTCCATTTAAAAATGTATTTATTATAATTTCCTAACTTGCATTAATTGTACAACTTTGTGGGGGGTTTCTTTTTTTTTTTCTTTATTTTTTTTTTTGAGATTATATATTTAATGGCAATGTCTGTTCTCTCCATTGTGATATGCCGTTCCTCAACCCATTTACCCTATCTGCTTGTATTTCTGTGTCTGTTAAATGCTTTCTTCTTGAGCTCCTCCTACCCATCCGTCCCTGACCCCTTTTGCAATCTCTGGTATGTACAGTTGTCCTCTCTACTTACGTTTTAATTTATGCCACAGAGTGCAGACATTCAGTGTATATTGAGACATACAGTGTTAGTCTTTCATTGATGGTTTATTTCATTTAACCTTATACCTTCTAGATTCAACCACTTTTTATCTAATGACAGGATCTCATTGTTCTTTATGGCCAAATAATAATCTATTGTGTATATGTGCCACATTTTTTTAAGAAAGTTTTTTTTAAATAATCTTTCTTAACTTTATTTATTTTTAATTTTTACCAGAGAGGATCAGAGCAAGTGAGAGAAAAAGTGAGAAAGCAAGCTACCAGTTCCAGGACTCGAACTATGGTCGGCCATGTGGTAGTGTCCAGTGCCTCAACCACCATGCCACCTGCTGGCCCCAAGGGAGAGGTTTTTGATATAAGGTGTGTGCCCTTGCTGGAGAGATAGACAGAAACCAAGAAATCACCACCACCACCACCCTCTCCCCGCAGGAAGTATGACCCTGTCCTCTGTTCTCTTCCCTCAATCTTGGGCACACACATACACATACCCAAAGTGAGTTTTAAGCCACTGGTTCCAGAACTCGGTTGACTACATGGGAGTCTAGCAACAGAACCATTACATCATCTGCTGGTCCCAGTGCCACATTTTTTAAAATCCAGTCATCAATTGTTGGGACACTTAGGTTGATTCCAGGTCTTGGCTAAATACTGCAGTAAACATGGATGTGCAAGTTTTTTTCCAACTGAGAGATTCCCTGTCCTTTGGGTAAATATGCAGATATTGGATTACTGGGTCACTGGTAGTTCTTTTTGTAAAATTTTGAGGAACCTTCATATTGTTTTCCACAGTGATGGTACTAATTTACATTTCTACGAACAGTACAAGAAGATTCCATTTTCACCACAGCCTTGCCAGTACTTATTCTTTGTCTTTTTTATCAAAATCATTCTCACTAGGGTTAGGTGATAACCTCATTGTCATTATGGTTTCCATTTTCCATATGATAAGAGATGTTGAATTTTTTGGGGGGGAGGGCACTTGTGTACCTTCCTTTGAGGGGTGTGGGTGTGTGTTTATTTTTTAATTTTTTTATATTTGCTGCAGGATGTGTGAGCTCACCAGACATGGAGGTGGCAGGATAACCACACAGCGGTCTCTCCTCCTCCATTTTCCTCTTTAGATTTTGGGTACACATGCACGTGTGCCTGGTGTATTTTCGAAACCACTGTGTCTGGGACTCAAACCGTATAGTTGGCCATGTGGGATCCAGATCTGCCTTCTAAAGGCAAATAGTTTCATTAGCTTTTGGGTTGTCTTTCCTAAATTGTTTTGCATAGATGAGCGGGTGCATATGTATTAAGTCCTGTTCTTGGGTGAATCTCCCTCCCCACCCCACCCCCCAGAGGCACATGCTTTTGGCAGAGAGAAAGAGAAAGCCTTCCAGGATGTGTTTTGGACATACCGTAATTGTTT
Organism: Tupaia belangeri chinensis; assembly: GCF_000334495.1. NCBI lineage: Eukaryota > Metazoa > Chordata > Mammalia > Scandentia > Tupaiidae > Tupaia > Tupaia belangeri. The sequence continues at coordinate 1,101,771 of NW_006160144.1, forward strand.
CACCTTTATTTCTCTATCCTACTGGGATTTGGGGCACATGTGGGCCTGACATGTTTTTCTAGCCAAGGCCAGGATTTTAACAACGATCTGCCACATGAGATCTTGGTCCCTTAATAACTAAGATTTAAGACTCACCTAAGTATATTTCTAGCAGACTAGATTTGAAATTGAAAAGGATTTTTTTGGTTTTATTTAGCAAAAAACGTCCCTTTTATGGCTGTTTACAGATAATATCAGTATTTGTGTGTTAGTTTCTGTTTGTAAAATAAGCCATGATCTTTACCTGTTCCTTACTCATCCTACTTTATGAAAGTTATGAGAAAAACAAGTGAACTATTAAGTGAAAAACTAATGCTTTTTCAGAAGAAAGGTATGCTTAAAATGTAAGCTATTGCAGTTTCTTTTTAAATGGTCCAAGATACATTCTTTGTACCATTGGTTAAGTAAAGAAAGACATTTCTTTTCCTTGAAGTTTTGCAGCCACTAGGAATGGTGTATGGCACTCTCACCTTAACATGAGTTTTGGGTTAGTAAAGGGATAGATACTGACTGGGAAATATTTGATTCACTATATTAGAAAACATGGATTAATTGGGCTTTTAAAAATATTTTTATATTTAATCATTGTACATCTTCACTACATGCAGTACGGTTTTTCAAAGCAAGTATGCATTGACTTGTCAGTCAAGTCAAAGGTATTATCCTCAACAGATAGCTTTCCATTCTTGTGTTTTGATTTTTCCCTCTGAGCCTGCCTCTTACTCCTCATTATTTCCCCCTCCTATACAGTCTCCAGTGTATACAGATGCTTACTTTGCTGTTACATCTTTCAGTCTTTCAGTTTCTGTCATAAAGTACAGCTATTCAGTATAGATTGAGCGGGGACATGTAAAGTGGTGCTTGGATAAATTAATTGAACCAGAAGAATTTGTAATTTTATTTACAATTATCATTTTTCTTTAAGTGCTAGATGCTTGTTTTCAAAAGTGTTGGCAAATATAAATTTTAGGTTTAGGAGCCATTAGGCTTGTAGCAACATTATGCCGATTGATTTTTTTTTTTAAAGAGATATTTTTGCTGTAGGGCATGTGCACTCTCCAGAGAGACAGAGACAGACAGAAAATGAGAAATCATCCCCAGTGGGGATGGCCACGCCACAATCTCCTCTCCTCCATTCTCCTCTTGGGATTTTTAGGCACACAAACACATGTGCCCAATGTGAGTTTCAAGCCGCTGGGTCTGAGACTCAAACTATAGTCCGCCATGTAGGAGTTGAGCAACTTAACCATTACGCTATCTGCTCATCTCTCCTGGTTGAAGGGTTTTTTTTTTTTTTAAAGGAACTCAAAGTGGTTTTTATATAATTATGTAGATTTCTTTCATTTTTAATCCACAGACAGGAAAGTGAGGCATGTTGGTTCCATTTTATGAAAGCAGAAGTTGAAGTCTAGATAATTAATTTGGTAGAAGTGGCAGTTTTAGAATATTCCACTCAACGGTTTTATACAATTTCCTGGCCATGATGCTACATCATGGGAATGACTGGTATATTCTTTATAGGCCAGCAATATTTTGATTATTTTAACTATCATTGAGAATGGGAGCTTGAGACATTAAATATTTTATTCAAAGTCAAAAGCTAATTTTTTTTTTTGGAGCGATTTTCACTGTAGGGCGCGTGCGCTTGCCAGACAGACAGAGAGAGACATAGAGACAGAAAGCGAGAAATCACCCCCCAGGGGGGATGGTCACGCCGCAATCCCTTCTCCTCCATTCTCCTCTCGGGATCTTGGGCACGCACGCACATGTGCCCGGAGTGAGTTTTAAGCCACCGGGTCCGGGACACGAACCACGGTCAACTACGTGGGAGTCCAGCGACATAGCCATTACGCTAACTGCTGGTTCCCAAAAGCTAATTTATTTTTGAATCAGGAATGAAAGTTGAATTCCTTTCACCCAGCCTTTTTCCCCCCATCATGTTCATAGGAAATAACTAATCAGAACCAAACTAAAATTTTCTAGCCAATCAAATGTGATACATATAAAAATGGTATTTCAAGGAACCAGCAGTTATCGTAATGTCTGTGTCACTGGACTCCCATGTAGTTGACTGCGGTTCGCATCCCGGATCCGGTGGCTTAAAACTCATGCCGGGCACGTGTGCGTGCGTGCCCAAGATCCCGAGAGGAGAATGGACGAGAAGGGATTGCAGCGTGGCCATCCCCTCGGAGGGCGATTTCTCGCTTTCTGTCTCTCTGTCTCTCTCTGTCTGATGAGCGTATGCGCTCTATAGCAAAAACCTCTTCAAAGAAAAAAATGGTATTTCAAGTAGATGCGATATGGAATTAATTGAATTTCTAAAGTAAAGATGCACATTTATTGGGAACCAGCAGTTAGTGTAATGGCTATATCGCTGGACTCCCACATAGTCAACCGCGGTTCACATCCCAGACCTGGTGGCTTAAAACTCATGCCGGGCACGTGTGCGTGCGTGCCCAAGATCCCGAGAGGAGAATGGAGAAGGGGTTGCGGCGTGACCATCCCCCCTGGAGGGTGATTTCTCGCTTTCTGTCTCTATGTCTCTGTCTGTCTGGCGAGCGCACGTGCCCTATAGCAAAAATCTCTCCAAAAAAAAAAAAGATGCACATGTATTTTGCAGGTAGGGTTTAATTTTATTGTTCACTTTATGTGCATGTCTCTTTGTTTTTACCCCTTCCTCTGCATCTTGGTAAAACATAATTGTTGAGCTGTTGGGAAAGTCATGACGCATTTTTGCATAGAAAAATATGTCATGACTTTCCCAGTGATCTAATAGTAGACATTGTCCCTTTGGCCCCAGAAAAATGTACAGCCATGAAACCTCATAATCTAGCTTTTCTAGAAGGACTCTTGGTTATACTCAGTTGTTCTGGCTGAGGGTATGGAGTCTTGAATTAGACAGATGCCTATTTTATAGAATAACAAGTTTAAATCTCATTGCTATAGTAATAGTTTCATGTGGTACACCTGGCAATTTCAGTCAGGAAAAAAATCAGTTCGGCAACCTTACTCGCTACCTCTAATTGTAAGATTGCTCTGAAAGGTAATCCCTTGGGGCCTTTATGGAGAGAAGGGAATTAGGGAAGTCCTCTGTCTACCTTTTTAGCTTTTCTTCTCTTTTTTCACTTATTCTGATTCTGATATGGAATGCATAAATCCTCATAGTAACCTCAAAATCAAATAAAATTCAAATAGAAGCTTCTATGATAACATTTTTCTCTAGATGAGAGAACCTTAAATTCTTTCATTCTTTTGATAGTTTCCCATTGGATGACCAATATCTGAGTCATGCTTTAGTCTTCTGTTCATACTATTCAAGTACTAATTATCAAAATTAAATTAGTATGAGGATTTAACTATTACTTTATTTTGTTTTGAGAGATTTTTTTTGCTGTAGGGCATGTGCACTTGCTAGAGAGAGAGAGACAGACACAGAAATTGGGAAATCACTCCCCCAGGGGAATGAAACACCACAGTCCCTTCTCCATTCTTCTCTTGGGATCTTGGGTACATACACGCATGTGCCTGGTACGAGTTTTAAGTCACTGGGTTCAGGACTTGAACTATGGTCAGCTCTGGGGGGGGGGGTCCAGTGATATAAACATTATGCCATCTGCTGGTCACAGTGGATTTCACATTTATGAAATGTGTGTTAAGGTTTCTCTACCCTCTTTGGACAGTCTTTCAGAACATAGGGTAGGGCGTGTTCCTTTGTTTTAAGGTAGTTGTGAGTCCGTTTAAGGATATCTAAGTGAAGTTACATGTGTTTGTGAGTTGTTTTTCTTTTTCCAGATGGAACTAACACGATGATTGGGATTTATATTCTTAGCTCTTTGCCTTTAAGAATAGGTGAACCTGCTGGTCTTAATACCCTGTTTGGGGATCTTGGCTTGATTACAGATTGCCCCAAGGCCTCTAAGCAGATCGTTTCTGAGAATCCAGTGCTGCTTTGTGTGATACTCGAATCCAGGCACACTCCCTCTCTTCTGTTTGCGTTCTGAATCCTCGTGTGCTTCAGTATTCTTGGCAATGTTTCTGTGCTAAATATTTTCTCTGCTGACTTTGATTTTTATTTCGGAGCTGAATCACCCCAGGAAAGTTTAGCTACTTCACAGAAAATTAATAAAACTTACACAGATTAATGGCATTTAAATGCCTGGTCAAATACTGCCCCCCTAGCACAGTGGTTAAATTTGGTACATTAGGAGCCAGATCTCAGATGACAACCGAGATTTAAATCCTGGCACCAGTGGCTTGAAACATGCCATGCACATGAGCATTTGCACCCAAAATCCTAATAGGATAGAGAGATGAAGGAAAAGAGATTGCTGCATAAGTATGCCCCCATTGCGGGGGCTGTGGCTGCTTTCTCTCTCTGGCTAGCACACATGCCTCTGGCAAATTTTTTAAAACTCTCTTTAAATATATTGGGTCAGGTACCAGCAGTTAGCATAGTGGCTATGTCGCTGGACTCCCATGTAGTCAACCACACTTCGAGTCCTGGATCCGGTGGCTTAAACTCATGTCGGGCGTATATGCGTGTGTGCCCAAGATTCCCAAAGGAGAATGGAGAAGGGATTGCCGTGTGGCCATCCCGGGGGGGGGGTGATTTCTCGCTTTCTGTTTCTCTGTCTCTCTCTGTCTTTCTGGCATTCACACGCACCCTATAGCAAAAACCTCTTCCCCTCAAAAAATACATACATACATACATATATATATGTATGTATGTGTGTGTGTGTGTGTGTATATATAGGGTCGTCAGGAAAGTCATGATTCATTTTTGCATAGAAAAATCTGTCATGACTTTTCAATGACCTAGTATCGTCTGTTGACTGTATCTAGGTTCCACATCTGCAGATTTGATCCAGTTGCAGATCAGAAATGTTTCATCAATGCCGATGTTTTTTATGTACTGTAATGGTTGCCTCTGAACTTAACATATGGAGGTATTTTTTTCCTGGTTACTTTCTCAACAGTGCAACCTAACACTTACTTATATAACATTTACATTGTGTTACATAGTTACGTAGCCTAGAGAAGATTTAAAAGTAGACAGGAGGTTATACTTAGGTTATGTAAAAAATACCTCACACCATGTAAGTGACTTCGAGCATCTATAGATTTTGGTATCTGTATACACCTATAGACTTGAAAAACAAGACATATTTTCTGCAGTTGCTATGCATAATGAGATTATTGGCAGTTTTATTTTTCTTTAAGATTTGATTTTTTAAGGATTATTTAATTAATTTATTATTATTATTATTATTATTATTTGACTAGAAAGTGAGAGAGAGTAGGGGAAAGTGAGAAAGTAAGCAGCCAGGTCCGGGACTTGAACCGTGGTCGGCCATGTTGGAGTCCAGCACCCTAACCCCCATGCCACCTCCCGGCCCCTATTTTTCTTTACTTTCTATAAGAAAAATTGTTTTGAAGTGAGGTTTTCTTTAAAAATATCAGCATTTTGTTTTGACAGGTGTCCTTATAGTTAAATACCTCATAATTCTTTTCCCCCAAAAGATCTTAAACAGGCAATGACATGTGCATTGGTGATTTAGTGGTATAGCTACCTTCCAGATTGAAAATTAAACCATTTCTTAAACATAGTGGTACACTGTAGAACATGTAGACATGTAAATTAGATTATTGCCATAATTTAATGGTTAAACCTGTATTTTAAATGTAAAATTGACAGAAATGCAAAAAATTCATAATCAGCATTTTTATGTTAAAAGGAAACTTCTTCACATAAACCAGAACTTCTAGAATCTAGAAAAGCTGTAAAATGCCTGAAGTCGTATAGCTGCTGTTAGCTAATGCCAACCTGAATCTTAAATTCTTTTGATTTTCTACTTCTTTGTCATAACCATAATGTTTGTTTCATCTTTTTTAGGTTCTCCCTAAGTAGTAAATCCTCAGTAGCATTTAGGAACGTACTTGGGGTTACCTGTTTTTGTTTTTTGTTTTTTGTTTTTCCAGTGTAAAAATACCTCCTAAGTGTGAAGAAATTTTTAGAATAGTATGTTAACATGTTTTTTCTTGTTTTTTTATCTATGTATGTACATTTCTAGTCACAACAATGTCATCAAAAATATCTTTTATGGTGGGCCAGCAGTTAGCGTAATGGCTGTGTTGCTGGACTCCCATGTAGTCGACCGCAGTTCGCATCCTGGACCCAGTGGCTTAAAACTCACGCTGGGTGCGTGTGTGTGCCCAAGATCCCGAGAGGAGAATGGAGGAGAAGAGATTGAGGCGTGGCCATCCCCCCTGGGGGATGATTTCTTGCTTTCTCTCTCTCTGTCTCTCTGCCTTTCTGGCGAGCGCATGCGCCCTACAGCAAAAACCTCTCAAAAAAAGAAAAGATATTTTTAATGAAGTTGTTGTGACTAGAAATGTACATACATAAATAAAAACAAGACAAAACTTGTTATCATACTATTCTAAAAATTTCTTCACACTTAGGAGGTATTTTTACACTGGAAATAAAAAACAACAGGTAACCCCAAGTACCTTCCTGAATGCTACTGAGGACTTACTACTAAGGGAGAACTTAAAAAGGATGAAACAAACATTATGGTTATGACAAAGAAGTAGAAAATCAAAAGAATTTAAGATTCAGGTTGGCATTAGCTAACAGCAGCTATACTAATTTTGTTTTCTATCACAGTAAAGAGTGTATATACAGGGATGACAGGTGGTGTGGTGGTTAAGGGCGCTGGACTCCCACATGGCTGACCACGGTTCGAGTCCTGGATCTGGCAGCTTGCTTTCTCACTTTCTCTCTCTCTCTCTCTCTCTCTCACTCTCACTCTCTCACTCACTCTGTCCCTCTCTGGTCGAATTAAAACAAAGTTAACTAAAATTTTTTTTTTTAAAGTATATATAGATACTTTTAAACAAAGTATAGTTTTTGAGAAATAAGTTCTTAGAATACACTGTTGCATTTAGCAGTTACTAAAAAACTTCATTTAAATTTCTTTAGTTGTCTTTACTACTGATGTTAGTATATTCTCCTTAGCTCTTAATTAAAGATTGGTCTTACTTTGTCCATAGAATTATTACAAGAGTTACTTAATACTTTTAGTCCGATAAAATATTTGGGTTCCTAGTCTTCCTTTCCCTAAAGTAGAAGCTAATTATCTTAATTGTTATCTTTTCCCTTGGTCAAATAAGATTTTTTTCCCCCATTCGTCATCAGAAATTTTAGGAGCTTCATATAAATGAAATGGTGCTCCTTTTCCAGCTCCTTCCTTTACTGAGTAAATGTTGATGTATACTTAATTTTTTTCTCTTTATTCAGATTGAGTCTGTTTCTCATCCACTGGAAAACCATGGTGCCCCTATTGTTGGCCATATTTCAGAGTCGTTGTCTACCAAATCATGTGGAGCCCTGAGACCTGTCAATGGAGTCATTAACACGTAAGTTTTATTCCTCTCTTTCTTATACTTAATAAATTTGTAAAAAGTGTGAGAAGTTTGGAGCTTGCTCTTCGCTATCTCTAGCTAGGACCGACCCTGTTTTAAAGAAGTAGAAACCTTATCACTTGATATTAGGGAAGTCATGATGTATTTCTCTGTGCAAAGATGTGTCGTGACTTTCCCAGTGACCCAGTAATATTTTGCACTCCTACTGCTGGAACAAGTGTATTTTAATTAATCTCCTCATGTATTTCTATTTTACCTACTATGGCCTAAAATGGACTGGGCATGGAGAAAAATAAAAAGTCCTATAATTATTGTACATCCTTATCATTGGTCTTTGTCTTAGAGGACTTCCTTAGAAGTGTTTACATAAACTCTCCCCTAGAATAGATTAGATCTCCAAAGTCTTTTTTATAAATCTATATGAAGACTGAAGGAATCACTGTTCAAATAAACGGTATGTGCACTTCCTAATCAAGTTTCACAGAACTGATTCAAAGACAGCTCGTTGATATTTGCAAAATTGACTTTTTTTTTAACCAATCATAATCTTCTAGACTTTACCCATGTTTGTGGTGTTGAAGAGAACTTCATCAATAGAACTTGAGTTCATTTACTGACTTTTATATTTTTTGGACATGATGGAGTTAGTGTGTATGAAAAGCCTTACAAGTGTAGACATAGTATATACATACTTAGATTAGCAGACATTATCAAGAAGATGACCTAGTTTTGTTCTAGAATGCTTGTTTGCATCTGAACCTTTTCAGGTATAGAAGATTGAACAAGTATTAGAGACTTTGTTTCCTTGGATTCTCTAAGAAGTGAATACTCTTCCTTTTCCTTGTGTAGTCTTCAGCCCGTCTTGGCAGACCACATTCCTGGTGACAGCTCTGATGCTGAGGAACAGTTACATAAAAAGCAACGACTGAATCTAGTTTCTTCATCTGATGGCACCTGTGTGGCAGCCCGGACACGTCCTGTACTAAGCTGTAAGAAACGGAGGCTTGTTCGACCCAGCGGCATCGTTCCTCTTTCCAGGAAGGTCAGTACCCTGAGACTTGGTCATTGTCAAACAGTGAGTCAAATGCTCAGAGAGAGTGATTAGTCTCTTTCCAACATTGGTCTTTTTAACTCGTGTTTTTCAAACTTGGCTAACCACCAAAGTTTCCTGTGTTGCTTTTAAAAAATACTAGATTCCTAGGCCCTATTTTCTAAAGATTTGGGTTCAATTACTCTGGAGTTGCTTCTGGAAATGTATTTTCACATAGCACTAAGCTCCTAGGTGACTTTTAAGCCAGGTTTGGAAATATCTGGCTTGTGCTTTTTAATAGAAACGAGAGATTGAATGCTTGTGCTATTGTCACTAAAAATGGCAAGAATGCTTTGCCTTATAAAAAAACCTCTTGGGACTGGATGGTGGTACAGTGATAACGCACCTGGGCTCATGTAGAAAAGGTCCTGTTCGTGTCCCAGGATCTCCCTGAGCATGCTGGGTGCACATGTGTGTCTGTTATCTGGACCAGCTGATCCTGGGGTGGATTGCTGCATGAAGACCCTGTCAGAGCTGCCTGTCTTATCTTTCTTTCTCATGGAGGAAATATGTAAACATTTAAAAGTCTATTAAAATTTCTAAGTTGTTGGCTAAACAGATGATCCTCATAAAGAAAATAGAGATTAATTCACATGTGCAGGGAACTTTTTTGGGGAGGGGGAAGGTTTTTGCTATAGGGCACGTAAGCTCGCCAGACAGAGACAGAGAGCGAGAAATCATCCCCCAGGGGGGATGGCCATGCCGCAATCTCTTCTCCATTCTCCTCTTGGGATCTTGGACATGCACACACATGTGCCCGGTATGGGTTTTAAGCTACCGGATCCAGGACTCGAACTGCAGTCAGCTATGTGGGAGTCCAGCGACATAGCCATAATGCTAACTGCTATCTTGCATGCAGGTAACTTTTGCTTCTAACTCTTAAAGTACTAGAGTTGGCTTTATTCTAAAACTAATAAAATGCTCCAGTAAACTTAATTCCACACAGTGGTTAACAGCATTAACTTTGAAGATGACAAACTCATACTTTTTTTTAAAGAGTGTTTGCCTTAGGGTACGTGCGCTCGCTGGATAAAGAGGGAGAGACAGGAACAGGGAGAGGGAGAAATCACCCCCACCCCCAGAAGGGATGGCCACACCAAAATCTCTTCCTGTGATCTTGGGTATATGTGTAACACAATGCATCTGGCGTGATTTTCAGACCATCAGGTCTGGGACTTGAGCCACGGTTGGCCATGTGGGATTCCAGCAACATAACTGCTGCATCATTCACTAGCTCCTACAAACTCCTATTTAAATCATGGCATTGCCACTTAGTTTTATGATTTGGCCTATGTGAAATACTCCCAACCTATCACTTCTCTCCAGTTTATCATAATCTCATTGGCTTGCTTGAGGATTAAGTGAAATGTTTGTTTAACTTGTTTATCAGGGTATCTGGCTCATAAGTTTCTAATACTAGGTGGCTGTTACTGTTAATGCTTTTGTTTTTGTTCATTTACTCATTCAACAAATATTTCTTCAGCTTCTTCAGTGAGCTAGTTCAATTTGGGGCACAAAAATAGACAAAAATCCATACCTTTATGAAATAATTTTAATTCATAATGACAAAAATATATCAGTAAATGAACTATATAGTATGTCCTATAGTGTTAAATCCTGGTGAGAAAAATACAGCAGATGGGAAGAGTGCTGGGGGACTCAGATTAAGTGTATAGGGACCCACCCTTTCCTAATAGGCACTACCAGTCAGGAGGCTGAGGCCACAGGAGACGTCTGGGATAGAGTCCACCTTTTAAAGCCTGGTGCAGTGATTTCTGCTTATAGTCCCTAATTCTTTGGAGACCAAGGTAAAAAGATGGTGATATGGCAAGACCCTGTCTAATAAATGAAAAAGAGGTGAAGGGAGTAGACCTTAAGATATTCTAAGGCTCAGAGGTATGAAAGATGGGGAGAGTGACTCATAAAGCAGAATGAAACCCAAGTGGACATTTTTAAAATATGCAGGTGTGTGCCCTATAGCAAAGTTTTGGTCAGTGAGAGACCACATGTGACAGTGTTTCCCTAGGGTTTTTATTGACTCTGTCTTACAGCCTGGATGCATAGTAGGTTATACCATCTAAGTACACTATATGATGTTTACACAATGACAATGTCCAAACAACTCATTTCTCAGAACATATTCCTGTTATTTTTTTTCTTTTTCTTTAGAGGTTTTTGCTATAGGGTGCATATGCTCGCCAGAAAGACAGAGAGACAGAAAGCGAGAAATCACCTCCCAGGGGGGATGGCCATGCCTCAATCCCTTCTCATTCATTCTCCTCTCGGGATCCTGGGCACGCACGCACACGCGCCCGGCATGAGTTTAAGTCATGCCACAGTCTACTACATGGGAGTCCAGCGACATAGCCATTATGCCAACTGCTGGTCCCCATATTCCTGTTATTAAGCAATACATAACCATATTTTTATATCAAAGGGAATATGTTATTTGTTGACAGTACAGTAGACTTTCGAGGCTCAATGTTTTAAGACTAGTCAGACTTGGAAGGGAACAGAAGTACATTGTGAAAAATTGTACTGCTTTTGGAAATAAAGCTACTAAATGAGTACTCAGAAATAAATCTGTGCCTTGAGCAATAACCTCTAAACTTATATGAAGGTTTTATATATATACATTTTGTGTATGTATATACGTTTTTATATATATGTATATATTATACTATGTATATGTATGTATGTATATATATGTAAAAAAACTTAAAATACATTTTGAAAAGACTGAGATAGTAATCAGATTAGAAGTTTTCATATTTGATTTCTTCTCTTTGGTGGGTCTTTCACAGTCAGTTTTGGAATGTACTTGATTAAGATAGAATTGTCTAATCTGTAAAAACCTTTCCAAATATTAACAGTGGGTTAGGGTAGATACTAATTATCAAGTGTAAAATCAAAAGCAAATAATTGCAAGTTGTCCTCAAATGAAAAAAATTTTAAATGTTTTGGACTAATATTACATGATTGATAGAAAATGGTCAATATAGCCTTACTTTGATATTGACTTCCTCTGTAAGTATTGCATTGAAGTTTTCATAGGAATTACTTAACGAGAATTGATACTACTTTAGCATTAAAGGAACATGAAATTTTTCTTTATTCAGTTCTTACATGTTTCCTGTGTTCTTCATGTGTGTGCGTGTGTGTGTGTGTGTATATTTTAATTGCCAGAGGGCATATGTGCTCACCAGTGGGGTGCGGATCCTGGACACACATACATGTGTACTGGAAATGTTTTTCAAGCTGCCAGAGCCAGGATTTGAACTGTCATTGGCCATGTTCAATCTGGTTTTCTTAATGAACACAACACAACCAGCCCTCTGGACATTTTTAATTAGTATAAATCAGTTCTTTTCTTCCATTATATTTTCTGTTAGTTAAATACTGCTGGTTTTTAGATATTTTAGAATTGAATACTTTTCTGAACTTTTTTCAGTCTTAACTTTCCACGTAGGCTCTCTCACTTTGGTATATAGTTTGACACCTCTTTTTGCACTTACTCTATTTCCTTGTCTAACTACACTTTTAGAAAAGCGTTAAATAGTTCATTTTAGTGAGGCATGCATATTCTCCATTCCTGGTTTTAATCACTACACATTTTTTTCTTAATTACCAGTTTATACATGTGCTGGTGAAAGAGAGCACTCTCAGGTAAGATACAATCCTGCCAGAGTACTTTTTCCTCCATTTCTCCATCTCATAAGGATTTTAGATGTGTACTCACACATACAGACACACATATGCGCACGCGCACACACACACACACATACACACATGCATCTGGCAAGTTTTCCAAGTCACCAGGGCCAAGACTTGAACTTTAGTTACAGTAGACTTTCGAGGCTCAATGTTTTAAGACTAGTCAGACTTGGAAGGGAACAGAAGTACATTGTGAAAAATTGTACTGCTTTTGGAAATAAAGCTACTAAATGAGTACTCAGAAATAAATCTGTGCCTTGAGCAATAACCTCTAAACTTATATGAAGGTTTTATATATATACATTTTGTGTATGTATATACGTTTTTATATATATGTATATATTATACTATGTATATGTATGTATGTATATATATGTAAAAAAACTTAAAATACATTTTGAAAAGACTGAGATAGTAATCAGATTAGAAGTTTTCATATTTGATTTCTTCTCTTTGGTGGGTCTTTCACAGTCAGTTTTGGAATGTACTTGATTAAGATAGAATTGTCTAATCTGTAAAAACCTTTCCAAATATTAACAGTGGGTTAGGGTAGATACTAATTATCAAGTGTAAAATCAAAAGCAAATAATTGCAAGTTGTCCTCAAATGAAAAAAATTTTAAATGTTTTGGACTAATATTACATGATTGATAGAAAATGGTCAATATAGCCTTACTTTGATATTGACTTCCTCTGTAAGTATTGCATTGAAGTTTTCATAGGAATTACTTAACGAGAATTGATACTACTTTAGCATTAAAGGAACATGAAATTTTTCTTTATTCAGTTCTTACATGTTTCCTGTGTTCTTCATGTGTGTGCGTGTGTGTGTGTGTGTATATTTTAATTGCCAGAGGGCATATGTGCTCACCAGTGGGGTGCGGATCCTGGACACACATACATGTGTACTGGAAATGTTTTTCAAGCTGCCAGAGCCAGGATTTGAACTGTCATTGGCCATGTTCAATCTGGTTTTCTTAATGAACACAACACAACCAGCCCTCTGGACATTTTTAATTAGTATAAATCAGTTCTTTTCTTCCATTATATTTTCTGTTAGTTAAATACTGCTGGTTTTTAGATATTTTAGAATTGAATACTTTTCTGAACTTTTTTCAGTCTTAACTTTCCACGTAGGCTCTCTCACTTTGGTATATAGTTTGACACCTCTTTTTGCACTTACTCTATTTCCTTGTCTAACTACACTTTTAGAAAAGCGTTAAATAGTTCATTTTAGTGAGGCATGCATATTCTCCATTCCTGGTTTTAATCACTACACATTTTTTTCTTAATTACCAGTTTATACATGTGCTGGTGAAAGAGAGCACTCTCAGGTAAGATACAATCCTGCCAGAGTACTTTTTCCTCCATTTCTCCATCTCATAAGGATTTTAGATGTGTACTCACACATACAGACACACATATGCGCACGCGCACACACACACACACATACACACATGCATCTGGCAAGTTTTCCAAGTCACCAGGGCCAAGACTTGAACTTTAGTTGGCCATTTGGGATCTGGCTCCCAATGCACAGCACAACCACTATACTACAGGGCCAGCCCCAGAAGCATTAATTTAAAATTTTAAAGTCTTATTTTATAGATTTCATTCAAGGCTGGGTAGCGCACTCTCTATTGGTACAGACAGTTCCCGACATACAATGCTTCATCCTAGGATTTTTTTTACTTTACATTGTTCAGAAGTGATGTACATTTAGCAGAAGCCATACTAACAACAACCATTTTGGGTTTTACATTCAGTACATAGTATTTAATAAATTACATGGATATCTAAGACTTCATTATAAAATACTTTGTGTTAGGTTATTTTGGCCAACTAGAGGTTTTGTAAATGTTACAAGTACATTATGGTAGGCTAAGCTGAGTTATTATGTTTGTGTTATCAATTTACTATGGTTTATCAAGACATAACTCCACTGTAAATTGAGTAGCATCTGTGTAAGAACTGCTGTGATGGGAGTTTGCGGTGGGGCAGAGAGATTGGGCTCAACTCCCAAATATAGCATGAGCAAATCAGAATTGATAGCCAGGAAGCCCCGTGGAGGTGAATAGATGGAAAATTACTAAGAGGAAATCATAGGTTAGGAGGAATTCTGGCTAAACCCACCAAACAGGATTCTTGCTCAAGACAGGCCAGAGTGACCAGATATTTATGGGTAGGGCGAGGGTAGTTCTTGCTAAAACTGAATTTTACAAGAAAATGCACAGAATCACAGGCATGTACATGTACCCTGAATGCTCAGGGAAGTCCCAGGATGTGAACTCAGGACCTCTGATGTGGGTCCAGTTGCATCACCACTCGACCACCTCCTGGCTCCATCTTTCTATTTTCTGTCACCTTCTTTACTTCCCCAGAGGTTACCACTATCATAAATTTGATATGTACTCCCAGTTCAGGTTCAGTTTTTTTGTATTTTTATTACATACATATCCGTGAACAAAGCATAGTATTATTTATTTTAAAATTTGTATAAATGCTTTGATGTATAATTGGGTTGTGTGTTTGGGTTTTTTTTTTTAATTTTGTGTTAATAGACATATTTTAGTTCAGTTTTTTGTAACTAGTCTGTATTTTCTTTAAAAAAAAAAAAAGGGTTTTGTGTTTGTGCGAATGTATTCGTATCCTGTTGACTTTAAGGTTCTAAACTCAACCCATATTTGGAACTTATTAATTGTGCTTAAATCTTCTGTATCACTTTATCTGCTTTCTACTTGTGTGAATTTGTTAGCTTGTTATAGTTTATCATTTTCAAAATACGTATTTATATGTGAATATGTATGTATTTGCAGATGATATGGTTATATACCTAGAAAATCAAAAGGAATTCGCAAAACTCCCAGAAGTGATAAATGAATTTAGTAAAATTTCAGGACACAAAGTCAATCTACAAAAACATATAGCTCTTTAATATAATAATGAACAGACTGAGACAGAATTGAAGAAAGCAATCCCATTTACACTAGCTATAGATCAAATAAGATACGTATGAATGAATCTATCCAAAGAAATAAAAGACCTTTACAAGGAAAACTATGAAAAACTGAAAAAGAAATTGAGTATGATACTTTAAAAAAAAAAATGGAAGGGCATCCTATGCTCTTAGATTAGAAGCAGCAGTGTAATTACAATGTTAGTCCTACCCAAATTAATTTACATATTTAATGCAATTTCAGTCCAGTTACCTGAGACATATTGCAAAGAAATAAAACAGTTATAAACTTTATCTGGAATCAAAAAAGACCTAGTATCGCCAAGGCTATATTGTATCAAAATAATGAACTAGAAGGCATCTCTTTACCTGACTTAAAAGTACACTACAAAACTGTGATAATTAAAACAGTCTGGGACTCACACAAAACTAGATACATACACCAATGAAATAGAATAGAAAATCCAGAAATAAATCCCAAACCATGCAGTTGACTGATGTTTGATAAAGGATAATGTAATGTAGTTGAAATAAGAAAGTCTCTTTGGAAAATGGTGTTGGAAGAATTGGATATCCAACTGCAGAAAAATGAAATTGGACCCCTAACTAGAATTTAACTCAAAATAGATCAGAAACTTAAAATATAAAACCTCTAACCACAAAACTACTGGTAGAAAATAAGGCCCCTAAAGCATAGGCAGTGCTATTTGAAGACAAGTGGGATTACATCAAGTAATTTCTTTTCCTCCTTACAAGAGAAACTGTAACTAAAGTGAAAAGACAACCCTTGGAATGGGAGAAAATATATGCAAATTATTCCTTAGAAAAGGGATTGATATCTAGAATATATAGAAAACTCAAGCTGCTCACCCACTTAAAAAAAAGAGAGAGAGAGAGAATCCAATAAAAATTAATACACAGCCATGTATTTCCATGATGCTTGGGTAGGTATATTACAGGTTCATGATGATTATTTTCACTTTGGTTATTATTTTCATCAGTATGTGTTTGCCTTCTTAATTTCTATTACTGCTTTTACTTTGACTGCCTTACTTTGGTAAGTCCTTGCTAAGTATAGCTTTTCTCATCCCTTTTGGATCAATTTGTTTAGGTATTTTTTTAAGAGGTGAGTTGAATCCATTTCTCTTCCTTACATTTGGAATCATTTCTGCTGTTGAGATTTTGTTGATGCCTTGCCTTTCATTGCCTTGCCATCTACTGGATTAGTTGAATTTTCTTTTCCTCTCATTAAACATTTTATTTCTGGTCATTTAGTTAAACATATTATGATTTATATCCTTAATATAAAAATCACTTTAAGGGATCAGCAGTTGGCGTAATGGCTATGTCGCTGAACTTCCATGTAGTCAACCGCAGTTTGAGTCCTGGACCCAGTGGCTTAAACTCATGCCGGGCATGTGTGCGTGTGTGCCCAAGATCCCGAAAGGGGGAATGGAGGAGAAGGAATTGCGGCATGGCCCCAGGGGAGAATGATTTCTCGCTCTCCATCTCTCTGGCTCTGTCTTCCTGGCGAGTGCATGTGCACTATAGCAAAAACCTCTCAAAAATTTTTTTATTTTAATATATCCCAAATTCAGTTAGTATCTCTGGTTACTTTTGGAATACAGGACTTCAAAATGATCTTTTAAAAATACTATTTCTCTTTATCTGTAATTATCCTTATTATTTTAGTTACTTGTTTCTAAATTTCTCTCAAAGTAATTTAAGTTCACACTTATGTTATCCAACACTTCTCTGTCATTCTTTCTCTTGCTTCTTTATTCATTCCTACATGGTTCTTCTGAGTTCATTTGCTTCTTGCTGAATTCATCCTTTAGTAGCTTTCCAGCAACAGCAAATCTATGAGTGATAAAATCAGTATATTATATTATGAAAATACAGAATTAGATTTTGCACATATATACCTATGTTTGTAGATACACAAACTTGTATACTATAGGCTTTTTCATTTTCACCATTTTGAACATATTTCATTATTGTTTTCTCTTTGTCCTACCCCAAAGCAACAACCACCACCACCACCCACATTAAAGTATAACTGTCTATTATCTACTTTCTTCACTCCAACCCAGCTTCCCTGACCCCTCTCCAGGGAATGGCAGAAAACTGCTCTTCTCTAAGCCTAGACAACGGCAGACTATTTTTCTCTCAGAGATAGCACTACTTCATTCTAATGGAGGGAAATGTTGGAGTGAAGGTAGAGCAATTCCCTGCCAGCAGTAGGTTAGAAACTGTGTCCCTGAGAGATGGAGAGAAGAGACTGCTGTAGAAGGTCACTATTCCTTAAGAGAGGAACGAGGTAAAGGAAGCCAGGTGGAGAGGAAAGGAGAGTTTTCTCTTATAGAGTAGGGCAGCTTTCATTGCATTTTGAGGTCCTCTCATCCCATATTGTTGGTTTTGTTTTTATGTTTTGTATTTTTTTTCCTTTTTTTTTTTTTTTTTTTTTTTTTTTTTTTTTTTTTGGGGGGTTTTTTGT
>NW_006160144.1:1119885-1136373 GCF_000334495.1 Tupaia belangeri chinensis
TTTTTTTTTTTTTTTTTTTTTTTCTTTTTTTTTTTTTTTTTTTTTTTTTTTTTTTTTTTTTTTAACTGTTGGGAGGATGTATGTGCTTGCCAGCAAGTGAGAAAGCACCCCTCATTGCGGCATGGTCACGTCACAGTCCTTTGTCTTCCATTTCTCCATCCCATCATGGTTTTGGGCATATACGCGTACACACCCTGTGTGTTTTTCAAGCTGCTGGGGCCAGGATTTTAACCACGGTCAGCCATGTGGAATCCACCTCCATTAACCATCAGGCTATAGGGACAGCCCTCAAAGGATATATTTAGATGTATGAATTAGGTTTTAGCTGCTACTGCTGCTTATTTTTTATTGCAGGGGGTATATATGCTTACCAGGTAGAGGAGGTGAGGGAGAAAGCCCTCCCCAAATGGTGCATGGTCACACAGCAGTCCTTTCTGTTCCATTTCTTCATCAAGATTCTGGATATGCATGTACACCTGCATAGTATTTCATTTTTTGTTTGTTTGTTTTCCCAAACTTCTACATCTCAGATTTGAACTTTAGTCAGCCATGTGGGATCTGGCTCCTTAACTACTAAGCTGTGGAGATGTTCCAGTTTTTAGGGTCTTGGCATGCCACCCTTTTGTCTTTTTTTTTTTTAAAGGTTTTTAATTTATTTATTTATTTTGCTACAGGGCGCGTGCGCTCGCCAGACAGACAGAGAGATAGAAGGTGAGAAATCACCCCCCAGGGGGCATGGCCATGCTGCAATCCCTTCTCCTCCATTCTCCTCTCGGGATCTTGGGCACGCACGCACACACGCCTGGCGTGAGTTTAAGCCACCAGGTCTGGGACTCGAACCGCAGTCGACTACATGGGAGTCCAGTGACATAGCCATTACGCTAACTGCTGGTCCCAAGAATTTTTGTCTTTTTTGGAGAGGTTTTTTTTCTTTTTTCTTTCGCAATAGGGCACGTGCGCTCGCCAGACAGAAACATAGAGACATAACGCGAGAAATCATCCCCCAGAGGGGTTGGTCATGCCACAATCCCTTCTCCTCCATTCTCCTCTTGGGATCTTGGGCACGCACGCACACGCACCCAGCGTGAGTTTTAAGCCACTGGGTATGGGACGCAAACCATGGTCGACTACGTGGGAGTCCAGCAACATAGCCATTATGCTAACTGCTGGTTCCCATGAATTTTTGTCTTTTTTGAGTTTTTTGTTTTGTTTTGTTTTTGGAGAGGTTTTTGCTATAGGGCACGTATGCTCGCCAGAAAGACAGAAGAGAGACAAAGAGACAGAAAGCAAGAAATCACCCCCCAGCGGGAATGTCACACCACAATCTCCTCTCGGGATCTTGGGCACTCACACACACACACAATTCTGGCATGAGTTTAAGCCACCGAGTCCAGGACTTGAACCGCGGTCGACTACATTGGAGTCCAGCGATATAGCCATTACACCAAGTGCTGGTCCCTTTTCCTTTCTTTTTTAAGGTTTTTGCCGTACGGCACATGCACTTTCCAGAGACAGAGGGAAAATAAGAAATTAGAGGGGATGCTCATGCCTCAGTCCCTTCCCCATTCTCCTCTCAGGATTTTGGGCATAACGCACACGTGTCTGGCATGATTTTCAAGCCACCGTGTCTGGGATTAGAACTGCAGTTGACCATGTGGAAGTCCAGTGCCTTAACCACCGTTCTGTCTGCTGGTTGGCTAGTCACTATTTAAAAAAAATTTTTCCCTTCGTTCTCTTTTTGTAATGGAATATGTATTGGATTAATGTAGATATTGTCTCTCCCAGGTCTTGTAATTTTTTTTATTTTACTTTTTATTTCCATTTTTTTGTCTTGCTTTGTTCTGTAGTTTCCTCTGCTCTGTTCCTTCTATTTGTCAGGTTTCTCTCCATGTGTTTAATTTACTTTTCAGTTTGTCATTTGGGTTGTTTTTTGTTTGTTTGTTTTGTTTTTTACTTAAATCTCATTCATAATTTGTATGATGTGGCTACTTTTTTTTTTCACTTTCGACAGTTTTAATAAATTTTTTTTAGTTTATTTTTTCCATGAGCAAGAGAGACAAACAGCATCCCCAGTATAATACTGATACCACAGTCTATGTGCCCACCATATTCAAGGAGGCCTCCAGACTTGAACCACGATCTTTTCATATTGTCTCGTGGAATGTCTTGTTTTATTGATATAGTACCATCTGGCCACATACTTAATTTTTTTCTTTATTTAATTTTAATTTTTTCTTATCAGAGGATGCATGTGCTCATCAGAAGGACAGGAGGAGGAAGGGGAGGGAAAAGCTATTCTCCAATGGGGCATGATCACATCAAAATCCCTTCTCCTCTCTCTCTCCATCTTGTTGGGATTTGGGGACACAGGGACACGAGCCCAGTATGTTTTTATTGATGCTGATGCCAGGATTCAAACTGCAGTCAGCTTTACAGGATCTACTTCCCAATGTATAGCGCTTAACCCCTGTTAACTACAGGGCCAGCCCAACCCCATACTTATTAAATTGTTCTGTTTCTATCTTGATGACACATTGTTAACATTTTGTACCTGCTGACTGCTTCAGGTCAGTCTGTGTTCTTCAATGATTGGTAGTCTTGGGCAAATTGTATAGGGAACATGGGAGTCTTGTCTTCCATGGGCTATGGAAGTGTCCCTAAAGTACAGTTTTCCCATACAGTTTTGAAGAGACCTTGGAATCTGTATGACTTTTAAACATCAACTTCTTTTTTTCATTATTTTTTAAATTTTAATTTACATTTAATCACATATATCTTTACAGTGTACAACATTGCTTTTTCTAGCATGAATACCATGCATATCAGTCAATACAAAGACATTACTATATACATTATCATCAGCAAATACATAAATTTTTTTTTGGTCAATTAAACGTACTTTTTCTTACCGTCTTCACCTTCCCTCCCTCCATTACTCACCCCCCATATTACCCCTATCCTTACTGTCTCTAGTATCTCCAGTTGCCCTCCATCTACTATACCATCCAAACTTTGTTTCTGCTATAGAGCACAGGCAATCAGTATATATTGAGTGGGGACATACAAAGTCTCTTCATAATCTGGCTTGCTTCGCTTAGCATTAAGTCTTCCATATTCATCCACTTTGCATCAGATGTCAAGGTCTCCTAATTTTTTATGGCTGAGTAGTATTTCATAGAGTACATATGCCACATTTTTTTCAATCCAGTCATCTAGTTTTGATTCAGGTTGATTCCGTGTCTTAACAATTGTAAATAATGCTTCAAAAAACATGAATGTGCAAGTGTTTTTCCAACTGCAGGTTTTTTTATCCTTTGGGTAAATGCCTAAGAGTAGAATGACTGGGCTGTATGGCAGTTCTGTTTGTAGATTTCTTAGGAATCTCCATATCATTCTAAGTGGTTGTACTAATTTGCATTCCCACCAACAGTGTAGGAGAGTTCCCTTAATCACCACAGCCTCACCAGCACTTACCATTATTGGTTTAATTTTAGCTGTTCCAACTAGGGTGAAGTAGTATCTCATTGTGGTTTTGATTTGCATTTCCTTTTGATAAGAGATGTTAATTGAGCATGTTTTCATGTGCTTTGGGGCCATCCATATTGTCACCTTCGGAGAATTGTCTGTTCAGCTCATTTTCTCATCTTTTAATTGGATTGATAATTTCTTTGTGGGTAAGCTGTGCGAGTTCCCTGTATGTTCTGCTTATCAGTTCCATATCTGAGTTTGCAAATATATTCTTCCATTCTGAGGGTTGTCATCTCAGCCTAACATAGTTCCATTTGTCTATTTTTCTGACTGCTGCCTGTGCTTTGGAGGTAAATGTCAACTTTTTAGCATAAGGTTTGTGCATATACATAGTAGTATGACTTCTTACCTGAATATTTGTTGTTACCACTCTTAACTTTGAGTTCTCATTCAGTTTCTTTCTTCCTTTTTTTTTTTTTTTTTAAATTTGTTATTAACTTTCAATTTGATGAGAGACAGAGAGAGCAAGTCGCGAGGTCCAGGACTTGAACTGTAGTTGGCCATGGGAGTCCAGCGCCTTAGCCATCATGCCACCTGCTGGCCCCACATTCAGTTTCTTAATAACTTTGTGTTTTCTAGTTTGTTTTGTTTTTAAATTTCCCAGAGAGCAAATATGCTCACCCAGTGGGATAGGGAGAGAAAGCATCCATCCCCACATGGGTTTGTCACACTGCCATCCCTTCTCCATTTCTCCCTCCTTTTGGGTTTTAGGGCACAAATGCACACATTCCCAATGTACTTTTTTTTAAAAAAAAAAAAAAAAACTGTATTTATTTATCTGTTTTTAATTTGGCAAGATAATGACAGACAGAAAGGGAAAGTGAGAAAACACGCTACTAGGTCTGAGACGCGAATCACAGTCAGCCAAGTGGGAGTTCAGCACCTTAACCACTATGCCACCTGCCGGCCCCATTTTCAGCATACTTTTTTTTCTTTTTCTGGAGAGGTTTTTGCTTTAGGGTGTGGTGCGTGTGCTCGCCAGAAAGAGAGAGACAGAAAGTGGGAAATCACTCTCCAGGGGGCTGGCCATGCCGCAATCCCTTCTCCTCATTCTCCTCTCGGGATCTTGGGCACACACACGCACGCGCCTGGTGTGAGTTTAAGCCACCAGGCCTGGGAGTTGAACCATGGTCAACTACATGGAAATCCAGCAACATAGCCATTACGCCAACTGCTGGTTGGTCCCAAACAAAATTCTCTTAACATTATTTGATTTTGATTTATTAAAGCTAAAACTGCCTTTCTTGAAATTAAAAATCTATATTTAAAAATACCTGTTTAATGGCCACAGTAAGCTATATAGCCTCTGCTGAGAGCTATTTTATAGTATATTCATTCTACTCAGTTTCATGCCTAAAGTCAAACATTCGTTCACAGATATTTATATATCAGCTGAACTTGCTATTGAGAGAGATTTTTGTCATCAGGACATAGGTACCCACCAGAGAGACGGCAAGCAAAAAAATTACACCCTCTGTGGGGATGGCTGTGCCATAATCCATTCTCCTTTCTCTTGGGATTTTGGGCATGCATACACATGTGCCCAGCCTAAGTTTCAAGCAACCAGGTCCAGGACTTGAACTTGGTCAGTCATGTGGGCATCCAGCACCTTAATCATTTTGCCACCTGCTTGCCACCCTTTTTAATTAAATTATTTAAAACAAACAAAAACTAAGGAGCCAGCCAACCATCTAGTGGTTAAGGTGGTTAAGGCCTGGTGACTGGATCCCACGTAACCAACTGTGTAGTTTGAATTCCAGTCCCAATGGCCTGAAAAACATGCTGGGCATTTGTGCATGTGTGTCTAAAATCTCAACAGGATGGGAAAATGGAGAAGGATTTTTGGTGTGACCAGTGCCTCATTGAGGCAAGGTGCTTTCTCCCTTCCTACTCCCTCTCTTTCTCTGTGTCTCTCTGGCAAGTGCACAAACCCTCTGGCAATTAAAAATAAAACTAATTATGTTGAATATATTTTTAAGTACTCCTATGTTTTCTTAATATTTTACATGTTTTAAATTCAAAAGTGAGGTTAATATCTTACTTAAATGTATGCCCAAACCCACTGTCAGATTTTAAATCAAGATTCTACGTTTTTTTTTTTTAAGAGAAGAGATTTCTGCTATAGGGCACCTGTGCTTGCCGGAGAGACAGAGAAATTGAGAAATCATCCCCCCAGGGGATGGCTATGCCACAATCCTTCCTCCTCCGTTCTCCTCTTGGAGTCTTGTACGCACACGTGCCCAGTATGAATTTTAAGCTGCCAGTCTAGGACTCGAACAGCAGTCGACTATGTGGGAGTCCAGCGACAGAGCCATCACACCACCTACTAGACCCAAGCTGCTTCTATTTTTAAAAATGACTATAAAAATCCTTCTAATATTTTTATGCCAGCACCATTTTAACTGAATAGAAATGATGTGTGCTTTAGTACTTCAAAAACTTCACTGAGGAACCAAGTGTGAGCCCCTTGTTTTTTAGGCATGTGTATTTTACTTTCTGATGAGATGTGATACAAACAACATTTAAATATTATAGACATGGGGGCTAGCAGGTGGCATGGTGGTTAAGGGTGCTGGACTCCCACATGCCAAACTGCATTTGGAGTCCCAGACCTGGTGGCTTGCTTTCTCACTTTCTTCCTGCCCCACCATCACCCCACCCCCACCCCCTCCTTCTCTAGTCTAATTAAAAATAAATAAAGTTAAATAAAATACTTCTTTAAAAAATAATATTATAGACACATATAATACAGAAAATGAGACCTTTCTATATTCTATCCTCCCAAATAACAGTCACTTTAGTGGTTTTGTATACAATCCTTAGTCCTCTCTCTTCGTATTGTATGTTTTATTTGGATAACGTTAGTATGTCAGGAGTTCCTGTTTTTAAATTGGGTATCTTGGCTGTTGCTCCAATTCACTTGGCTCACAGAGACAAAAATGACTGCAATATACTGTTCCATTTATAGGTAGATAACTGATACATATAGCCAATTTTTTAATTAGCTTTTTGTTTTTGTGGGTTTTTTTCCCCCCATTGTTTTTGCCATAGGACATGTGCACTAACTGGAGAGAGACAGAGAAAATGAGAAATCACCCCCAGGAGGGTTGGCCGTGCCACAGTTCCTTCTACTTCTGGGATTTGGGGCATGCACTCATATGTGCCCAGCGTTGTGAGTTTCAGGCTGCCAGGTCTGGGACTCAAACTGCAATACACCATGTGGGAGTCTGGCACCTTAACCACTACGCCACCTGCTGGCCCCTTAGTTGATTTTTTTTAGGATTTGCTACATATTTGCATTTTCTTACCTTTTTCCTCTTTATTAGCCCACTCTTAGAGCATATCTAGTTCATTGATTTTTTTTCCCATCAACTTGCTCTTAAGGTTGGTTTTGGGAAAAAAGCTCCAAAAGAACAGTTCTTAAGCATGTCATTTCTAGCATGTATTTCCTCTTGATAATTTCTGCTTTTTTCTTCATCTCTTTTCTTAGTTTTTCTTTGTTATTCTTGTCATATTATTTTAGTTTATATCCATATCTATTGGCTTTAGACTTAAGGGATATATTTTAGCTGTAAAATGAATATAAATGTCCTATAAATGGAGTATTTGATGTCATGGACATTTTATAATGAGAAAACATCCCTTTTAAGATATCTTGTTTTCATTTTTTATATTCTCCTTTTAGATTTTTATCATAAGGCACATGTGCCCTCCGGAGAGAGACAGAGGGAAAATGAGAATCACTCACCAGTGGGGATGGCCACACCACAATCCCTTATCTTCCTGAGATTTTGGACACTCTCAAACACACATCCAACATGTTTCTAAAAAGCCACCAGGTCTGAGACTCAGACCATGGTTAGCCATGTGGGAATCTAGCACCTTAACCACCATGTCACTTGCTGACCCCCTTTGATATTCTGTTCTGATCTCTTTTTAATGCCAAGTTTTGGAGCAATTTTTAGATCATAAATAATTGTCCTAATTTCTCCTTTTCATCTACTGTCTGGTCTGGTTTTTATCCCTGCCAACATATCCCTCTCTCTTTACCTTAAAATGTTATGTCTTTCAGGAAGCCAGCCCTGATTAAATAGGGTACAGGGGGTATCTGCCCTCACCCCCAAGCCCCAGTACCACTGTGGGACAGCCCCCTGGCCCACTAGTTAATGGAACTGGATCTCACATGTCTGGCTATGTCGTTGGAGTCCTGGACCTGATAACTTGAAAAATATTGCTAGGCATATGTACGTGTATACCTAAAATTCCTGACAGGATGGAGACATGGAAGAGGGATTGCAGTGCAGCCACATGCTGTTGGGTGTGGTGCTTTCTCCCTCTTCCTGTTTCTTTCTGGTGAGCACACAAGCCCTCTGGCAAATTTATCAATTAATGTTGTCTACACAGAAGTGTCATGTTGGTATCCTTTCCTTTTTGTGGCATCTATGATCACAGTTTATTAGAAGTTTTACTGGAGCTGGCAGATGGTATGGTGGTTAAGGCGCTGGACCCACACGTGACCAACTCAGATCCCATCCTTGCAACTTGCTTTCTCACTGTCTTTGCTCTCACGTGTGTGCTTTTTTCTTTTTAAAGATTTTATTTAATTTTATTATTATTTCATTATTATTTTTCAGTTTGATCAGAGAGAGACAGAGAGAGAGAGAGGAAGTGAGAAAGCAAGCCACCAGGTCCGAGACTTGAACTGTGGTCGGCCATTGGGAGTCCAGCGCCTTTAACCACCATGCCACTTGCCGGCCCCTACGTGTGTGCTTTTTTCCTCTGATTTAAAAAAAAAAAAAAGATGATGGTGATAGATAAAATTAAATATTTTCTAAAAATAGTTTTGCTTCATTGTCATTTCTCCAAACTAATCTTCAAAGGGCCTTCTTTGCATGCCACCTATCTTTGGGGTGCAGGAAAGAGATAGTTGGGGGTATGTAGATAAAGGTAACGTTGTTCTTATATTCATCTTTCTCCTAAACAAGTCCAAAGAATGAATCCACTTTTGAGAGACATCTGGGTAGAAAATTAGTGCTGCTCTAATGAATTGTTACAGAGTTGTATCTCCTTGGAATTAATGTAACACAGGGGCTGGCAGGTGGCGTGGAGGTTAAGGACGCTGGACTCCCATATGGCCAACCATGGTTTGAGTCCTAGACCTAGTGGCTTGGTTTTCTCACTCCCCTCTCCCCCTCACTTTGTCCCTCTCTGGTTAAATTTAAATAAATAAATAAATGAATGAATGAATGAATGAATGAATGAATGAATGAATCAATCCAGATAAAATAATTAATGTAACTCAAAGACTATGAGTATGAACTCCATATAAATGTATTTTTATTACTTAGGCATGAACTTTGCAATGGGATTTTAGACTAGGTTAAATAATAGTAAGTTGTCCTGGAAAACCTACCACTTTCTTTGAGAACACCTGAAAGTCTTTTGAGGCCCTGGAGTGAAAAGGAGAGGAGAGATGTGGTTGGTCATTGAGGGCTTCTAGGTGACTGACATTTCTGATGAGATCCTATCATACCTCACCTGGAAACCAAGAGTCACCTACTCACCTTTGCAGATAGTTGAATACCATCAAGGTGGCGAAAGCATGCAGGGTTTTTTGTTTTGTTTTGTTTCCCATTTATTTATTTTTACATTTTTCCACAAACATTTACTTCACATATCAAAATATTTTTGCTTATACTCCATAGTTCTTGACAGTTAATAAGCAACTTTCAAAATTTCAAAAAACTGAAATTTAAAGATAATGTTCAAAATATTTGTTATACGTTTGTGACTCTATAATAATGGAGACAATATGGTTTTAAGTATTTTTGAGAAAATATGTACGTGTCAACTACTCAAATTATTGAAAAGCAGATGTCCAGCACACAAGTCACATGTAAACCTTCTCAATTCAGGCCTGCCTACCAAGTATTCTGTGATACACCATCTGCTAGCAAAGATCAATTTCTTTTTCTTCCTTCAAAGTCTTTCTCAGGATAATCCTCTGGTTGTGGTTGTTCTTTTGCAATCTCTACTGATTACAATGTTAGACTGGAAAAGTCCAGGTATATTTTATGTTATAAATTCTTCCATGTATCTTCTCTAATCCTCTCTGCCAGGCAGAACTGTTTATGGTGCCAGGCCATCTTTCTTTCTAAGAGCTTACTTGAGATCCACCTTAGTTCCATAGTTTGCTGACTAATCTTCAGGTATGACATTCCAGTCAAAGCCCTGTCCAATAATGAGTATTTCCAATTTCTGATTCAGTGAAACAAGCATTATTGAAATTATGCAGATGACCCTTCTGCCACAAAATAAGAATACTTTCCAAATATTTTTTAATTCCAGAGGGGTCAGGAAGGAAGAAAAATTTGTCTTTTTGTTTGTTTTTGTTTGTTTGTTTGTTTGTTTGTTTGTTTGTTTGTTTTTGAGAGGCTTTTGCTATAGGGTGTGTGCACTCGCCAGAAAGAGACAGAGACAGAAAGCAAGAAATCACCCCCCAGGAGGGATGGCCATGCCACACTTCTCCATTCTTCTCTCAGGATCTTGGGCACCCACACACATGTGCTCTGTGTGAGTTTAAGCCACCGGGTCTGAGACTTGAACTGTGGTCAGCTACATGGGAGTCCAGTAACATAGCCATTATGCCAACTACTGGTCCCACAAACAAAAATATTTTAATAAATTGCAGAACCTATCAACAATTCAGAAAAAAAGAAGTAAAATGCGTAAATTGGGAAAACAAAGCATAGTATAAAAAAAATCAGTAATGTTTTACTCAAAAGTCATAAAATTCTATTTTGCCAGTTCACTCTTATGTTCAAACTCTCTTCTGTTGCATATGCAGTGTTACTGCGGTCCAGTCTTTCTGTTTATATCCTGGAAGTTAACATTCAGTGTTATTATTGATATTTCTTGTCCCTAGCTTTAAATTGGTCA
Source organism: Tupaia belangeri chinensis (assembly GCF_000334495.1). Classification (NCBI taxonomy): domain Eukaryota; kingdom Metazoa; phylum Chordata; class Mammalia; order Scandentia; family Tupaiidae; genus Tupaia; species Tupaia belangeri. Next base: position 1,130,353 of record NW_006160144.1, read on the forward strand.
TTTTCTTGGTTGCCTTCTGTTCCCTTATTTCTGTATGTGTCTTTAGTTATTCTGGTAGAGCACTCCTTTTGGAACTTCTTGAAGAGTAAGTCTACTATTGGCAAATTCTTTTAGGTCTTGTTTATCTGAGAATGCTTTTATCCTTTCTTTTCATATGAAAGATAACCTTGCTGGGTATAATATTTTTGATTAAAACCTTTTCACTTAACACTTTGAATATATTTTCCCATTCTTTCCTTGCATTGTTTTTGATGAGAGGTCTGAGATTAACGTGATTGGATAACCTTTTTATAAGTAACCTAACTTTTCTCTCTTGCCAGTTCCTTATTTGTGGTTTTGGCCAAGCTAGCTATGATGTGCAGTGGAGAAGATCTTCTTGGGTTGGTTCTCTTTGGGGTCCTTTTTTTTTCTTGGGTCTGGATATTTGAAAGCTTCTCTAGATTTGGAAAGTTTTCTTCCAAGATTTCATGAAATAGATTATCAATGCCCTTATTAGTTCCCTCACCTTCTAGGATACCAGTTATCCAGATGTTTAGGCACTTAATGCTGTCTAGTATTTCTCGTTATCATATTCTCATTTTGGGGGGTTATTTTCACAGTTTTTTTGGGTGTTTTTTTTCTAGATCAAAGGTTTTGCCTTCAATATCCGAGATTTGATTTTCTGCATGGACTCATGTCCTTTTATTAATTTCGAAGGAGGTTTTTATTTCCTGAATGGCATCCTTCATCTTTAGTAGCTCCATTTGATTCTTTTTTGTGGTGTGTATTTCCTCTTTTAGATCATGGAAGAACGTCAACACCTCCTGGAACTCATTGTCTCTTTTTCTCCTGCATCTTCTGGAGTTCATTATCTCTCAGCTCTCGCATCTCATTTTGTCTTGTCATTATGAGTATTCTGAATTCTTTAGCAGACATTTCCATGAGCTCTACTGTACTATCTGTGGATGATGAGGAATTGTTCTTTTCACTTAGGGGAGAGAGATTTTCTTTATTTCTCATGTTTCTTGTGCCTCTGCGGTTGTTTCTGGTCATTCTGTGACAAAATCTAGCTTACATTGCTTCGCAATTTGGTATTCACAGAAAGATTAGAAGTTCAGATTTATAAAAAGAAATTTCTTCATTAAAGCAGGAGGTTCAATAAGCAGTGAGGATTTCAGTGACTCTAAAAGTATTCAAATGCTTGACACCTAGGCCTATCTAGACATTCAGTGTGTGGAGAGTGAAGTTTAGAATGGGAAAGTCAGGTTAAAAAATAATAATAATCAAAAAGGGGGAAAAAATAGAAAAATACTACCACAAAAGAGGGAAAAAATATTTTTACATGTAAAAAAATGAAAACTGTGCTGCGCACTAGCCAGCCAGGACATGCCTCAGCTTTAAAATGGCTTCTGAAATTAGCAAGTAAAAGAAAAAGCCTAAAGTGAGGAGAACTGGTTGAAAATTTTGGGGAAAAAAAAAAAAAAAAAAGTAAAATTTTAGAGAGAGAGTGTGATACAGACAGAGAAACAGCCAGAGAGAGAGAGAGAAGACGGAGGTTGCCCTACCTTGTCTGAATGTTTCGGGAGGCTAGGAGATGGAGCCTAGAGCATAGTTTCCCTGAATACTCCAGGAGACACTTCAGCTTTAAAAATTGTGTGCAGGTTTTGTAAAATGTTCTCAGTGAGCACAGTTTCAGTATCATTTAAACTGTCAAAATTTAGTTCTTGTTAGGCACTAAAGACTTCAAGTAATTGGATTTCCTCTTTGAAAAAAAATCACATTTTCTTATTTTGAATTTCAGTGTGTGAGAGAAACAAATATTTTAACAAACTAATCAAACCTCTGTTAACAGTGTCATAGTACCTTGAAAGGTTGTTTTGTGTGTGTATGTTTTAACTTTGAGATAATGGATAAAAACTGGGTTTTTTATTCAAATGTCAAATTATCAAGAGTTTCATTGGTCATTTTACAGGTTCACCGGAACAGCACCATCCGCCCTGGCTGTGATGTGAATCCCTCCTGTGCACTGTGTGGTTCAGGCAGTGTCAGCATCATGCCTCCTGAGATTCACTATGAAGCCCCTCTGTTGGAACGTCTTTCTCAGTTGGACTCTTGTGTTCACCCTGTCCTAGCATTTCCAGATGGTAAGAAAGACCACAGACTATAAAGTCTAATATCTAAGGCTTAAGAGGGTTTCAGGTGAAAGAAAGCCACAGTTCCTGTAAAATTCAAATACGCTCAGGGATCTTTTTTTTAAGTTGAGAAAGATGGAAACCCTCAACAGGATCTTTACACTGAGCCCATCCCCAGTCTCAGCCAGTCTGGATCATAGGCACATGTACCCATACGCTCAGAGAGGCCTCTGTATTTGAACCAAAGACTTTTTTCAGGTGAGTCTAGTTGTGCTAAAACTGCACCACTTTCTGGCCCATGGTATCACTTTGTATTAATGAAGAAATTTGCAAAAGGGTAAAACAGAGCCAACAAACCAAAATGTGGCATTAAAAGATTACAACTTTTAAAGAGATTTTATTTAACTCTTCAGTTGGCTAGATGAGGTCTGGGTCAGTTGCCTCCAGCCACAAACAACTTGGTCCATTATATTTTAGAATATCTTTTAAAATGTATTGTCTGGGGACCAGCAGTTGGCTGTGTTTCTGGACTCCCACATAGTCGACCATGGTTTGAGTCCCAGACCTAGAGGCTTAAACTCATGCCGGGCACATGTGCGTACATTCCCAAGACTGAGAAGAGAAGGGATTGCAGCATGACTATCCCTGCTGGGGACGTGATTTCTTGTTTTCTGTCTCTCTGTCTTTTGTGGTGAGCACATGCACCCTATAGCAAAAACCTCTCAACGACAACAAAAAAAAGTATTGGGACCAGCAGTTAGCGTAATGGCTATGTCGCTGGACTCCCATGTAGTCGACCGCGGTTCGCATCCCAGACCCAGTGGCTTAAACTCATGCCGGGCGCGTGTGCATGTGTGCCCAAAATCCCCAGAGGAGAACGGAGGAGAAGGGATTGCGATTGCGGCGAGGCCATGCCCCCTGGGGGGTGATTTCTCACTTTCTATCTCTCTGTCTGTCTCTCTGTCTGTCTGGCGAGAGCGCGTGCGCCCTATGGCAAAAAACTCTCAAAAAAAAAAGTATTGTCTGTGTACTGTGATGTAAAATAGGATGGGGAGCTCTGTTCTAGAATACCTTTGTATTAGGGTGTATATGGTTACATGATGGCTTTTCAGGGAGTACACAGGCATAACCTCTTAGTGTTAGCATGCACTATTTTCCTAAAGTTATATCTCTGGTAATCATCTGTGTATCATCTATGTCTGCTTGTCCTCCTTTCCCAGCTCCTTTTCACAACTGCTCCTCTCCCACTTAACAAAAGAAAGGCATTCCTCTTGGCCATATTGAGTCTCACTGTGGGCTTTGCCCCAGGATATACAAACCTTGAACAGTGGGAACACCAAACAAAGGGACCATTTCTAAGACTTCAGGTCTCCTGAAGGAGAATCTCCTAGGAGTTAAGTTAAAAGGAGTGTTGAGGGCCCAACCAGATAGCATGGTGGTTAAGATGGCTGAATTTGAACTGCGTGGTTCAAGTCTTGGACCTGCCAGCTTAAAAAATATGCTGGGTGCCTGTATTTGCATGCCCAAAATCCCTAGAGGAGAGTGGAAGCGTAGTCATCTCTCCTAGGAGGTGCTTTCTCACACTTCCCCACCGTCTCTGTCTCTCATTCACACAAGTGCACACACCCTGTCGCAAATTTTAAAAATAAAAGATGTATATTGAATTTTTTAAAAAAAGAATGAATATAGAGGTACCGTCTTTGACTAGATTATATCTTAAAGCAGTGTTTGATGTCTTGTCTGTTTCAGAATAATGAGAATTTATTGGGTCGTTGGAAAAGTCACGATGCATTTTTGCTTAGAAAAACATAGAAAAATATGTCATGGGGCCAGCCAATGGCATGCCAGTTGTGTTGTTGGACTCCCACATAGCCAACTGCAGTTCAAGTCCCGGACCTGAAAGCTTGAAAATCACATGGGCCTTATGTGTGGGCGTGCCCAAAATCCCAGAAGGAGAATGGAGGAGAAGGGATTGTTGTGTAGCCATTCCCTCCAAGCTTGTCAGAAATGGTAGAACAGAAAAACTTTGGAACATAATGAGTAGAAAACATTAAAACATTTTCCCATGTGCTTCAGATTGCAAAAGTCCTGTCAGAGATTTGACTGACCTGCTGCTGTACCTTAACAGGTTTCCATACCATTCTATTCCTAGCAACTGTTAGCAAGGAGGGAGAATGATAAGGAGCACCCCTTTCTCTGGTCTTTATCATTTTCATTTTCCTGACTCTAAATTTCCTCTGTCTGTATCACAAATACATCCCAGATAGAATCTGTGAGCTACTTCATTGCCGATGGATTCATTAGATCTGTGGGTTGAACTGAAGACCTCATATTATCTAGTATTATTCGAATACATCCCAGATAGAATCTGTGAGCTACTTCATTGCCGGTGGATTCATTAGATCTGTGGGTTGAACTGAAGACCTCATACTATCTAGTATTATTCCTGTAGGGATAGTTTTGCTTTGATCCAAATAGCTTCTACGTTCAGAATCATTCTGTTTGTAAACTGGAAGGTTACCAAGGCCACAGAGATCCTTAGCTCCAGAGAGCACCATTCACATTATATTCTCAATGAGTAGCACCCCCTGAAGTTTCAGGAGTCCCTGTATATTGTTGTATAATAGTGAAAAATAGCACCTCAATATAATATTGTGTAGGTCAGACATTTTGTGCTTTGACCACTGAGCCATTTTGTAACCTCTTCTTCAGATGTTTAAAGGTAACAGGATTTCCAGCTTTAATTTCTAAAGAAGGTTAAATTTATACCAAATTCTGATTATACATATATATAGAGAGAGAGAGCTCAGTCACAGTAGTGCATAGTAGTTGAGGTTGCTATTTGGCAGGCAGAGCCAAGACCTGAATTCAATTTCTAATCTGTCCTAAAAACCAAGTGTATACATATGGTTCTAGCTACTTAAGAGGCTGAGGCAGGGTGATCACTGGTTTAAGGCCAGTCTGGGCAGCATAACCAGATCCTGTCTGGAAGAACAGGGTGTGGCTCGTAACTGTAATCTCAGCAACTCTGGAGGCTGAAGCAGGAGCATTGCAACATAGCATGACACTGTCTTTTAAAAAATAATAAAAAATAAGTAAACCTATTATGAATCTCTATTCATAGGTGTCCACTAGGGTTCCCCCCTCCACATTTAGAAATGTTTGAATATGATTCTTAGCAATTCTCTGTCTTCTTGACCTTTTTGTTTTTAAAGTAGAGTTTCTCTGATACTTCCTAACCAGTTAGTGTAGATTGTTAAGATGACGACCTAGGCTGCTCTTCATCCTGGAGTTCTGTTTCCTACGTGACCACACTCAGCCACTCCCATCAAGTGTGTCTGGATTTGCTAGAAATCAGCAAATTGTATACAGCCAACAGTATGTCTGGCTTGAAAATCACAACAAATAAATAGATAAATAAGTGTTAAAAGGGGCTGGGGATATTAACTTTGTAAAAGAGCTCAATAAGAACACCACCTACTGGCAGTGGTTATATGTGCTATTTTGAGAATGTTTCTACACATTAGGCTAAAGCACAGCTTTTCCAGCAGGAGGAAGAAGTGAGCGCTATAAAATACCTCAAAGTGTGCTTAACAAAATGGTGGAAAGTAGTGTATTTAGTAAACAGTCAAGTGTGGTCCAGCCTGTGGTGTTGTGGTTAAGGTGGTTGCAGTCCTACATGGCTGACTGCATGGTTCTAGTCCCAGGCCTGGTAGTCTGAAAAAACATGCTGGACTCATGTGTATTAATTATTCCCCAAAATTCCGAGAGGATAATGGAGGATAATCCCCCTAGGGATTGCTTGCGTGCACGCGCTCTCTCTCTCTCTCTCTCATTCTCCCTCTCCCTCTCTCCCTCCCTCCCTCCCTCTGTTTCTTTTCTCTCTCTCTCTCTCTCTCTCTCCACCCCC
>NW_006160144.1:1137266-1153902 GCF_000334495.1 Tupaia belangeri chinensis
GCTAGCAATTTTCTCTTCTATGTCTGAGATTCTATTTTCTGTACAATCTAGTCTGCTTTTAATACTTTCAAGGGATATTTTGACTTCCTGTATTATAGCTTTCATCTCTAACAGTTCCATTTGATTCTTTTTTGTGGTGTGTATTTCCTCTTTTAGATCATGGAAGAACGTCAACACCTCCTGGAACTCATTGTCTCTTTTTCTCCTGCATCTTCTGGAGTTCATTATCTCTCAGCTCTCGCATCTCATTTTGTCTTGTCATTATGAGTATTCTGAATTCTTTAGCAGACATTTCCATGAGCTCTACTGTACTATCTGTGGATGATGAGGAATTGTTCTTTTCACTTAGGGGAGAGAGATTTTCTTTATTTCTCATGTTTCTTGTGCCTCTGCGGTTGTTTCTGGTCATTCTGTGACAAAATCTAGCTTACATTGCTTCGCAATTTGGTATTCACAGAAAGATTAGAAGTTCAGATTTATAAAAAGAAATTTCTTCATTAAAGCAGGAGGTTCAATAAGCAGTGAGGATTTCAGTGACTCTAAAAGTATTCAAATGCTTGACACCTAGGCCTATCTAGACATTCAGTGTGTGGAGAGTGAAGTTTAGAATGGGAAAGTCAGGTTAAAAAATAATAATAATCAAAAAGGGGGAAAAAATAGAAAAATACTACCACAAAAGAGGGAAAAAATATTTTTACATGTAAAAAAATGAAAACTGTGCTGCGCACTAGCCAGCCAGGACATGCCTCAGCTTTAAAATGGCTTCTGAAATTAGCAAGTAAAAGAAAAAGCCCAAGGTGAGGAGAACTGGTTGAAAATTTTGGAAAAAAAAAAAAAAAGTAAAATTTTAGAGAGAGTGTGTGATACAGACAGAGAAACAGCCAGAGAGAGAGAGAGAAGACGGAGGTTGCCCTACCTTGTCTGAATGTTTCGGGAGGCTAGGAGATGGAGCCTAGAGCATAGTTTCCCTGAATACTCCAGGAGACACTTCAGCTTTAAAAATTGTGTGCAGGTTTTGTAAAATGTTCTCAGTGAGCACAGTTTCAGTATCATTTAAACTGTCAAAATTTAGTTCTTGTTAGGCACTAAAGACTTCAAGTAATTGGATTTCCTCTTTGAAAAAAAATCACATTTTCTTATTTTGAATTTCAGTGTGTGAGAGAAACAAATATTTTAACAAACTAATCAAACCTCTGTTAACAGTGTCATAGTACCTTGAAAGGTTGTTTTGTGTGTGTATGTTTTAACTTTGAGATAATGGATAAAAACTGGGTTTTTTATTCAAATGTCAAATTATCAAGAGTTTCATTGGTCATTTTACAGGTTCACCGGAACAGCACCATCCGCCCTGGCTGTGATGTGAATCCCTCCTGTGCACTGTGTGGTTCAGGCAGTGTCAGCATCATGCCTCCTGAGATTCACTATGAAGCCCCTCTGTTGGAACGTCTTTCTCAGTTGGACTCTTGTGTTCACCCTGTCCTAGCATTTCCAGATGGTAAGAAAGACCACAGACTATAAAGTCTAATATCTAAGGCTTAAGAGGGTTTCAGGTGAAAGAAAGCCACAGTTCCTGTAAAATTCAAATACGCTCAGGGATCTTTTTTTTAAGTTGAGAAAGATGGAAACCCTCAACAGGATCTTTACACTGAGCCCATCCCCAGTCTCAGCCAGTCTGGATCATAGGCACATGTACCCATACGCTCAGAGAGGCCTCTGTATTTGAACCAAAGACTTTTTTCAGGTGAGTCTAGTTGTGCTAAAACTGCACCACTTTCTGGCCCCTGGTATCACTTTGTATTAATGAAGAAATTTGCAAAAGGGTAAAACAGAGCCAACAAACCAAAATGTGGCATTAAAAGATTACAACTTTTAAAGAGATTTTATTTAACTCTTCAGTTGGCTAGATGAGGTCTGGGTCAGTTGCCTCCAGCCACAAACAACTTGGTCCATTATATTTTAGAATATCTTTTAAAATGTATTGTCTGGGGACCAGCAGTTGGCTGTGTTTCTGGACTCCCACATAGTCGACCATGGTTTGAGTCCCAGACCTAGAGGCTTAAACTCATGCCGGGCACATGTGCGTACATTCCCAAGACTGAGAAGAGAAGGGATTGCAGCATGACTATCCCTGCTGGGGACGTGATTTCTTGTTTTCTGTCTCTCTGTCTTTTGTGGTGAGCACATGCACCCTATAGCAAAAACCTCTCAACGACAACAAAAAAAAGTATTGGGACCAGCAGTTAGCGTAATGGCTATGTCGCTGGACTCCCATGTAGTCGACCGCGGTTCGCATCCCAGACCCAGTGGCTTAAACTCATGCCGGGCGCGTGTGCATGTGTGCCCAAAATCCCCAGAGGAGAACGGAGGAGAAGGGATTGCGATTGCGGCGTGGCCATGCCCCCTGGGGGGTGATTTCTCACTTTCTATCTCTCTGTCTGTCTCTCTGTCTGTCTGGCGAGCGCGTGCGCCCTATGGCAAAAAACTCTCAAAAAAAAAAGTATTGTCTGTGTACTGTGATGTAAAATAGGATGGGGAGCTCTGTTCTAGAATACCTTTGTATTAGGGTGTATATGGTTACATGATGGCTTTTCAGGGAGTACACAGGCATAACCTCTTAGTGTTAGCATGCACTATTTTCCTAAAGTTATATCTCTGGTAATCATCTGTGTATCATCTATGTCTGCTTGTCCTCCTTTCCCAGCTCCTTTTCACAACTGCTCCTCTCCCACTTAACAAAAGAAAGGCATTCCTCTTGGCCATATTGAGTCTCACTGTGGGCTTTGCCCCAGGATATACAAACCTTGAACAGTGGGAACACCAAACAAAGGGACCATTTCTAAGACTTCAGGTCTCCTGAAGGAGAATCTCCTAGGAGTTAAGTTAAAAGGAGTGTTGAGGGCCCAACCAGATAGCATGGTGGTTAAGATGGCTGAATTTGAACTGCGTGGTTCAAGTCTTGGACCTGCCAGCTTAAAAAATATGCTGGGTGCCTGTATTTGCATGCCCAAAATCCCTAGAGGAGAGTGGAAGCGTAGTCATCTCTCCTAGGAGGTGCTTTCTCACACTTCCCCACCGTCTCTGTCTCTCATTCACACAAGTGCACACACCCTGTCGCAAATTTTAAAAATAAAAGATGTATATTGAATTTTTTAAAAAAAGAATGAATATAGAGGTACCGTCTTTGACTAGATTATATCTTAAAGCAGTGTTTGATGTCTTGTCTGTTTCAGAATAATGAGAATTTATTGGGTCGTTGGAAAAGTCACGATGCATTTTTGCTTAGAAAAACATAGAAAAATATGTCATGGGGCCAGCCAATGGCATGCCAGTTGTGTTGTTGGACTCCCACATAGCCAACTGCAGTTCAAGTCCCGGACCTGAAAGCTTGAAAATCACATGGGCCTTATGTGTGGGCGTGCCCAAAATCCCAGAAGGAGAATGGAGGAGAAGGGATTGTTGTGTAGCCATTCCCTCCAAGCTTGTCAGAAATGGTAGAACAGAAAAACTTTGGAACATAATGAGTAGAAAACATTAAAACATTTTCCCATGTGCTTCAGATTGCAAAAGTCCTGTCAGAGATTTGACTGACCTGCTGCTGTACCTTAACAGGTTTCCATACCATTCTATTCCTAGCAACTGTTAGCAAGGAGGGAGAATGATAAGGAGCACCCCTTTCTCTGGTCTTTATCATTTTCATTTTCCTGACTCTAAATTTCCTCTGTCTGTATCACAAATACATCCCAGATAGAATCTGTGAGCTACTTCATTGCCGATGGATTCATTAGATCTGTGGGTTGAACTGAAGACCTCATATTATCTAGTATTATTCGAATACATCCCAGATAGAATCTGTGAGCTACTTCATTGCCGATGGATTCATTAGATCTGTGGGTTGAACTGAAGACCTCATACTATCTAGTATTATTCCTGTAGGGATAGTTTTGCTTTGATCCAAATAGCTTCTACGTTCAGAATCATTCTGTTTGTAAACTGGAAGGTTACCAAGGCCACAGAGATCCTTAGCTCCAGAGAGCACCATTCACATTATATTCTCAATGAGTAGCACCCCCTGAAGTTTCAGGAGTCCCTGTATATTGTTGTATAATAGTGAAAAATAGCACCTCAATATAATATTGTGTAGGTCAGACATTTTGTGCTTTGACCACTGAGCCATTTTGTAACCTCTTCTTCAGATGTTTAAAGGTAACAGGATTTCCAGCTTTAATTTCTAAAGAAGGTTAAATTTATACCAAATTCTGATTATACATATATATAGAGAGAGAGAGCTCAGTCACAGTAGTGCATAGTAGTTGAGGTTGCTATTTGGCAGGCAGAGCCAAGACCTGAATTCAATTTCTAATCTGTCCTAAAAACCAAGTGTATACATATGGTTCTAGCTACTTAAGAGGCTGAGGCAGGGTGATCACTGGTTTAAGGCCAGTCTGGGCAGCATAACCAGATCCTGTCTGGAAGAACAGGGTGTGGCTCGTAACTGTAATCTCAGCAACTCTGGAGGCTGAAGCAGGAGCATTGCAACATAGCATGACACTGTCTTTTAAAAAATAATAAAAAATAAGTAAACCTATTATGAATCTCTATTCATAGGTGTCCACTAGGGTTCCCCCCTCCACATTTAGAAATGTTTGAATATGATTCTTAGCAATTCTCTGTCTTCTTGACCTTTTTGTTTTTAAAGTAGAGTTTCTCTGATACTTCCTAACCAGTTAGTGTAGATTGTTAAGATGACGACCTAGGCTGCTCTTCATCCTGGAGTTCTGTTTCCTACGTGACCACACTCAGCCACTCCCATCAAGTGTGTCTGGATTTGCTAGAAATCAGCAAATTGTATACAGCCAACAGTATGTCTGGCTTGAAAATCACAACAAATAAATAGATAAATAAGTGTTAAAAGGGGCTGGGGATATTAACTTTGTAAAAGAGCTCAATAAGAACACCACCTACTGGCAGTGGTTATATGTGCTATTTTGAGAATGTTTCTACACATTAGGCTAAAGCACAGCTTTTCCAGCAGGAGGAAGAAGTGAGCGCTATAAAATACCTCAAAGTGTGCTTAACAAAATGGTGGAAAGTAGTGTATTTAGTAAACAGTCAAGTGTGGTCCAGCCTGTGGTGTTGTGGTTAAGGTGGTTGCAGTCCTACATGGCTGACTGCATGGTTCTAGTCCCAGGCCTGGTAGTCTGAAAAAACATGCTGGACTCATGTGTATTAATTATTCCCCAAAATTCCGAGAGGATAATGGAGGATAATCCCCCTAGGGATTGCTTGCGTGCACGCGCTCTCTCTCTCTCTCTCTCATTCTCCCTCTCCCTCTCTCCCTCCCTCCCTCCCTCTGTTTCTTTTCTTTCTTTCTTTCTTTCTTTTTTTTAACTTTATTTGTTTATTTTACTTGACCAGAGAGGGACAGAGCAAGAGAGAGAGAAAGTGAGAAAGCAAGCTGTCAGGTCCAGGACTTGAACCATGGTCAGCCATGTGGGACCCACCACACCACTTGCCAGCCCTGATTTCATATCCATTTCTTAGCTTACTTTCCAGTTTTCCAATCTATTTCAAATTTTTAACTTTTTGTATATCCTAGGTGTTACTACCTACTCAGAGTGTGAGCTTAAACCAGCAATTCTCTGAGGTCATTCTTTTTGCTCAGTAGAGAATTTAACTGTTTCTATTCACGCTTATGTGGAAATGGTTAAAAAGAAAACACCATAAATTTCTAGCCAAGTCTAGCAGCCTGAGTCCCTTAAACAATTTGTTGTTATTCCTCACTGTTTATTCAGTGGGTTTGATGGTAGTTGCCCTCGATCCCACTTAATACCTTACCTCTATAGCGCGAGATAGTGGCCCGTGGATGGTGATTTACAATTGTTAGTGCCAACTTCCTTTTCATTTTTCTTGCTATAGGGTGCGTGTGGTCACCAGAGAGAGAAATCATCCTTCCTGCCAGGGGGGTGGCCACACCACAATCCCTTCTCCATTCTCCTCTCCCCTTGGGATTTTGGGCACTCATACACATGCATCCAACATGATTTGTAAGACTTCAACTGCGAAGCTGGCCATGTGGAATCCAGTGCCTTAACCTCTACACCACCTGCTGGACTTGAAATACAGTGAAAATATAAAATCACTATTGTGCCAATTTTGATCTTAGACTCTTTAAGTAAGAGGAGGGGATTGGCAGTGAGATTTTTAAGAGTCATGAATTGGACATCTGAAGAGTTGTGTTTGTCTAGTCTAGCAATAATGAATACATGTTTTTTTCTTGTATCTATGTTTTTTTTTTTCCTTGTGGTTAATTCTTTTTTGGAAGAATCTGAGGTGTCGTGTACAACTGGAAAGATTTTTGATTGGTTAGCTTGTGCTTAATGCATAAAAGAGAGTAGAATTAGAGCATGTGTGCTAATTAGAGCACTGGTTGTTACCGGACCTGATCTAGTCTCACTGCCCAGCACACTTTACAGATGAAGAAGCTAAAGCCCAGCTAAGTGATTTGTTCTCATTTTCTCTTCTTACTCGGTGATGGAAAGGGACCTGAATCCAGACCTTTGTACTTCTAGACCATCTCTGTGTCCACCCCAGGATTCTCATACTCCTATTTCCTTTTTTCCCTTGGTTTCATTTTCAAGTTTGGGAGAGCAAAGACTAGTGAAAATAAAAGGAAAATATAAAATCACTATGCTTTTGGAGTCCCATTACACAGCCTTTGTCAAGTGGGAATAACAATTCTTTCTACAAAGGTGTATCCTCAGGAAGTATTCTCCTTTCCTTTCTTGAGCTTCAGTTATTCACTGCAGCCTTCAGATTATTCTCTAGGACTAAGCAATTCTACACAGTACTTTATTGTCTACACACCCTTTCTCTAATCTCTCTTAATTAGAACCATCAGTACCTCTAAACTCAATTTTCAATTGTTGACTAATGGGGAATCTTTTTTTTTTTTTGTCATTGTCTTTTGTCTTAATGTTTGACATTTATTTTAGAAGCTAGGATAAACGAATTTGCTTTTAAGTGTGGAAAAGAAAGAATCTATAAATAAAACTGTCAGAAGATAGCACTGCATCAGAGACTCTGAACACTTGTCCGTGTGTCAACTGTTGATTGTTTTAAAACTAGATTTTTTTCTAATATGTTTTACTGTTTTAAAGTCTAGCAGACTGTTCTCAGATCTGGAGCACTGTGGCTGCTTACCCATTGGGAAAAATCATCTCTGGGAATAATTATTTTATTCAATCAGTAATATGTTTATTAATCCAAGAAAGGCCTAACATTCAGACTTGTTCTTTGAACTGCCATGAAATCTATCATCTGTATTATAGGAAAGAGATTTTTTTTTTAATATTAAGTTTTATTTATTATTTTTTAATTTGACCAAGAGAGACGTGGGAAGTAGGGGTGGAGGCGGGCAGTGAGAAAGCAAGCCACCAGATTTGGAATTTGAACTGTGGTCCATCCACCACATGGGAGTCCAGAGCCTCAGCCACCGAGACACCTTCTGGCCCTGGTTAAAAGTTTTCATACTGCAGGGAACCAGCAGTTAGCATAATGGCTATGTCGCTGGATTCCCACGTAGTCAACCGCAGTTCGTGTCCCAGACCCGGTGGCTTAGAACTCACACCAGGCACGTGTACGTGCGTGCCCAAGATCCCGAGAGGAGAATGGAGGAGAAGGGATTGCGGCGTGACCATCCCCCTTGGGGGGTGATTTCTCATTTTCTGTCTCTATGTCTCTGTCTGTCTGGCGAGCACACGTGCCCTATAGCGAAAACCTCCCAAAAAAAAATAAAAAGAAAGAAAGAAAGTTTTCATACTGCAGAACTGCCTTAAAAAATATTTTGTACTTTACATCTCCTTGGGAAAAAGCTGATAACTATCAAGACAGGATCAAATCTTTTCTCTCTATCCTCTGGGTCACTAAGTACTCTATTGATATATTGGATCATCAGAAAAATCTTGACGTTTTTCAAGATTTCAAAATATGTCTTGACTTTTCCAATGACCTAATAGTTGCTAAGAGTATAGGCATCGGGAATCTTGACTTTATCTGTTGTTATTTATTAAATTATGTAACCTTGGGCATGGTTAAAACTTACCTCTCTAAACACATTTCCTGTTTGAAAATAAGCATAAACAATGGTTCATGGAATCATAACGACTAAGTGATAGATGTGTAATGATACATGCAGCACCTGCCACCTAATAGTGGGTTCAAGAATGTTTGTTTTTTCCCTCTCTTCCTTGCTTCCCCACACCAGTCGAGACAGCACATTCTCTATCCTTTCTTGGGGATAGAACCCCCATCAACATTTGGAAAATATACTAACTAAAATAAATTTCTAGTAATTCTAGAAAAGAAGACATACCATTAGTGACTACAATTTGCAGTGAAACTTAAGATATGGAAACAGAGTAACTGACGAAATGAGGGGAGGAGGGGATAATAGCCCAAAGCTCATGCTAACTATCTTGGATCTTTTTCCCTTCCTGTACTCTGTACCCCACCAATGACTTTTTTCTTTTTCTTTCTTTCTTTCTTTTTTTTTTGGAGAGGTTTTTGCTATAAGGGTGCATCCACTCACCACACAGAGAGAGAAATCATCCCCCAGGAGATTGGCCACACCCCAGTCCCTTCTCCTCCATTCTCCCCTTGGGATCTTGAGCACACGCACACACGTGCCCGGCGTGAGTTTTAAGCCACTGGGTCCAGGACTCAAACCGTGGTTGACTACATGAGAGTCCAGCGACATAACCATTACTCTTACTGCTGGTCCCCCAATGTCTTTTTTCACCAAATAGTGGTGTTTTATTCTGTGCTGAAGCAGCAGGTATGGATTCTGGGGCTCTGCCGCAAGGGGGCTACTGATTTCCAGGAATAATTGGGAACTAAAGAAAAATGTGGTTCCCTTTAGATTTAAATGACTCTAGAATACTTTGCAGAACACTGGGAAAAGACTCATATATATGACGGTACAATGTCAACATTAAAAACATAGAAAGAAAAATGGAAAAGTTATAAATCATCGCTAGAAGTCCTAGCAAAAGCAATAGAGCAAGGAATAAAAATGAAAGACTTACAGTTTGGAAAGAAGTAAAAACCATCTGTAGCGACCAGCAGATGGCATAATGGCTATGTTGCTGGATTCCCATGTAGTTGACCGTGGTTCAGGTCCTGGACCCAGTGGATTAAATTCAGGCCAGGCGCGTGTGCATTCGTGCCCAAGATCCCAAGAGAACAATAGAGGAGAAGGGGTTGTGGCGTGGCCATCCCCCCGGGTAGTGATTTCTTGCTTTCTGGCGAGTACACATACCCTATAGCAAAAGCTTCTCAAAAAAAAAAGGAAAATTTTTAAAGTACTTTTGTAATAGCATCACTAAAATGAAAGTTAGAAATAAACTCAACAAAATGTCTGTAAGACCTGCACAGTGAAAGCTCCTAAAGCAATGATGAAGAGAATATTAGGGCAAAGCTTAAGTAAATGGAGAGAGATACCATATTCATGGATTGAAAGACTGGTATTCAGGACCAGCAGTTAGCGTAATGGCTATGTCGCTGGACTCCCATGTAGTCAACCGCAGTTCAAGTCCTGGACCTGGTGGCTTAAACTCACGCCGGGCGTGCGTGCGTGCCCGCCCAAGATCCTGAGAGGAGAATGGAGGAGAAGGGATTGTGGTGTAACCGTCCCCTCTTGGGGGGGAGGGGTGGATTTATCACTTTCTATCTCTCTGTCTCTCTCTGTCTGTCTGGCAAGCACATGTGCCCTATAGCAAAAACCTCTCCAAAAAAAAAAAGACTAGTATTGATTGCAAAATAGATGGCAGTTCTCTCCGAATTGATCTACAGAGTCAGTGTTAAAGCTTTGTTTAGTTTTGGTGTTTTGAGAAAGGTTTTTTGCTATAGGGCGTGTGTGCTCGCCAGACCAACAGAGACAGAGAGACAGAAAGTGAGAAATCACCCCCCAGGGGGGATGGTCACACCACAATTCCTTTTCCTCCATTCTTCTCTCGGGATCTTGGGGAGGCTCACACACGTGCCCAGCGTGAGTTTTAAGCCACCAGGTCTGAGACGCGAACCATGGTCGACTATGTGGAGTTCGAGAGATATAGCCATTACGCTAACTGCTGATCCCCATGTTTTGTTTTGTTTTGTTTTGTTTTGTTTTGTTTTTACAAAAGTTTACCAAAAACCCAAACCCACCTATGAGTAAATTAAGAAGCAGATTCTCTTTTATATACATCACTGGTTATTAGAATATAATATTAGAATAACTGTAAAAATCTGAGAGAAAAATGGTTTCTTTCTATCTATTGATTATTTATTGAGAGAGAGAGATTTTTGCTATAGGGCATGTGTGCTTGCCTAAAAGATTCAGAAAGTGAGAAGTCACCCTCCAGGGGAGATGGCTACACCTCAATCCCTTTTCTTTGTACTCCTCTAAGGATTTGGGGCACGCACACACATGTGCCCAACATAAGTTTCAAGCTGCTGGATCCAGAGTTCAAATCACAGCCGTATGGGAGTCCAGTTCCTTAACCACTACACCACCTGATGGCCATGAGAAAAATAGTTTTAAAATCTAGAAATTCCTGGAGCCAGCAGGTGGCCTGGTGGTTAAGGGCGCTGGACTCTCACATAGCTTACTACAGTTTGAGTACTGGACCTGGCAGCTTTTATGCACACACACACACACACACACACACACACACTCTCTCTCTCTCTCTCTCTCTCTCTCTCTCTCTCTCTCTCTCTTACACATTCTGTCCCTCTCTGGTCAAATTGAAATAAATACATGAATGAATGAAGTTGAATAAAATAATTCTTTTTTAAAAATCTAGAAATTCCTGGGCCAGTCCCATAGAACAGTAGCTACACACAGTACTTGGAGAGATGGATCCCACAAGTCTGGTTAAATATCCCAGTCCTGGCAACTTGAAAAAAAAAGACCAGGCCCACATGTGGGTGGATGCCCTGAATCCTGATTGAATGGAGGGAAAAGGATTGTGGCATGACCACACTTACACTTCATTGGGAGATCCTTGCTCTCTATGGCAAGGGTATGTGCTCCTTGGCAAGAAAAAAGAAATCACATCATGGATAATTATATGTTCCAGACATGGTGGAGATTGGAAAGAAGTATAACTAGAGAAATAGGAGAATCTACTACTGAACTTGCATCTGTATCCTGTATAGCTTTGCTTAAAGATCTACTAATGAGTCAAACTGAACTCAAGATCTACATTTGAGAGCATCACAAGAATATATACAGATGGAACCAGCAGTTAGCGTAACAGTTGTGTCACTGATCTCTCATATATTCCACCACGGTTCAAGTCCCGTACCTGGTGGCTTAAACTCATGCCAGGCGCATGTGTGTACGTGCCCAAGATCCCAAGAGAATGGAGGAGATGGCGTGGCCATCCCCCCAGGGGGTGATTTCTCGCTTTCTGTCTCTCTGGCGAGCGCATGTGCCCTATAGCAAAAACCTCTCAAAAAAAAAAAAGGATATATACAGATGTTGAAGAAGAATTACATGATCTAAAAGATAAAATTTTACCGTTTCCCTAACTTTTTAATTTTTTCCATTAAATACATGCATGTAAAAATCTTTTAAACTATCAAAAAAACAAACACTGATGAGATGATATTGAAGAAGATAACCACAGCAGTAGATGACCCATGTAAATTTCCAAGGGAAAAAAATTTTCTTGTTTGTTTCTGTTTTTTGTTTGTTTTGTTTTGTTTTGTTTTAGAGAGGTTTTTGCTATAAGGCGCGTGTGCTTGCCAGAAAGAGAGACAGAGGGACAGAAAGTGAAAAATCACCCCCAGGGGGTTTGGCCATGCCCCAATCCCTTCTCCTCTGTTCTGCTCTTAGGATCTTAGGCACACATGCACATGCACCTGGCGTGAGTTTAAGCCACCAGGTCCGGGTCTCAAACCACGGCCGACTACATGAGAGTCCAGCAATGTAGCCATTACGCTAACTGCTGGTCCCTTGGAGAAGTTTTTACTATAGGGTGTGTGAGCTCGCCAGAAAGACAAAGAAAGTGAGAAATCACCCCCTCACGGGGGATGGCCACGCCACAATCCCTTCTCCTCCATTCTCTTCTTGGGATCTTGGGCACGCATGCACACAGACCTGGCGTGAGTTTAAGCCACTGAGTCCAGGACTCGAACCGCAATTGACTACATGGGAGTCCACCAACATAGCCATTATGCCAACTACTGATCCCTACGATAGAAATTTTAAAACAAGTGGGATTAAGAGCCTGCTGTATTTCTTACTGTACAGTAGATGTCACATGGCTTTACCAGGAAGATTTTGAAGACAAAGTGCAAAATGAAAGCATTGGCAATCAAGAGGTGAAAGTGGTCCAGTCAAAGCAAGTTCCATGAATTCGATGGAGCTTATATTGAGAAGTAAAGTTGTGATTTTTATTTTTTATTATCTTTTTTTCATGATAGTGCGTGTGTGCACTCACCAGAGAGAGAGGAGAAAGCACACCCTATGGAGAATGGTCACACTGTAATCTCTTCAGCTCCATCTTTCTCTCCTTTTGGGATTTTGGGTATTCACAAACACCCGTCTGGTGTGTCCCAAGCCAAGTCGACTACTCAGACCGTTAGGTTAGCCATGTGAGATCCAGTTGCCTCAACCACCAGGCCACAGAGCCTGCCTTATTTTTATCTTTTAATTCCATTTTTTCCAAGCCCCTCATACATATATGGAACAAAAAAACTATCAATCTAGCAAAGCATTTTAGGTGTTTCTTCTTAGAACTTCGAAATTAAAGGCAAAAGTGACTTGTTTGTGAATAAAAGAATGACTCAGTAACATAGGTTTTTGTTTGTTTTGTTTGTTTGTTTGTTTTGGAGCAGTTTTTGCTATAGGGCGCATGTGCTCGCCAGACAGAGACAGAGAGATAGAAAGCGAGGAATCACCCCCCAGGGGGATGGCCACGCCGCAATCCCTTCTCCTCCATTCTCCTCTCAGGATCTTGGGCACGCATGCACACGTGCCCGGTGTGAGGTTTAGGCCGCCGGGTCCGGGACACGAACTGCAGTTGACTATGTGGGAGTCCAGCGACATAGCCATTATGCTAACTGCTGGTCCCATGTTTGTTTGTTTTTAAGAGGTTTTTGCCATAGGACATGTGCACTCACAGAGGAGAGAGAAAAAAGAGACAGAAACCATGAGGGGGAAAATGAGAAATCATCCCCCCGAGGGGTGGGGTGGGCATACCACAATTCCTCATTCTCCTCCTGGGATCTTGGGCACGCATGTACACAAGCTCCATGTGCGTTTCAGTCTACCAGGTTCAAGACTCAAACTGTGGTCAACCATGTGGGAGTCCAGTGACTTAACCATCACAGCATCTGCTGGCACCCTATTCAGTAAGTTTTTACATGGACGGATCTTCCATATGGTAGCACTTGCCCTGCCAATTTATCAGGCCACTGGGCACATAAAAGAGAGTGTTGTGTAGATCTCAACCAGGAGAGTCAAGAGTGCTTGATGGACACATGTCACTTTAGGAGAGGGAGTCTAGAGGCCAGGTGTTAGGGCTAACCTGAATTGTTTATTTCTTGCAGATGTTCCCACAAGCCTACACTTCCAGAGCATGTTGAAATCTCAGTGGCAGAACAAGCCTTTCGACAAAATCAAGCCTCCCAAAAAGTTTTCACTTAAGCACAGAGCGCCCATGCCAGGCAGTCTGCCAGATCCAATTCGTAAGGACAGGCACAAGTTGGTCAGCTCCTTCCTAACAACAGCCAGTAAGTTTCACGGACTCAGGGAGTTCTCTGGAGTCCTGGTTATTTTTCATCCCTTTAATATTCTGAAGTTACCATCTTACCATGCCAGGGATATTGGGGTTGGGAAAAGCAATTGACTAGTATAAATTCAGCTCAGTCTACTACTACTGCCTATCTTGGATGCTCTCAGATAGACATTAAAAGCTATTCCAGACACCATGGATCTTGGGACCAGACCCAAAATAAAATGCTCAATGAAGAGCCAAAAATGGCATGGCACTGGGTCCATCTATGGACAGACTGTCTTCTGTAACTTGGTGTCACATTTCTCTGGTTGTGGACTCCCTTTGCCTGTTCTAGTTGTGCTGTTTACTAGAAGCTTCAGTCCTAAAGGACTGTAATGCTGCACTGGGTGTATAGCATTGGCCTACAGGGAACTCAAGAGCTTGGAACTCAAATAAAAGATTTAAGAGAAGATATTTCACAGCTCTTTTTCTGTTCCCCTCCTCAGAGCTGTCCCATCACCAAAGCCGGCCTGACAGGACCCACAGGCAGCACTTAGACGATGTGGGGGCCGTGCCCATGGTGGATCGAGTGACAGCGCCAAAAGCAGAGCGCTTGCTCAACCCACCGCCACCCGTGCATGACCCAAACCACAGCAAAATGAGATTGCGAGACCATTCATCTGAGAGAAGTGAAGGTAGGGCCAGGCCCGGCATCTCTGCCTGCATTTGCATTTGCGCAGGGCTTTCTGGAGCAGCCTAGGCTTCTCTTCATTGCCCCCAGCTTTGTCCTTCATCTTCTAGGAAGGCAAAGTAGGGGGATGCTACTGCTTTCAAACGCAGGTCACTTCTTACCGCCGCAGCAACCTCTGCCAAGACCCCACCTCCCATCAACCAGTTTGCTTCACCTTTTTAATTCTCCAGGCTTAGAAAGCATTTTTTGCCTTTAGTGAATATTGCTGGCATTCCTAGCTTGTGTTAGAAGCAGATCTGGTTAAGATAGTCATGTATTTTCTTTTCTGTTGACTTCTGCAGTGTTGAAGCACCACACAGACATGAATAGTTCCAGCTATTTGGCAGCCTCTCACCATCCACCACATAGTCCCTTGGTGCGACAGCTTTCCACCTCTTCAGACACCTCCACACCTACGAGCTCTAGCTCACAGGTTACAGCCAGCACATCTGTAAGTACCACCTGTGTGGAATTGGCCATATATGCCCTCTGCAGTGTACTGCTCACTCAGGTGACGCTGAAGGACAGTGTAGAGGGTGGGTTATGAAGCCTGGGCACTTATGGGAACTCAGCTTGTTATGATGTCTGTATCATTTTTAAGTCAAAGTGGTTGAACTTGGCCTTTTGTTGTATTCATTGAGTTTCTCAATGTCTTTGCTGAGCCATTCATAGGAAGCTTGATATAGAGTCTTAAGGAGACTATTCAAGGTTCGTGAGACAGTTTCACATAAGAATCAACAGTACCATGGCCCTAACCTGTTGACCTGGGCAGTGAACTTAGGAGGAGGGATAGAATAGAGAAATCTCTGAGCATTGGGGACATTTGATTTGCTTGCTTTTACTCTAATGGTGACTGGAGATCAAATACTAAGAATAAACATTGAGTGTTAGAGCACTGGAAGGGAAGGGAGAAGGCCAAGTCTATTACAGAGCAGAATCATGGATCTAATAGGCTACATAATGGCAGAACTTGATGCACATACCCCCAGAAGCTGTTTGCACAGCCATCCCAAACAGATGCCCATTAGTTTCATTCTAATGTTTGAATCCCTTAAGGTGTGCCCTCTTGAACATATATACCTATAATTACTTCATACTTACCATATGCTGGTGCCATGTGCTTTACATGTGTGTTACCCTTTTAATTCTATAATGCCCTGTGGAGATGTAAGTGGGACAATCATAGATTCCCATTTTGTAGGCATGAAAACTGAGGCTTTCCAGGGTTAAGTAAATTGTACAAGGTGAGGCAGCTTGTGAGGGTTGTGATTGTGATTCAAGCCCAGACAGTCTGACTGTAGAGCCAGTTCTCCTGCCATATACCACAGTCTGAGGTTGGCTGGGAGCACTGCAGAGGGAGCTTAAGAAGCTCCATTAGAGCTCCAACCAAGAACTTCTAAGAACACTCACAATATGTGCTCAGTAGGCTCCTGTGATCAGGTATGAGTTCACATGTTTTTCTCTTTGTGCTTATAAATCATACAGTCTGTTCTTCCCCTTTTTTATCTTCAACACTCACAAATTTTGTCTAAATAGATGTGTACAAAACCTCTCACATTTGATTATCCACCAGCAAAGGGTTTCACGTAACCAAAAGATGTAAAAGTCTGATTCTCATAAAAATTCTGAACTCTGAGGTCCAAAACTTGGTGAGTTCTTCAGTATTCTCACCTGTCAGTCACCCTGTGTCTAGACAATATTATCTTAGGGTTGGATCATTTGAAATTTTTACTTGTTTATTTATTGAATAAAGATTCTGTATATAGCACTATGCTGACTTTAAGTTTTTTCATTGCCAAATTTTTTGAAGAATCTATTTTAACAGTGAGAAAAATAATAGATGAGATACTTGAAATCAAATAAGCTGGAGGACCCTGGAGAAACAGTGATGGGACTGAGAGTGTTTGTGGTATACTTCACAAAAGCTAGCAATAGAAGAGTGAATCCCAGGATCCTTTTGTTGTTAACACTCCCTGTTCTTGATTTTGACATACGGCCAGGTTTGGGGACCACTGTCCAGTCCCCTGCCCTGTGCTATAGCTCTGGCTAGATGGGGAGAATAGTTGAATTGGATCAGACAAGTAATTGACAGAATGGCAATCTTGGTGAAAGGTAGAGCCCATTAATTCTACCACCTGTTCCA
>NW_006160144.1:1155346-1168256 GCF_000334495.1 Tupaia belangeri chinensis
CCCTTAAAGGTACTAACAGCAGGCCCAAGAAGATTCTGGCAAAATACATACCCACTTCTGCCAACAGTTTCACGTTCATTCTTGACCAAGATAAAAGGAAGCTCTCTCTTGAGACTTCCTTGAGATGCATTTCTTATGTGACATAGCATGTCTGCAGAGGTGTAACTGAGATGTTTATGTATGAGGATTACTAATCCTCGGCTGCAGAACTCAGGCAAAATTTGCAAAAGTCCCTTCCAATCTCATTAGGTTAACCAGTTTTCCTAAATTTGTGAGGTCAATGACAGTCTAGTCTCATTTAATAGAGAAGGAAATTAAAGTGTGAAAGACATTGTGGTCACCTGAAATCATAAATGACAGCAGTTGAAGTCCTGGCCTAGGAAGGGCTAATTTAATATTCTCTGAGAATGGCATGAAATGATGGATGAAAAAATCATATATTGCCCTCTAGGAACAGAATAGTTAGTTGTATAGAATGAGCTCTCTTCCTTATTTTCCTTCACTAATCCCTTCCCCCTGGGCCAGCCACACTTAGTAGTGTGAATGCAACCTCTTAGGTGTTTTCAGCTGTGTGTGTTGCCATGGCAGCGTGTTTGTTATCCCACTGTTGCCCTCTGGCCTCTCATACATAACTCAGTTACCGGCCTATTTCAGGATAGACTATTAACTGACTGGGAAGAGCAACTAGTAATTTTTCTTCTGTCTCAGAGATCAAACCATGTGGTTCCTTGTTTCCTTCCATCCCAGCTACTAAAATGCCTACCTCTGCCTCAGATCTTGAATCCTTGGAAGTCTTGTTTCTTTTCTCAAAGTATGAGCTGTTGCCATGCCCTCCTCTTCAGTTTCTCTCCATTCATCTCTGTTGATGTGGCTAGAAAGTGCTCAGCTCTTTCCCCAATAATGGAAGAGAAATCACATAAGGACTGAGAAGATAGCAAGTGCAAATTTAGCAGAAGAGCTCAGATCCTTGAGAAGGAGATGCTTCATGACCACCAAGGTTAGATGTTCTGTTGAGATGGGCCTGTCCTTAAGCCATCTTTCAGGATAAGAGAATTGAACTTTTTAACCTAAGAGTCAAGGCTTAAGCATTGCTTTTAGGGGTGCCATTATGGACCTAGGTCATAGAAAGAGATAAAAGGAATTAAACAGGAGTGCTTTAAAGGAGGGAGGCCAATAAAGGTACATATGGAAGAGTTACAAACCCCAGTAGTTGACTTAGATATTGGGGTATTCTACCCCTATAAAATTCAGTGATTCTTCCTCCAAGAAAGGAAGTGTGTGGCCAGTAGGGCTTGTGAGTGGGCGCTCCTCCAGGGACCAATGTGCTGTGGGACACCTGGTTATTATTTATGATCCAATTTAAGTCTTGGGCAAAAGATTTGATGATTTGGTGTTTGTAGGGTCATGCCTTCTTTTTAAACTTTACCTGTGTGTTACAGCAGCCAGTAAGGAGAAGAAGGGGAGAGAGCTCATTCGACATTAACAACATTGTCATCCCGATGTCTGTCGCTGCAACTACCCGTGTAGAGAAACTACAATACAAGGAAATCCTTACTCCAAGGTAGAAGCCCTAAATAATCGGTTCCTCTCCCTATTCCTCCTGTTAATACTTAGCTTTTTCCACACTTCTCTTCTGACCAGGCTTTGGGTCCTAGCATTGGTTTCTGTCTTCTCTTTAAGACATTGGGCCAGCAGATGGCATGGTGGTTAAAGGTGCAGAATTTCCACATGGCTGAGTATTGTTCAAGTCCAGGACATGGCAGCTTGCTCTCTCGCTTTCCCTTTCTCCCTCTCTCTCTGTCTCTGACAGGTCAAATTGAAAGAGGGGGGAATATATATATACACACACACACACATACATATATATATTATGTATATTATTATATACATATTTTAAAAATGAGAGAGAAAGATCTTGGGCCAGCAGGTGGTGTAGTGCACTGGAACCCACATGACCTACTCTGTACTTTGAGTCCTGGACCTGACTGCTGTAAAAACATGCCAAGGATGTGTGCATATGCCTAAAATCTGAAGTAGAGAATGGAGAAGAGATCCTGGCATGGCCAGCCCCCCTGGGGGGGGTGATTTTTTTCATTCTCCCTCTGTCTTTTCTCTCTCTCTGGTAAATACACATGCCCTGTGGCAAAAACGTGGGGAAGCAAATGAAAAGGTTATAACCTGATAGGGGTGTGATTATTTCTGTATGTAGTCCTCATTCTATTAAGTGACCATATCAACCAGGGCATAAGTGTCAGGTAGCCATTACTGGTCTGTAGACACATTTTGTTAACACATACTGTATTTAAAATACTGAATTCATTGTCATCATTAGAAAAGGATTTCACGTATAAATCTTTATTCCTGACTTTTATTGACAAATCAGGCTGAGCAACCCTGTTTGTGTGTTTCAAAGTGGTAGCAATCAACTGGTGTTGAGTGGTGGTGGTTTCCTTTAAAGAGTCCTTTGGTTGAGTTTGTCAGTGTCTCAGCCCCAAGCCCCACCCCTCCACTCCTCCACCCCACTCATCCCCTACCTGCCCATTTTTTTTTTAATATTTTTTTAACTTTATTTATCCACTTTTTTATTTATTTTCATTTGACCAAAGAACGATAGAATGAGAATGTGAGAAAGCAAGCCACCAGGTCCAGGACTCGAACTGTGGTTGGCAAGTCCACCACCTTTAATCACCACACCACCTGGCGAACCCCCTACCTGCCATTCTGACCCTTGAAGGCATTTGAGCATGGGTTTTCTTTCAGAGGGGTGAGGAGGTTGATTTGTGATTAGACAGAGCCTGCCCATTGTATTCCCTTGAAAACAGGTGTTTTGTCCCAGGCTACAGACTGCCTGCCTTCTCGTGATTGTTCCTTCTTCGTTTTGCAGCTGGCGGGAGGTTGATCTTCAGTCTCTGAAGGGGAGTCCTGATGAGGAGAACGAGGAGGTAATGGCATGGTCATTCTCTCAACATGCGTGCATACACACACACACACACACACACACACACACACCACATGCTTCAAGAACTGTGGAAGTCAAGTGTAAGCTCCTTTATAATCCTGTCCTGACTGGGGGAATAGAGTTGGTTCAGAATTGATGTATTTATATGTAAATTCAGCTTTCTGGAAGAAACAGTACCAATAAAGCTATTCTGTTGCAGATTGAGGACCTGTCCGATGCAGCCTTTGCTGCCCTACATGCCAAATGTGAGGAGATGGAGAGGGCACGATGGCTGTGGACCACAAGTGTGCCACCCCAGCGGCGGGGCAGCAGGTGATGGGGCAGGCACAGGTCCCCAGGGCCTATCGAGGGAGGGTAGATGGGAGTTTGAACCCTATTCGTGTCCACAAAATTGCAGTTGCTTCTTGGTTGTTCATGTTCATCTACTAGCCAAGGCTAGGAATATCGAGTTCCTTGATATTTGTGGGAACTATAAAGGTATGAGTAGTCAAATCTTAGATCCTTGCTGAGTGGTCACTGTCCAATTCTGGCAAATTCTAGTGATCTCTTTGGACAGTGGACTATTTGGTTTTGTGATCTTGATTCAAAGAAATATCCCACTTGCACATCACTATGCTATTTCCTCTAAAAGGAATTCTTTGGGACTCTCATTTTGTTTTTTCCTATTTGACTGCAATTTTCGAAGTCTGGACTAACTTCCCTGCCCCCATGAATTCAGTAGGCATTGTGCCAGTGGCGTTGTTCAGCCATGCCTTCCTCTCAGGATGATAGGTGTGTATAGTTCTTAGATGTTGTATTGTATACCTACTCCTTGGGCAGCCGTGGAAGAAAATGGGATTTTCCAAGTTCTAGGAAAGAACTGTGTCCCTGTTTGTCATCTTCTGTGGTGGAAATTGTTTTTTCATGCCTCCTCCCTAGCTCTCCCAGAAAAAGATAAGAATTATGCTATCCCCAAGCACTCAAGATTTGCATTCCTTGGTATACAGGTCTTACAGGTCATCAGACGGCCGGACAACCCCCCAGCTAGGCAGTGCCAACCCCTCCACCCCTCAACCCGCCTCCCCTGATGTCAGTAGTAGCCACTCGTTGTCGGAGTTCTCCCACAGCCAGTCCCCCAGGAGCCCCATTAGCCCAGAACTGCACTCGGCACCCCTCACCCCTGTGGCTCGGGACTCTCTGCGACACTTAGCCAGCGAAGACACCCGTTGTTCCACGCCAGAGCTGGGGCTGGATGAACAGGTGAGCAATAACTGCCTTCGCATGGGGTTGGCAAGGTGGGAGGGTGGAACTGGGAAAGGACAGAAGCAGCTGAAGATGGATCTTCTTCACCTTATGGCTCCTCTCTTTGAAGGAGACACTGGGCCACACTTTAAAGTGACCTTCTAAAGGTACAGTGTAACTGTATTGGCCCATCCCATGAGGGGTCTTTCCAAACTGCCCCAGGAACTCCAGATAGGCTGATAATGGGCTCCAGTCCACACTGTGGCACCGGGCCTTGGACAGGAAGCAGGCTGGGTTGGTTCTCACCAAAGCAACTTGTCACCCACAGTCCGTCCAGCCGTGGGAGCGACGGACCTTCCCCCTGGCCTACAGTCCCCAGGCAGAGTGCGAGGACCAGCTGGATGCACAGGAACGAGCAGCCCGCTGCACTCGGCGCACCTCAGGCAGCAAGACTGGCCGGGAGTCAGAGGTGGCACCCACATCGCCTCCCGTTGTCCCCCTCAAGAATCGACATCTGGCGGCCACAGTCACAGCTCAGCGCCCTACTCACAGATGAGCAGGAGACAAGATTCTCAACAGACTCACTGATTATTGGCATTAAAGCTTCAGAACTCTCTGCGTTTGATATTCAAACATCATATGCCAGAAATTTTCACAGTTTTTAGTGAATTTAAGGAATTTAGATCCTACTTTGGTATTCTTTTTTCTTTTGATTTTTGTTTTGTTTTTGTTTCCATGTTTTCTTGTCACACACCTGAGCACTTCCTCCAGTTGGCAAACAGAAGTTCAGGATAAGACCCTGCTGTCCTGGACCTGGCACATCCTCTGCATTGTTGAATCACTGGACTTAGTAACGTCAGATCTCCTTCGCAGCTGTAGGCAGGATGGAACAGCTAAGTGCACAGAGGGGATGGAATGCTCCAGTTCAGCATTGCCTTCTTAGGTTAGAGTGGGGCAGGGCACTCTGGGCTCTTGACCCCTCTCCTGTCTATGGCTCAGCCCAACTGTGCCCCTCCTGGTTGGGTCGCCCTTGGGTTTCTGTGCTGGAGCATCCCCACCAGAGCCTCCTTGTCATAACTGCCAGTTGTCCTCACTGAGTTCCCAGCTGGTAGAATGGCTTCCTCTTGTCAGCAGACCTTGGAGACCTGTTTTAGTTTTCATCTGCATTTGGCCATCTCTGCCTTGACTCCTTTGCAGTAACCTGGCTGTGGCTGCTCAGGTTTCCCCAGTCCTGCCTCTTCATACCGTTTCCTGTCTGTCCCCACCCCCGCCCATGCACACATGCACCAGTCCTTCTCTCAGCCGTCTTCTCCCCCACTCTGTTCTTTGAAGGTGGGGTTAGGACTACGGAACTCCTGTTCCCACTCCCTTGGAGGCTGGAGCATCTGGGAAGTGAGCAGCCATCTCCTCCTATACTTGAGTTTTCACCGACTGATCACTTCATCTCATTTCCTTCACATACAGTTCCCTGTCCATGTCAACTAGACTCTAGACTCTTCCTCTGTGCTGCTCCCCTTCCTGTGGAACATTGTCTGGTCCTCACTGTGGTTTCCATCACACCCCGTCACCCTCCCTTTTACCTGTCTCATATATAATCACATCACCAAAAAGGGGGAGGGGGGAAGGTGGTTTTGTTTTTTGTTTTTTCTTTTTCTTTTCTTTTTTTTTTTTTTTTTTGATTTGTTTTTTCCATTTTGTAATCATATGAAAATAGTAGACAAACTGCTTAATGGTTGGGGTTTTTTCACAATTTTCAACATTAGTGATTTTTTTTGGTTCTGTTTGCAAGTTAAAGGGTTTGTCATTGTTTCTTTACAAACAATAATGCACCATATCCCTATGCATAAAGTGCTTCTTCTATTTATAAGGTTGAAAATTCTGAATAACCCTTTTAGCATTGTAAAAAAAAAAAAAAAAGAACAAAAACAAAAATTGAAAAAAAAAAACCTTGTATTTTGTAAATATTTTCTTTTCCTGCTTTGAGCTGTGTTATGGCAGCGAAACATGTAGCTGTCTTTGTTCTATAGAAATGCTTTTCTTCAGAGAAGCTGATCTTTGTTAATGTCTTGATTCTGTTCGCAAAGCACAGACTAGTGCTTAAAAAAAAAAAGAAAGAAAAAATTGAAAAAAAAAATAAAAAAAGAGTTACAGAATGTCGTGTGTGGGCCCTTCTTGATGCAGTGGACTGGGTGTACATGATAGTTGTGGCAATTTCAGTATCAACAGTGCCAGAATCATTTTGGGGGTCTTCTGACTTGCTCTGAACCTTGGAACATTTCCAATCTGCTGGGAACGTGGTTGGGTCCTCTACTGGTCACCAGAAAAGAGGGTTTGATGACTTTTCACGAAGGTAAGGAGTGCCAGGAAGGGGTGGTGTTTATTTTAGGCTGATTCATTTATTTTTTCCATAAAAAGAGCACTTCCAACAGGGTCTTGACACTGCAAACCACCCCCAGCCAGCTCGAGATCATGGGCAAGCATATGCCTGGCATACTCAGGAAGGTATTGGAACTTGAACTAGAAACTTTCACATGTAGGGGACCAGCAGTTGGCATAATAGCTATGTTGCCGGACTCCCATGTAGTCGACCACAGTTCGAGTCCTGGACCCAGTGGCTTTAAAACTCACACCAGGCGTGTGCGCGTGTGTGCCCAGAATCCCAAGAGGAGGATGGAGGAGAAGGGATTACAGTGTGGCCATCCCCCCTGGGGGGTGTGATTTCTCACTGTCTCTCTCTAGTGAGCGCACGTGCCCTATAGCAAAAATCTCTCCCCACAAAAAAAAAAAACTTTCACATGTGGGATTACCTTGCAGAGCATAAAGTTTTGGACACCACTGCCATTTCACACCAGGATCCACCCCTGCTTCTACTTTATAGTGAGTGAGAGTTAATTAGCCCATTGCCTCTGGATGCTCTTTTCTCGTGAGGCCAACAGTACGGTGTTTCCTATTTATTGTGAATTGCTCTTAAATGGAGATTTTGCTTTTCACCATTGGACTTTTTTCAGGTTGGGGGTTGCTGAGAATGTATGTGATTTGGGTAGACAAGTTCTTGCCTGCGACCTGAGGAGGTCCCTGAGGCTGCCTGTCGTATTTCTGAAAGCTGGGCACCTGGCACAGCAGTTCTCTTTGACCTGTAGCTTCTGTCCTTGCAGCTGAGATCTACAGAACTGAAGCTGCTGTGTGTTAGTAGCTAAACACACCTGGAAGTAACGTTTTGAAGCTTTATAGACAACGACAGAATCACTAAAGGACCGTACAATGGTTTGCTATTTTTGTTTCGTGTGGATTTTTTTAGGGAAAAGCTATATGGTGTATCTGTCTTGGTTTAGCAGAAATATTGCTTAGTCTGTTATAAGGTTCCAAACGAAGGAGAAAGGCAGCTGTGTAAACCTGGAAGGACTCTAAGCCATTCATTCACCTGATTGGCCCAGTGTTCTGCCATAGCCCCATGCCACTGAACTACCAGAAACAAAAGATACCATGCATCTACCCCCTACCTTCTCGGGTTTGAATACCCTGGCATTGGTCTTAGATTCTCGGTGCACCATTGTGAGCTCAGCTGCAAGGGTGTTTCTTGCTCTTTGAGCTGAAGTAGGATGGCTTGCCAGCACCAGAAAGCGAGAATCAACTGAAATTGAGCCAGTATGAGAACCCTCACCTTCAGGGCTGCAAGGAGAGCTGTAAACCCTGCTATCCAACTTTCAACAACATTGCCATTTTCTGTCTGAGCTGAGTTCTCTAAGGGTAAGAAATGATTTAAAAATCATACTTTGTGTATCACGTTCTTGTTCTTGTGTGGTATTCATAAATGGAGACCTTATTTAATCAGAGTAATAACTTTATTTCCAAATTCACTTTTACAGCAACAGTCAGTGTAAATCATTTGTTAAAACACACAGTATACTATATGGACATTCACAGACAGGAAGCTAAGCTAAGATGATTTCATGTCCCTCCCCCCACCCTCAATTACCCAAGAAATCATGGGACTTGCTAGTGCCAGAAATTGTCCTGCCCGACACTGCAAATTCATGGGACTGAGTCCGTTAGAAGGTGAGCCTCTGGGTTGGTGCCCAAGGTAACCCTTTTCAAAGCTGGAGAGAACCAGAAGTCTCATGAAGCCACAGATCTGTAGATGGGACAAGCTGATGATCACCTCTGCCCTTGTCCCCTCCCTTCGGCTTCACTTGGGGGACAAAGATGAGGGTGAAGGAAGCGATCTCGGCAGCTGCTAGAAGTACCAGCCAGGGGTCTGGATTTGGTGGGAGAGGTGACACAGTACCAGTGGCTCAGAGGAAAGGATGCCAGCATCTTAGGGAGATAAGATTGTGGGATTTGGACCCCACAAGGGAGCAGGAGGCCAAAGCAACTAGATCAAGTTCCTTCCCAAGCCCTGCTGCTTGCTCCCGGTGTGGGGTGGGGTGGGAGGGACTGAGCTGGCAGCCTGCTACAGCCTGTAAGCTGTCAGTGGAAAAGCAAAGCTCTGAGGACCTTTAGCCCTGTGGCCTCCCTTCCTCCCTCTAGCAAATGTGGCTGAAATGAAAGGGTTCCAAGGCAGTGTAACTGCTGCTCTCAGACTTCCCTCTGCCCATGTTAGCTATCTTACACAGTCCTCCCCCCTCCCCCCATAGCACAACAAGCAATCGCAAACAGGATACAGTCTCACCACTGAAGTCAGTTTAAATGGAACTATGGACAAAGTGAATGGAGAGCTCGAAGAAACCAGGTATATGGTCTGTCCTTTCTAGCCCACCCAGGACATTGGCTCAAATTGGGAGAAGTGAGGGGAAGGGTGGAGTGCCCAGACCCTGGGAGGATTGTCCACATTGAAGGTCATAAGCTTGCATCCCTTTGCAACCTACCTGCCATGATCTTTAGGCTGACCCCAGTAGCCCACCCCACAGAGGACGTTCAAGAGCTCACCAGAGCAAGGGGACAGGACTGCAGGAAAGAAGAGGTACAGCCCAAATAAGTGGCGATAATGAGGGGACCACCTCTCTGATGACCTCCAGATCTTTAAACCACATTTCCTTTTTCTTTCTCAGAACCCTTAGGAGAACAGCTGGGGCTTGGAGAACAGGGGAGCCTCATGGTGAAAAGTTCTGGGCCCAGATAATTCCTTGCATGGGAAGATCTGGCTGCAAATGATGAAGTCTCCAACTTCAGCCAAGGGCCTGGATGACTCCTACCCTGCCCCCAGGGTGGCCTTAAATCCCCAAATGGAAAGTGGCAGAGCTGGGCCCGAGTCTGCTGAATTTGTTCAAACAATTTTCTGCAAAGACTGCTTCCCTTTGCCCATGGCAGCAGATGGAGCGTGTGCAAGGTCAGCGGGCTGAGTGATCAGGCCAAGGCTTTGGAAACAGTATCTCCTAACTTGTCACCCTTCCTCAGGTAGCTAGGCCCTGGAGCCCGTGCAGGACAGGAATCCATCCCAGTCCCTGCTATGGTGATAGGGTCTTTAGTGAGGAGGCCAGGGCTATCCCCCTTGAGAGCTTAGATAGGGACCCCAGGCTGAGGGGTGGGCTGCCTAGAGGCTGGTAGAGCTCCTGGGGCTGCAGATCTTTACCCCCACCGAGCTGGCTGCTGCTTTCTTTCAATGCAGGAGTTGTAAGACCCTCTTTCAGGGCTGCTGTGGAACTTTCTCCAGGCTGTGACCAGTGAGGAACCATCTTCATACTGCAAGGCAGGCCAGCCACGTGACACACCGCACACACCACCCTGACCAAGGGAGCCCTGAGAGCAGAGGCAGGGAAGGGGGCCCATGTCTTCTGTCCTAGTCCTGTGCTTCAGGCCTCTGCCGCTGAGGGTCCAGCTCAGATGTCAGAATCTGGTCTCTGCTGGGTCCCCAGTGCTGCTGAAAACCTGTCAAAACTCACGAGGCCCCATTAGTAGGGTAGAGCCACACCGGCCTGCTTAAGTCAAGTCCCAGCGTGGAGCGAGAGACAGCTAGGATTCCCATGAGGGTGGGTTCGAAACCCCTTTACAAGCATTTCAAGATACATGCGTCCTTTTTTTTTTTTTTTTCTTTTTTTCTTTTTTTCTTTTCACTGTCATAGTCACTCTGGTGAATCCAAGCATAAACAGACAAATCCAACTACAACGCAACAGGGTGCAGACGGGGAGGGAAGGGCAACATCTATATATGCTCAGCTGCTCCAGCAAAACAGACAGCATTGCTTCCAGCTGGGATCGGGCAGAGAACCATTTCCGAGGGGGCATGTTTGTCTTTGGGGGTATGGAGGGCTGGTTATATGCACGTGGAGGTGAACGGCAGCTGGGCTCTCTGGGAGGCTGGCAGTCGTAAGCTGGGGGTGGAAGTAGGGGACAGAGTCTGGTCCTGCCCTGGGAGCCTGCCTTGCCACCCCTTCAACATAGGAAGGGGACCAGGCAGGCCTTCTAGGAGGAAGAGGCTCTCCAAGTCAACAAGGCAAAATGCATCTGTGGCCGAGCCCCACCTCACTCAAGGCTGAAATGGGAGGTGGGGGACAGAGAACCCAGTCGGCTATGAGAGAGAGCAGTTAGATGAATGGAACTTGGAGCGAGAGACTGAAGTCCAGTTCTTGGGCCTGGCCTTTCCTTCCTTTGATCTCACCCCTTCGTGGAGTACCTCCCGCATCTAACCAGTGTCTTACTGAGGGAACTGGGGACAGTGTGACATAATGAGTACAGGCAGGGACTGGGCTCTCACGGCAGACACATGGGCATGGCAGGGCAGACAGGGGGCTGCAGTGGCCGTGGGAAAGACAGGAGGCTCAGGACCCACCTCCCAGACCCCAGCACACTCCAGAGATGCCGGAAGCCCAGGCTTGGAGACAGGCAGATGTCCCCTGAGAGGCACAAGTCCTTATGAAGAGAACTGGTTAGCCCTAAAGTCCCAGGTCTGTGAAGGCCAAAATCGTGGCTGCAGTTCCAAACTTCAGAACTCATTAAAATCGGGTTTCCATGGGGCAGAGGGAAGCCCCTCAGCTCAGGGCTCCCTCTCTGCAGGGAGAGAGGGAGGTAGAGGCCAGGGCTCTTGCACAGACATCATGGTCAGCCTTCTCTAAGGAAGTAACCCACAGAGTACCACCCTCCTGCCACTGCCCCTCCTCCCACGGGCCATCCTCCAGACAGTGGGACACCAACCCACAGCAGACCCTGGCCCACCAGGATAGGGCTGAGGCTATGGGTGGCCTTTCCTGCTGCCCTTCCAGCGATGTTCGGCAGGGCCCGATTCCCACCGTGTTTCTGTCTCCCTTCTCATCTGTCCTCTCACTCCCTGCCCACCTCCTGCCCAGCCTTCCTCAGCCCCGGGTCTCCCACCACCACACCCGTCATTCACACAAGGTGACCCTGTCTGCCTGTGGCTCCACAGACATGCCAAGTTTTAAATCCTTGCTGCTGCTGCTTCTGTCACCCCCAGGATGGGGCCAGAGTTTGCAGGGGCCCCCAGTGCCTTAAATTCCCCAGCAGCAGCTTTCAGAGCCTCGCCTTCTCTCTCTTCTACTCAGAGGCGGAAAAAAAAAGAATCAAAAGGAATTGCCCAAGGAAATGTTGGGTGTGGCTATGATTTTAAATGTTTTTTTTAAAAAATATTTTATTAGCCCACCCATCAATTTGGAAAGATGAAATTTGCTCTTATTCCCGTCACTGGTTTTGAAGTCCGGAGCCAAAGCCGAGCGACAAAAGCAGGTTAAGTGATTAACCGATTAACCGATCTGTGAGGAGCAGCTGGGGGAGGGCAGAGGGCGAAGGGCCAGGTCATTCTTTTTTTTTCCACACTCTCTCTTCTCTCCACGATTATTGACCACTTGGGGGCCTGATCACAAACCCTGCTTGGCCAGGGAGGCGGACACTTCGTCAGCTAGTGTGGCAAGCTGGGGTGAGTCTACCATGTTGATGCTGCCAGTGGAGGAGACGTTGCTGAGGTGCCGTGGAGACGTGTCCCCGGACACCACAGGCGACTTGTACACGATTTCCGCGCCGTGGTCGGTCTTGGCTTTGGCATTCTCACGGAAGGTTAGCTTGTGGGTTTCGATCTGTGAGGACAGGAGGGGAGGGAGGAGGCGATGAGGTGCTGTTGCAGCCAACGCCATGGCGGGTAACTTTGGATTAACTTGTACACATCACCTCACACAGCTGAGTGTCCGGACGTGCACCTGCTAGGCTTAAACGCACTTGCGTGTTTTATCTTGATATTGCCAAATTGCAAGTGAACGTGTTGCAGAAGCTGGAGTCGGTGGAGGGATGGCCCCAGAGCCACTGATACCCAGCCCTGACCAACTCACATTACTCCCCTTTGCCAGTGACTGCTGGGGAGTTGAGGTGGCAGCTGCTGTGAGCAGCCCTGGCAGGTGTGCTGGAAAACAAGGTGCCATGGGCCCAGCTGTGGTGGCACAGGCAGTAGGGTGCTGCTGCTCAAAGCTGAAGTCCTACGGAAAGGCCTGGGGTTCAGATCCTGAGTCTGCCTGAGCACATTGGACATGCCCACAGGTGTGCCCGTGGGGTCCTGGCTGGCTAGAAGGCTGGGGATGGGTCACATTGTGACAAGAACCTGTCAGGAGTTCCCTGTCTCTCTCGTTAAATAAGCTTTATGAAAAATTGAAAGTTAATCGAACTATTAAGTGATATTAAAAAGAAGAAAAGATGTGGTGAAGCCCCTGTAAAAGTGGAGAACAGCCAGTCTTCGTGGCACAGACGTGGTGTGCCAGTCGGCAGTGCTGGAAGCCGGGGGGCCCACCACGGGAA
>NW_006160144.1:1168820-1180038 GCF_000334495.1 Tupaia belangeri chinensis
CTCCCCTTTGCCAGGGACTGCTGGGGAGTTGAGGTGGCAGCTGCTGTGAGCAGCCCTGGCAGGTGTGCTGGAAAACAAGGTGCCATGGGCCCAGCTGTGGTGGCACAGGCAGTAGGGTGCTGCTGCTCAAAGCTGAAGTCCTACGGAAAGGCCTGGGGTTCAGATCCTGAGTCTGCCTGAGCACATTGGACATGCCCACAGGTGTGCCCGTGGTCCTGGCTGGCTAGAAGGCTGGGGATGGGTCACATTGTGACAAGAACCTGTCAGGAGTTCCCTGTCTCTCTCGTTAAATAAGCTTTATGAAAAATTGAAAGTTAATCGAACTATTAAGTGATATTAAAAAGAAGAAAAGATGTGGTGAAGCCCCTGTAAAAGTGGAGAACAGCCAGTCTTCGTGGCACAGACGTGGTGTGCCAGTCGGCAGTGCTGGAAGCCGTGAGGCCAACCATGGTACAGGTTCTAAGTCGACCGACTGAGTCGCTCCAGTTGTGCTCACGATCAGCTAGCTGGGGGAAAGGCTCCTGGCGATGACACCTCTTTTCTCTGACATGCTTGTGCACATGTGTACTCTCACACTCTCATGAAAGAAAAACTATAAATAAAAATAAACAGGGCAACAGTGACAGAGCCAGGAGTCTCAAGGGATGCTGGCAGGCTCAGAAGCAGAAAGCATCAGCCGGAGATGTGAGTGATGCATAATCCTCCTCTCCTGGTGACCCCAAAGTAGTGGCCACTGGAATTTTGGATCCTTTCGGAGTCCTAGGCTCTTTGGTAAAGCCAGCAGAATGCATACACACGTTACTGTTCTTCCATCCAAGTTCAGGAGCCCAGGGACCCCAGTAAAGAGCCCAGTTGAAGGGGCTTGAATGTGGGCCTAGAGAAAGACCAGGTTCCCATTTAAACTGCATATTTTGGTAATTTACAGTCTCTACTTTGAAAAAAAAAATCTTCCTATATTACTGTATTTGAAAGGCCATTTGATATAAGCTTTCATAAAATTTATCCCTTATGAGCCAGAGAGGCAGCACGACCAGGAGGGATCGCGTCACTGGCACCATCCCTATCCTCAGCCGGCCTGAATCGGGCAGTGTGTGCCCTGCTACCCGGGGAGCTATCCGGACTAGAGCCAGGAGTCTTCCCATGTGGGACTGCCTCAGAGTCACACTGCACCACTGTGCCACCCTCGGGCCCCTATGTTAATAGGTTTTTAGGTTTTTTAAGCTTTGCTTCTCAAAAAAGTAACCAATCCTAGGAATGCCCAAAAGTCCCTCAGAATGAAAGAACCCAGGAAGCTGCTCATTGCTAACTGCTTGGTTAGAGTTGTGCTCATGGCACTAGGAAAATAGAGTACTGAGTCCGAGGGGACCCTCTGAGACCAAGACAGTGTCATCAGAAGAGAGGGCAGGGCCCTGCCCACCCTTTCTGAAGCCATCCCAGAGATGTTAGAAACAGGAGCTAGGAAGCTTAGACACAGACTTGGCCCTAGCTTATGCTCTCAGGTGGTTACAACATACCAGGCACCTTCCAGAACAGTGTCTTGTTTGGGTCTCACAACCCCCTGGGATGTAGATATTCCCATCCCATTTTGCTGAAAGAGAAACTAAGGACAGAGGACCAGTAGATCTTGCCCGAGTCAGACCTCCAAGCAGACAAGTCCAGAGCTTTTCCCAGCCCATGGATACTTCCAGGAAGTCCTTGTTCACCAGGGACTCACCAGTGCCCACGCCCATCCAGACTCATCCAGACTCATCCAGTTAGACTCTGGAGTGGGACTGGGCCCTGGGATCCTTAAAGCATCCTGAGACTGGGAGACCCTACCTTACCAGGGTATGGAGGATTGGGGAGGGAGGCAGGGAGATGACAGAGACAGCAGGGCCCTGAGCTTTTGCAGAAAATATTCTCCACCTCCTTCTCAGGAAAACTGAGCCACATGTCTGTCCCTTGAGGCATGCAGCCTCCTGGTCCCTTTGTGCTCACTTTGACAGAAATGGCCACTTGATGCCCACCCTGGGGCACAGGAGATCAAAGGGGGTGCTGTGGGAGCCAGAGAGCACAAGGCTGTCTCTCTCCTCCCGTGAGCCTTGAACCACTGTCTTGGGATGAGTTTTCCCCAAAGTCTGCTAGCGACGCCCGCAGGTGCTTTTCCACACACTACGCTGTCAGGCACAGGCCGTAAACAAAAGAGGGAGTGTGCCTCTCCATCCAGAATCGGAGGCAGAGGTGGCGAGGGGCTGCCAGAGGGGGCAAGGTGGGATTGCCTAGGGCAGGGACTTCTAACTGCCACCCAGCATGGCATGGTGGATGGGCGACCCTGCTGCCACTTCCAGCCTTCTGGGCCATTTTGGGCAGTGCCCTCTCTCACTGGCATGGATCTCAGATTCCACACCCCTTCTGGGACATCCCTTCTCCCTTTGCCACTCCCCAGCCAGCTGCTGGGAGGCACTGAAGGCCGCAAACTGAGCAGCTTCCAGCATCTCAGGGCAGGTGTGGGCGGGAATCCTAGGGGGCTCTGGGCTGCCTTTGTGCTGAGACTAGAGACTGTGCTGGGTCCCGCGGAGCTTG
This sequence comes from Tupaia belangeri chinensis, assembly GCF_000334495.1. Classification (NCBI taxonomy): domain Eukaryota; kingdom Metazoa; phylum Chordata; class Mammalia; order Scandentia; family Tupaiidae; genus Tupaia; species Tupaia belangeri. The sequence continues at coordinate 1,171,383 of NW_006160144.1, forward strand.
CTCTGGAGCCTAGAATCTGCTGGGAACACCAAGGCGCAGCAGCCTCCCCATGGACACATCCATGACAGGCAGACTTGGCTGAAATCCGATTACAACATCATTGTTTAACTTTACCTAAGCTGTTTAGGAAACGGGTTACGACCCCTCGACTGGAGGACTTGAGGGATGGCCGCTTCCTTGCAAACCCCAGGGGCTAGGACAGTGCTGCTCACCTTCGTACTAAATCCCTGGGTGCTTAATCTCCAGACATCCAGCTGTCCCCTCAGAATCTCCACGTTGGGGCCCAGGCAATCAGGGGCCCTGTTAAAGCTCCCAGGGGATTGTGATGGGCAGCTAAGGCTGAGACCTGTACCCAGGGCCAATACAGGACCCTCCACCTTCCCGCTTGGGGAACCTGGGCCAGCCCTTGTACACCGTGTCTAGACACAGCCTCTCCCCGACACCCCAGACCCCTTTACCTTTTTATTCCCTCCACCAGGGACATGAGTGATGTTATCCAGGGACCCGATTTTCGACTGGACTCTGTCCTTGAAGTCAAGTTTCTCCGATTTCACCTCCACCTGGCCACCTCCTGGAACACAACACACAGCGCCTTGCCCTCTCCTCCCATAGCTTAGTGGATGGAGCATTCCTCGGTGGGGTCTGCAGTCTACACAGCAAGTGCATGGACGGCTGGGGTTGCAGAAAGTAGGTCCACTGCTCTGGGGTAGACAGGGACTTTCAGGTCTACACCATGACTTGAACAGGACTGAACAAGAGATCCTAAATAGAGACCAGCCTTTAGGAGTGGGCTGAAGGCCCTCCTTTACTTAGAGTATGGTTTGCTTCATCTCTCTAATCCAGGTGTACCTCAAGTATTTACTCTGCGAACTCTTTAGAAAGATAAAAGACAGGGACCAGCCAGGTGGCATGGTGATTAAGGCGGTTTGAGTCCTAGGCCCAGCCACTTGAAAAAGATGTCAGGTGCATGTACAGGTGTGCCTATGATCCTGAGAGGAGAGGGGACTGCACCATGGCCATCCCCCCACTCGCCACCCTCCTCCCTACAGCAAATGAAATCATAGTAACAAAGACAGCTCAGGGCAGAAATTATTCTAAATTCTAAAGTGGTTGACTTCCAGTGAGCAGTCTTTCCATATCAACATCCCGTCAACGACAGCCCAGCAGGCTTTGGAAATAAATCGGATGTCAAAATGCACTGAATAAGGAAGATTTGGGCCCTGTCTCCCTCTTTGACCCTTGATGCCATGCGCAAGCATGGGAGATGTTCATGAGCAAGAGATGACCCACGTTGCTTTCTTGGGAAGGATGAGGGAAGTTGCTTACGCTCAGGACGGTAGCACGAATTGTGACAGTTTTCACCGGGAAGAGTGATCCACAAAGCATGAATGGGAGCCAGAAAATGATGAGACAGCGTGGACTAAACTGCTGATGGCCTTCTCTTCCCACAGTGAGTTCAAGTACAGCCTCTGCCCTGAACAGAGCCTAAGGTAGAAGTCCTTGCTCTGGACTCTGAGGTGGGAATTAGAATCTAGACCTGTGTCAGGGCTGGCAGGTGGTGTGGTGGTTAAGGATGCTGGATGCCCACATGGCCAACCACAGTTCTAGTCCTGGACCCAGCGGCTTGCTTTCTCTCTCTCTTACTCTGTCCCTCTCTGGTCAAATTAAAATAGATAAATAAATATACAAATAAATTTAAATAATTCTTTTTTAAAAAAAGAAAAATAATTTAGACCTGTGTCATCCAGAATGGTAGCCACTAGCCACATGTGATGATTTGAATTCTAATGACAGAAAATTGCAATTTCCCAACTGCATCAGCCACACTTCAAGGGCTTAACAGCCACCTGTGGTCAGTGGCCACAGTGACGGCGCTTGGAATGTCTCCTTCATTGCACAAGAGATGTATGGGCCACACCGACTTCCCTGCTGTGAGGGTGATCCTGTTCTGTTCACACACATAGTCACAGCAGGAACATGGCAATGGCCTAGGAATCCTACGTGGTAGCTGGTGCAGCTGAAGTAACCCCATGTTGGCTGGGGACCAAGCTGGGACGTCCACATAGCTGGCTCTCAGGAGCCTGATCAGGCCCACCGCCAGCTCTAGAGGACTTGTGGACAGCCTGCTTGGAGAACCACGGGTTGGAGTTCAAGACCAGCATTTGGGGCCAGCAGGTGGCGTGGTGGTTAAGGCAGCTGGACTCCCACATGTTTGACGGTGGTTCGAGTCTCAGACCTAGCAGCTTGCTTTCTCACTTTCCTGCTCTCTCTCTCTGTCTCTCACTGATCAACTTCTAAATAAATAAATAAAGACAATGAATAAAATAAATGAAAATAATTCTTAAAAAAAAAAAAAAAAAAAGATCAGCATTCCCTCTTCTCCTCACCGTGTCTGGGCCAGCATGGGCCCTGCTCAGGAGGCAGCTGGTGCAGCCCGCCTCCCAGGCCCAGCAAGGGTCACACTCCCTGGTCTCTTTGGTGGCCCATGCAAAAAAGCCTTCCCAGCCTCTGCGGGAGGCTCCAGCAGACCCCACCCCTCCTTCGTGCCCCACAGTCCCCTTCCCGGGCACTACCTGGTTTGTGATGGATGTTGCCCAAGGAGCCGCACTTGGAGGTCACCTTGCTCAGGTCCACTGGCTTGTAGACTATTTGGACCTGGGGGCCGGAGAAGTTGAGAGAGACAGAAACAAAATAAAGTGGAATTATTTCATTATGGGTGTGACAGGATGAGAAGCAGCTGTGTCAGCCCGGCCCTGCCTGGACAGTGGTTCCCATCTGCTATGAGGAACACACCCTCATCAGAGTGGAAAAATGCGGTGTTGAAATTCTGCTAACCCTGCCCCACGGGAGTCAAGTCTTCACAACCTAACTGTGGGACGGGAGTGTCTTCCATCCCTGCAGAACGGAAGACCTTCAGGGAAGAACAGGGGCACTTTGTCACTGTGCAAGGCCCATGCTGTTCATTTAGCAGACACATGTGAAAAAGCCACTCCCCTTCCTGCCCTGAAACCGCTCACGTTCGGTGAAAACGCGAAGAAGCGATCAGTGTGATCAGCGTGTGCAGAGTCTGAGAAATCTCGCTGGAAAGGCAAGAGAGCGGGCTGTGTCTGCTGGTCCTCAAAGAGGAGTGGGTGGTGTGAGGTGGGCTTTATTCCAGAAGCTTCCGCAGACCCAGCATCCCCACCAGAGCAAGCAGGACCCAGAGTAGCTCTGACTCAGTTAAGAGCCGGGGCACCTGCACACGCCATGTCCTGGACAAAGGAGCAAAGCGACACCAATAGGAAGAGCAGGCGGCACCAAGACGCAGTGACTAGCAAGCTCCAGTGGACTTGCACACACACGGGAGGCCTCTGGCTCCAGGGCAAAGGGCGTGCAGCCTGGCCACACTGTCCGCCACGAGCCGCCCAATGATCTCAGCCCAGGAACCAGCACCCGGGACGGGGCACCCCCACGGGGTCCCTGTAAGGAGGCCAGATGGCCTGTCACTGACCACATGGGATCCACTGAAGGTGCAAGATGCCAATCACCTACCCTGGACTCGCCCAGGGAAGTGAGTTTATCAAGGCCACAGGAAAAAGTGGGGGCAGCTTTCTACTTAGGTCTAAACTGGAACAAACCCTGATTATTTTAGGTAACCCGAGTCATGTTGGCACTTGCTGGCTGGGGAGCCAGTGGAGGCAGGTGTGGCCCATGTGTGTCACAGCGTGGGGAGGACGCAGGGTGGGAAGGCGGCTGCAGAATGAACACTCAGGCAGACCAGAGGTGAGCAAGGGCTGGCTGGGACTCCTCTGGCCCCGGAGGTGGAAATAAGAGTTGGTGTGACCAAGGCTGCCTTCTCTTCTGCCTCTGGCCAGGGGGAGTAACCTGTGAGAGCGAGGTGGGGCTGGGCAGGGGCAGCCGATCCTGGCAGGAGTGAGGGTGGGAGCTGGGGTGGGGTGGCCAGGCAGTTGGGAGGCGAGGGGAGGAGGGCAGGCCCAGAGAGCAGCCCTGAGCCCAGTCAGGGGGTAGTGAAGACCCACCCAGGAGGAGGAGGAGGAGGAGCAGCTGGGCCTGTCAGCAGGGAGGGGGAGTGCGCAGGGCCTGGTGGCCAGCTCCGCCACCCCCAACCTTCGAGAGAAGCTTCCTGTGAAGGCTCCATCTGCAAACCAGCAGCAGGCACCAAGAACAGTGCTCGGGGTCAGCATGGGCTATCTTGTGTCCACAGGCTGGCACAGTGCAGGTCACCCGGGAGAGGCCCCGAGGAAACCCTGGATGCCCTGGCCCTGCACCTTCTCTGCGCAGTCATTGAGGGAGTGGACCACACCACCCCTCGTCCCCTCCTGTCCCAACTTCACCTGAAGAAACCCGGGAGCCTCAGTCACACAACCCCCCACCGGCCAACCAGAGGTGAGAGCAACCAGAAAGCTCTCAGCCTTCCTTCTGTGGCCAGAGTGGAGAAACCAGGAAGGCCCAGCTCCAGCCTACACCAGCAACTGCATGGGGAGCCCCGGACAGGGTCCTCCACACTCTCTTCTCTAATGACGGTGGAAGACAAGGTGGGGGGCAGGAGAGCAGGGAGTGGGGGCCAGAGGAGACATTTGCAGACACTGGTGAGGAAGCGGTAACCAAGCCCCATGCAACAGCCGCACAGCAAGCGCGCTGGGACGCAGGGTGACGCAGGAGGCGGCCCAGGCTAGGGCCAGACTGGGTGCTGGGCAGGAGGCAGCAGCGCATTGCAAGAATAAACCCTCTGAGGTGCGCTCTGTGTGCTTTCTGGACAGGACGCCCGGGCTGCAGCCACGCTGACCCGTGGGGCTTGCTCTCAGAGACTACTCCCCTGGGCAGACTCGAGGATCTCGGCCTCCAAGTGCCCTGTGTAGTGCAGTGCACTGAAAAGTGTGCTTCAGCTGACCAGGAAGCTGGGAGGACGACGGGGTCCCTGGGTCCGTCCACGGCGGGGCGGGAGACCAGCCCAAAGCTCACAGGTGCACACCCACTGAGGATGCACCCTGGGGTCGTTCCAGGGAAGCCAAAGTTGAAAGGCCCCAAAGCAGCCTGTCTGTCAGTCAAACATGGATGGCAGGCAGGGCCACCCTTCACGCTTTTGTTTGGCTCTTGGCAGAGGGTGGAGCTGGTAGTAAAGTTACACTCCGCTGGGAACCAGCTCCTCCCGAGAAAATGCTGGAGACGGCTGAGTGGAGCCTTGGCTTCTTGCTCTGAGGCAAGACAGACCTTTGTCAGGGCAGATGGTCAGCTGTCCACTCAGAGAGCCTACTCAGGTGAGGGGAGGTGGCACAGGTCCCACCCACTCCAAATGGGCTGTGAGACTCCTGGGGGCCAGCATTGGGCAGAGAGGGTCAGAAAGAGGGTCAGGCATTTTCCCTACTCTACCCTGCAGGCCAGGGGACAATGCTGGGACCCCTCCTGCGACACAGGAAGGGGCGAGGTGTGGGGATGTGGGGGCGTGAGCTACATTTACCTGAGGACCCAGCTAGATCCTGAGCCTGAGAGTGATTTATTCTCTGCAATGTCTCCCAAGTATAGACGCTCATGCCACTCCTTAAATAGCGAACCACAGTAGGTGCGTGGAAAGTGTGAAGGTACTCACACTGCCGCCTCCTGGGACGTGTTTGATATTATCCTTTGAGCCACACTTGGACTGGACGTTGCTAAGATCCAGCTTCTTATTAATTATCTGCACCTTTGACAGCCAGAAAAAAGGATGAGTGACATGCCACACCCAGCCCTCGCTCTGAGGGACACACCCGCCTATTCCAGGGCCTTCTGCGGGGTGGCTTCTCTCGGAGGCTGCCGGTCAGGACTGCTGGGAAGCCCGAATTGTGAGCCACTGGCCTCAGGAGGCAGTTCCCGGCATTACAGGACTGTCAGGGGCACTTCAGGAAGCATCTCTGAAGCCTGTAAGCAGAGGTGAGGCTCGCCAGGTTGGGCCAGAGTGGAAATGTGCTCAGTCACACTCATGAGAGAGCAGACGCGATGGGCCCGTGTCAGCTCACAGCCCGCCAGGGCCGCTGGAACGTCCTCGGGGCTCCATGTGGCTGCTCTCAAGCCTGTTAGCCACCGCAATCACCTGGAGATTTTTTTTAAATCCCAAACCCCAGACCTAGAACGAGAATCTTTTTTTTTTTTTCCTTTTACATCCAGAGGACATGTGCACTCAGCAACGACAGAGGTGGGGGGAGAGAGTGAGACGGCACCCCCAGGGGTGACGGCCACACCACATTCCCTTCTCCTCCATTCTGTTCTTGGGATTCTGGGCACACACACACACACACCCACACTCACACCAGGTCTGTTTTTCAAGCTGCCGGGTCCAGGACTCAAACCATGCAGTCAGCCATGTGAGATCCAGCTGCCTTAACCACCATGCCATTGTCTGGCCCCTAGTGTATTTTTCAAGCTGCTGAGACTGGGATTCAAACTGTGGTTAACCATAAATAATCAGCTCCCTTAGCAACTGGGAAACAGGGCCAGCCCAAGATCTTTTTTTTTTTTTCCCAAGTTTATTTCTTCCTTTTAGGGAGTGAGAGAGATGGCACCCCCAACAGGATTCCGCTGCCACAGTCCATCCCCAGCCTCAGCCATCCCTGGTCCACGTGCACTCATGCGCCTGGCATACTTAGGAAGGCCTCTGGACTAGAACTGGGAACCTTTCCACGTGGGATTGCCTTGCAGAGTAGAGTATTTTCGCTGCACCACCACCTAGCCACTAGAATTGGACTCTTGAGGAGTCTGGCTTGTGTCTCCATAATTTTTTTTTTTTTTTTAGAGAAGGAGTTTTCTCGAGTTTTTTTTAGGTGAGGATTTTGCTATAGGGCACGTGCGCTCACCAGACAGACAGAGAGAGACAGAGAGACAGAAAGCGAGAAATCACCCCCCCAGGGGGAATAGCCATACTGCAAACCCTTCTCCTCCATTCTCCTCTCAGGATCTTGGGCACGCACACACACGTGCCCGGTGTGAGTTTAAGCCACTGAGTCTGGGACTCAAACCGCGGTCAACTACATGGGAGTCCAGTGGCATAGCCATTACGCTAACTGCTGGTCCCAGGTCTCCATAATTTTAAAAAGTCCCCTGGCAGTTCTAATGCACAGCCAGGTTTGAGGACCCCTGGTCATGTGGCCAGGACACAGCGGGCTTAGGAAGAAGACAAGCACAGGCGTCTTCCTGCCTTGAGAGGCTGTCTTGGGGGAGGCTCTGTGAGTGCCTTCCCTCCATTGGCCTACTCGCCTCTTCTACCTAGAATCCCAGCAGCATCCTGGGAACAGTCCTGGTTCACACTGCAGGGCCTCTGTGGACAGGCGGGTGTGCACGAGCCCATGACCGAGGCCAGCTAAGACGGCCTGGGCTGCAGCATGAGGATCCCGTTGGAGGCACCTATCTCTTGGTCTGCCTCTTTCTCTTTCTTGGAAGGAGTAAATAAACCTAAAAGAATGAGCATGCCAGTTTGATTTATGACAATTTGAAGATGGCATGAGATCTCAGCACTTCCTTTGTGCCTGCTCAGTGGGTGCCACTGCCTTGGGATCCAAAGCCTATTAGGACAGACAGTAGCTGAGCTCCAGGACCCAGACCTGCTTCAAGCCCAGCCCATTTTTCCCTTAATTCTTCTGGTATGAGTCTTTTAGTTTTAATTGCCAGAGGGCATGTGCACTCATCAGAGAAAAAGACACAGAGACAGCGGAGAAAGCATGCCCAGTGGAACATGGTCAGGCCACCATCCCTTCTCCCCACTTCTCCATCCTGTTGAGGTTTGGGGCAAGTGTGCGTACACAGCTGGTGCGTTTTCCAAGCTGCTAGGGCTGGGATTCAGACCCTGGTCGGCCTTGTGGGATCTGGCTCTCTTAGCCACTGGGCCAAGTGCTGGCTTTGGTCTGAATCTTAAAGCCTGGGAATTACATATCCTTATGTGAATATATATCATGTATCACTTTTTTGAATGTTCCTCTGATTTTGAAAAATAGAGGTTAAAAAAATAAAAAAACAGGGACCAGCAGATGGTGTAGTGGTTCTGTTTCTGGACTCCCACATGGCTGTCTGCGGTTCGAGTCCCAGACCCAGTGGCTTGAAACTCATGTAGGATGCTTGTGAGTGCATGCCCCAGATCCTGAGAGGAGAGTGGAGGAGAAGGGATTGTGGCATGGTCACCCCTCCCAGAGGGTAATTTCTCTTTCCTTCTCACTGTCTCTGTCTCTCTCTGGCAAGTGCATGAGCCCTAAGGCAAAAAAACAACTAAAAAATAAAAATAAAAAACAAAACCATTTTCTCATTACCCTAACCACTTAAATTTTGTATTTCCTCAAAGTCTCATTTATATATAACTATCATTCTATACATTTAAGTGGTAGAATCATTGTGTACATATAACCTGTATCTTGCCTCATCAAATAATATTCTGTCTTAACCATTCTGTATAGTCTACAGTCATCAGTAGCTTTATTTTTTAGTGCATCTTTTTTAAAGAATTATTTAATTTAATTTTTTTTGGAGAGATTTTTTCACTATAGGGCGCGTGCACTCTCCAGACAGAGAGAGACAGAGAGACAGAAAGCGAGAAATCACCCCCCCCAGGGGGATGGTCACACCACAATCCCTTCCCCTCCATTCTCCTCTCGGGATCTTGGGCACGCACGCACACGCGCCCGGCGTGAGTTTTAAG
>NW_006160144.1:1180201-1184696 GCF_000334495.1 Tupaia belangeri chinensis
GGAGAATGGAGGAGAAGGGATTGTGGCGTGACCATCCCCCCTGGGGGGTGATTTCTCGCTTTCTGTCTCTCTGTCTCTCTCTGTCTGTCTGGTGAGCGCATGTGCCCTATAGCAAAAAACCTCTGAAAAAAAAAAAAAAGGTAAAAAAGCTCAATGCTTGCTCAAAATCCTGGGAGGGGAATGGAGGAGAAAGATTGCGGTGTGGCCATCCCCCCTGGGGAGTGACTACTCGCTTTTTGTCTCTCCAGCAAGTACACATGCCCTATAGCAAACCCCTAAATATATAAATAAATAATACAATAAGCAGGAGCCAGCAGTTGCTATAGTGGTTAAGGCGCTGGACTCCTACATGGCCGATCGCAGTTTCAGTCTGAACCTGGTGGCTTGAAAATCACACTGGGCACATGTGTGTGCATGCTGAGAATCCCGAGGAGACGGAGAAGCAGGGATTGTGGCACGGCCATCCCCCTTGCGGGGATGATTTCTCACTTTCCTTTTCACTGTCTCTCTCTGTCTCGCTCTCTGGTGAGTGTGCATGCTCTATCGCAAAAATCTTTAAAAAAATATCAGCAACTAAGCAGCCTCACCATGAACATCTTCCTGCAAAGAATTTTGTTTATTACTGAAACAAAATACCCCATTTAGCTGGTAAGTAGGTATTTTTTTAAAAAAGAATTATTTTATTTAATTAATATTTTATTTATTTATTTATTTTTTCATTTGAATGGAGAGAGACAGAGAGAGGGAAAATGAGAAAGCAAGCCACCAGGTCCAGGATTCAAATGGTGGTCAAATGCTGGGAGACCCCAGCACCTTAACCACCATGCCACCTGTTGAAGGTGCTGGGGACTCCCACAGCTGACAGCAGTTCAAATGCCAAACCTGGTGGTTTGCTTTCTTACTTTCCCTCTTTCTTTTTCTTTCTTAAATATAATAAAATAAAATACATTATTTTAGGGGCCAGCAGGTAGCATGGTGATTAAGGCACTAGACTCCCTATAGCAAAACAAAAATAAAAACAAACAAACAAAAAACAACTCTCCAAAAATAAATAAATAATTATTTTTTAAAACTTATTATTATTATTATTTTCCAGTTTGATCAGCCAAAGAGAGAGAGAAAGAGAAAGTGAGAAAGCAAGCCACCTGTTGGTCCCTGTAAGTTGTTTTTTATAACGTGGACACATTTTTTATACTCAAATTCTTCCCTAGTGCTTACATGTGAAACCACCCCCCATAGAGTTAGAAAAATATCTAATTGCAAGTTAGTTTTCTCACTCACCATCCGCCTCACTTAGAGATGAGGCAGTCAGGTCACGTGAGGCCCAGAGAGGCTGAGCTACTTCCTCAAGTCAGCCCAGAGGCCACAGCGGAATGCAGATACCGGTGTTTCTGCCCCATCAGCAATCTTTGTGACAAAGTTTCTCCTGGGCTGTCCTCAAGGCTATTGCCTCATAAACCAAATCAAAACAAAACACCCCATTGGCAAACACTGAAATTCCCTCCTGTTGTCAGGGAGACTCCAGGACAGAACCTCAGCCCAGGCTGGAGCTGGGGGAGGAGGAGAAAGGCTTTCTCACGTTGCTTAAGGAGTCTTGTTGCTGAAGGAGTCGTTGTTCAGTCTGCACCCTGTTTTTGAATCAATTTGTGCCACCCTCAGACTTTTGTTTGCTTTGTGTTTTAGGTTTTTGCTGTAGGGTGTGTGCGTTGGCTGGAGACAGAGGGGAAATGAGAAATCACCCCCAGGGGAAATGGCCATGCCTCAATCCCTTCTCCTCTATTTTCTTCTTGGGATTTTGGGTACCCATGCACATGTGCTCAGCATGACTTTCTTTTCTTTTTTTAAAAAAATTATTTAATTTTATTTATTATTACTATTTTTAAATTTGACTAGAGAGAGAGGGAAAGTGAGAAGAAAGCAAGCCTCCAGGTCTGACACTTGAACTGTGGTCAGTCATGTGGGAGTCCAGTGCTTCAACAACCACGTCACCTGCTGGCCCACCCCACTTAGATTTTAGAGTCCTACATGAACTCCTTCTTTGGGTATCTTTTTTTATTCATAACTTTCCAGTAGATGAATCCCCAAAGAAGATTTGTTTGTTTTCAAAAAGAAATGGGGTTTAGACGTAGAAACAATAATAAAACAAAAAATGTAAAAGATGATGTTAAAAGAAAGAGAGACCATGGAGACCAACAATTACAAACATAGTCATTACACTTAACTTTGAGCTTCCTGGAAGCCAAGGCAAAAAGGGAAACATAATGAGTTACATAACTCTCTTTATCTAACAAAGAAAACTTACCAGTTTTTCAAGGAAGATGACCTTGTTTTCTGTACTAATCCAGAGATGCATCAAATGAAATCAAAGGACATTAAGCAATAACACAAGGTCTGCAGTATACATAGAAATGTTTTTTCCATGTGCATTTATTTCTTGTTCCAACCCCACAAAAAAAAAGGCAACAAGCTTTTGTGGGATTTGGCAATAGACACAAAGATATTTACAAAGCAGACCTGAATTACTGTCAGTCCTCACATTAAGTCAGTATCCTTCACAGAATCCTAGATTTACAGGAGGATGAAAAAGATAATGGTTGGGGTTATGAAATTGGAATCCTGAAATTTAATTTCTCCGTTAGCGCAGCACATATGACACTGAGCCTCAGCTCTAGATAGACCCTGAAGATAGACACCTGTCAGAGACGAGAACAATGTTCTGGAAGCTCCAAATTTTGGTCTAGGAGACTCGTTGTCAGGGGAGCAATTTCTGTGGGCTGGGTTTGACCCTGGAGGAGCGGCTGCAGAGGGGTGGGCTGCGGCAGGCCCACTTGGTTTCACCCATTTTCTGGAGGACCCAACGCAGTCCCAGTCCCTCATTGGACCTTGGTCTGATTCTGGTCTGGTTCCTTTCAGCTCAGACCTCTCCAGCCTCCTCCCAAGGGCCCAGCCCTCCATCCGGGCCCCAGGCCTCCCAGCACCTCATCCACAGAGCTCCAGGCCCGTGCAGGCCTGACTTGTCTCTAGCACTGCCTGCTGCTTGCTGGGCTGAGCTCCGCCTTACCTGGGGAAACAGGCCCAGGGCAGCGTTCCCAGGCAGCTTTACGTGGGTGGGAAATGGACACCCACCTGAGCGAGGCTGCTTGAGCCTGGAAAGGGACACAGGAAAATCTATCTCCGTCCTTCCAAGTCAGCCAGCCAAAGGGGAGATGAAGCCACGGGCGAGTCGCCTTCGGGATTGTTTACACTCTGCACAGTGCTTCCCCAAGCACGTTCAGAGTGGATTTACACGGATTTTCTAGAGGCACAGTTATACAGCAGAGATGTCAGCGGGTCTCTGACAGAGTGGTCCAGGAGAGGACCCCGCCTGACTCCCCCCTTTGCTCACGGCAGGACCTGACACCTTAACACAAGTTCACCCCAGTCCCCGCCCGGTCCGGAAGTTACAAATTCCCTTTATGGCACGTAAATGTTCTACATGTATTTTTAAAGAGACGTTTGCTTTTTAAAGGCTCTTATTATTAATTAATATAATTAACGAAGGAACGAAGAGTGGTGGAAAGAGAAGATAGATGGGCATGGGCAGAGGTGCATGGGGCGCAGGGGAAGGTGAAGAGGGCTCGCGCTCTCAGAGAAAAACAAATCAACGGGACAGACAGAGAATGAGGTAACAGCCCCCTGGGCGGAGCCCCGGAACGGAGGCCGACGGCTACGGTGCTCTGTCGCCACCACGTGGCAAGCTAGAATATCGCAGCCCACGCCTTTCGGAACCCTGTGGCTCGGCCAGGTCTGGTTCCATCCTTCCTGGGTTCCCAATCCTGCCCAGGGCCACATCCCAACTACCACATGGTATGCTCCGCTGGCTCAGAAACAGGCCGCCCTGTGCTCGGGCCCCTGTGCCTGTTGCTGGTTGTGTCTGTGCTCGCTTCTCACCCTCTGCAGCCACAGTGGCCCCTTGTTCTCCATACCAGCAGCCTGGGTCCCAGAGAGCAACCTCTCTTACCTGGCGGGTGCCAGGGACTCTCTGTGGCCCCTCTGTTCTCTCCTGCAGCCAAAGGGTGATTATCTGCTTTTTTAAAAAAATTATTTAGCTACAGGGTACGTGTGCTCACCAGGGCAAGAGAGAGAGAGAGAGAGAGAGAGAGAGAGAGAGAAAGATCACCCCCTAGGGGGATGACTGAGCTGCAGTCCCTTCTCCATTCTCCTCTCAGGATTACAGGGAAGCATGCACAGGAGCCCAGCGTGTTTTTCAAGCTGCCAGGTCCGGGACTTGAACAACATGGTCGGCCCTGTAGGATCCAGTGCCTCAACCACCATGCCACCTGCTGGCCCTGTCTGCGTTCTTCTTTAAAATTTTGTTTGGACTGTAAAGTGATGCCTATTGAGACCAGCAGATGGTATAATGGTTATGTCTCTGGACTCCTACATGGCCAACCTCAGTTTGAGTCCTGGACCCAGTGGCTTGAAAATCCCACCCCGGGGGTGTGTGTGTGTGTGT
>NW_006160144.1:1184755-1188110 GCF_000334495.1 Tupaia belangeri chinensis
CCCCCCGCCTAGGGCAATTTCTTGCTTTCTGTCTCTAGTGAATGCACGCTCCTGTAGCAAAAATCTAAGGGAAAAAATATCTATTTACTGTAGTCAATTATGAAAGCAGGAAAAGTCCAAAGGAGAAAATAGAGGTTTTATGTTTTTTTCAATCAGTGATTTTTTTTTTTTTTGAGGGAGGTTTTAGGAATAGGGATTGGTGCTCCCAAAGCGACAGAGAGACGGAAAGTGAGAAATCACCCGCCAGGGGGGATGGACATGCAGCAATCCCCTCTCCTCCATTCTCTGCTTGGGATCTTGGGCACGCATGCACACGCGCCCAGTGTGAGTTTAAGCCACTGGCTCTGGGACTCAAACCACAGTCGACTACATGGGAGTCCAGCGACAGCCATTATGTTGACTGCTGATCCCTCCAATCAGTGATTTATGTCACCGCACTGCGCCTGGCTGTGGGTTGACAAACACACTACCGCCTGCCGCTCTTCTGTCCTCAATGTGAGCATCATGTCGAGGGGGGCTGTGTATCCTTCAGACTCATGGCTTGTTCACTCTTGTGGCCGAGCCCACGTGGCCGAGCCTACGGTTATCGAACGCTTACTGTACATCAGGCACCACGTGGGAACACAGAAACCGAGAGATCCCCATGACCTGGCGGAACGTTTGGGCTGCCCAGGAGGAGGACGCATGAGACACGCCCCCCCACACACACACCCCGCAGCTCATGTAAAGGCCTCCAGGCCTGTGCCTTCCTCTTTCTGCTCATCTTTCCTGGAGGTTAGTGCCTTGGTCTCTGTTACAGCTGCAGTTCTGTTTAGACTTTTAGGCTTTTGTGGGATGTAAGAGAGGCTGTTATTGCTCTCTCTGGCATTTTCCACACCTCCTCCCCTAGCCAATGGTGAGAAAAGTGACCCTTCCGCCTTCAATGCATGGAAGTGCCCCTGCAGCCAGAGGGCAAGTCATAACCTAGGGGCACCTTCCACCCGCTTCCACTCTTGGTGTCAAGTCACTGCCACACTCGCACTGGCACTGTGAGCTCAACTCCTCTGCCCTCTGGGGTGGGGGTGGGGGCTGCCCTGGAAGGGTTGTTGGGTGGAAGGCTGTCTTCCCTGTCCAGCTCTGTCCCTCTGCTCTCTGCAGAGCCGGGCTGCCCAGGAGGAGGACGCATGAGACACGCCCCCCCACACACACACCCCGCAGCTCATGTAAAGGCCTCCAGGCCTGTGCCTTCCTCTTTCTGCTCATCTTTCCTGGAGGTTAGTGCCTTGGTCTCTGTTACAGCTGCAGTTCTGTTTAGACTTTTAGGCTTTTGTGGGATGTAAGAGAGGCTGTTATTGCTCTCTCTGGCATTTTCCACACCTCCTCCCCTAGCCAATGGTGAGAAAAGTGACCCTTCCGCCTTCAATGCATGGAAGTGCCCCTGCAGCCAGAGGGCAAGTCATAACCTAGGGGCACCTTCCACCCGCTTCCACTCTTGGTGTCAAGTCACTGCCACACTCGCACTGGCACTGTGAGCTCAACTCCTCTGCCCTCTGGGGTGGGGGTGGGGGGCTGCCCTGGAAGGGTTGTTGGGTGGAAGGCTGTCTTCCCTGTCCAGCTCTGTCACTCTGCTCTCTGCAGAGCTGCAAGGACAGGGCATTGGTTCTTCCTGAACCTTCCAGCCAACCTCCGATGAGCTGCCCTCTGAGCCACTGAGGATCCCACCTTGTGCAAGGAGGGTCTGCTGCCTGCAGAGCCGTGTGGGCTACAAGATGCCTGAGACTCAGGTTCCAGCCTCAGTTACAGCGCAGACTAGGAAAGAAATCTAGGAAGACTTCTTGAAGGAGATAGCATCTGAACCTGACCATGAAGTAAGGGAAGGACTAAAGAAGAAAAGGCAGATGGGAAGAACAAGTAGAGAGCAAAGTGCTCCCCCACCCCCAGAGGAGCATAGGTCCTCTGTGGAGGGGCAGGCCTGAGGCCCAGAGGGGAGCAGCAGGTGCAGGCTGTGAGGAAGGCCGGAGAATGACAGCCTGGGGGCTTCCGAGAAGGGACTGAGCACAGTAGAGTCGGGCACCTCTGGCCGTGGAGGCCTCGCGGATGGGCAGTCGTCTGCTCTCACCTCCAGGGCACATCAGGACAGTGGGGCATTGTCCTGGCGGCCTGTGGGTCCCTCCACTGAGGCCAGTGGGGGGTCCCAGGGCGCATGCGCTTGCCAGAGAGAGACAGAGATAGAAAAGGAGAAATCACCCCCAGGGGGATGGCCACACTGCAATCCCTTCTCCTCCATTCTTTTCTCCGGATTTTGGGCACACACACGTGCCCAGAGTGTTCAAGCCGCCACTCGAACTGGGGCGGACCGGGTGGGAGGCCAGCGCCGGAACCCCTGAGCCACCTGCCGGCACCGCCCCCTTTCCTTTAAAAGCGTCCCTCTAACCCCGTCGGCTGCTGCGGAGGAGGCCCGAGGGGGCCGCCCAGCTCTGGAGCTCCGCGCCTCCCCAGCCGCCTCCTCCCCAGCCCTCGCGGCGCCAGCACCGCTGAGCTCTCCCATCCCCATCAGGGCCTGGCGCCAGGGCGGCCGCCAAGGAAGCGAGGTCTGAGCGGCGTCCCGCCCTGCACGACTGTCCCTTTCTTCCCGAGGGCCGGGTGGGGCTTTCTGCTTGGGACTGCAGTGGCCTCGGTCACCCCCGCCTCCGGCCGCCGTGGTCTTCCTAACCGGCAGGTCACAGCTCGCTGTCGCCCCTCCCTGCAGACCGCCAGCCTGTAGCTTCACTTTCACTTTTCGTCGTGAGGGCGCACGGTCACCCGGTGCCAGGCAGCAGGGCACACACCCCTCCAGCGCCGAGGGACGCTGCAGCTTGGCAGAGGGGAGGCAGCACGGGCCCAGGGCTCACCCCTGCTCCAAAGGCTGTCGCCCCGCGAGGCCTGGCATCCCCCTAAGGAGGTAAAGGCAAGGGACCCAGTGGGTCCCCGGAGGCTGCCTGGCCTTCCCGCTGGGGCCAACTGAAGTCCCCAAGTCCAGGGCAGCGCTTCAGCAAGGCGCCCACCTGGGACGGCTGCTGTCCCCGCAGTGACCTGGGCGCTGGCCAAGAGCGATAAGTAAATTCGGAGGAGGCGAGCTGCGGCTGAAAGGGCAGCCCTGGCCCCCAGGAGGCTCCGGCCGGTCTGCCATTAAGGGCAGGTCGCGGCCTCTGCACCTCGCACATGCACACGGCCTCCTCTCCTCCCGCGGTGGGCGGGCTGTCATGGGCTGAATTAGGACCTCCCGAAATCCGTGTTGCAGCCCCAACCCCCGAGTATCTCGGAACGTATCTCGGAACGTGACCGGATTTAGAGGCAGGGCCTTTGAAGAGGTGACTCGGATAAACGGGTCGTGGAG
>NW_006160144.1:1189163-1189731 GCF_000334495.1 Tupaia belangeri chinensis
CGGGCCGCCGCGGCGCGGAGCCGGTTATCGCGCTGCGGTCCCGTGTGCAGCCCGACAAACTCAGGGCACAGCGGCAAAGGGGAGCAGGAAGGGGCCCCGGAGTCCCCGTCCGCCTCCACGCGGGCCTCGGAAGCTCACCTTTAGGAACCCAAAAATATGAATGCTCGCCCGGGAAAAGTCGGTTCGTAATGGAACCCCCGAGTTCCCGGGGGCTGAGGTCTAAAGGTCTAACCCAAGCCGACCCCAGCAGCTGCGGAGGTGCGGCCTGCAGGGGGCGCCACGTCGGGGCCAGGAGCCGAGGCGCTGCGGCCGCCGCCCGAGCCCTGCAACCTGCCAGCGCCCAGGGCGCAGGGGAAAGGCCCGCTGGACCCGCTCTCCCGCAGCAGGGCACTGAGCTTGGCGGAGACCTCGCAAAGGGAAGGGTGGAACCCCAGGCCAGTCTCCTCCCGGAGAAGGGGGCGCGGGGCTGGTGCGCGCTTGGGCGGAGCCGGCAGCCCCACCCCTCGACCCGCGGCCCGGCCCTTACCTTCCCGCCCCCCCGCTGGGGGCTCCGGGTCTCGGGGGGGGC
>NW_006160144.1:1189916-1201322 GCF_000334495.1 Tupaia belangeri chinensis
GCCGGGGCTGCTGTAGCCGCTGCGATCCCCAGATTTCGGAGGTTCCCCTGGGAAGGAAGGAAGGGAGTGAGGCCAGGACGTGGGTGCGGGGGGCAGAGAAAGCCCTGGGGCTGCCTGACCTGCGGGTGCACCCACGTTCCCAGCCAGCTTAGGCGTGTGAAAGCTCGGCTGCAGCAGGGGGTACCCAGCCAGAGTCTCCTCGTCCCGCCTTGTTACTAGAGAGACACCCCAACTACCAGGGAAGTCAGGGTGGTCAAGACTGCCCAACACCCCCTTCCAGAGACCAGGCCAACTCCATCCCACAGTTCTGGGGTCAAGAGATTAGCTCCAACCAGCCTGTGGTTTCTGAAGACAATTCCGGGATCAGCAAATGGCATAATGGTTACGTCTCTGGACTCCCATGTAGTGGACGGGAGTTCGAGTCCTGGACCCCACAGCTTGAAACACGTTGGGTGTGTATGCGGGCATGCCCAAAATCCCAAGAGGAGAATGGAGGAAAAGGGATTGCAGTGTGGTCATCCCCCTTGAGGGGTCATCTCTCCCCTTCTGTCTCTGTCCCTCTGGAGAGCACACTCTCCCTGTACCAAAAATTTCTCTTAAAAAAAATAAAAATGAAAGAAGAAAGAAAGAAGAAAGAAAGAAAAGGTGTCCCCCACCTGAGCTCAGGGGCCTCTCCTAGAAAAGGGAAATGATGATATTAGTAGTGACAGGGCTCTGGGCAGCCATGTGTGTAGATGCGCTTTGAGAAACTGTGGTGGAGGTCTACATGGCCTTCACCCTCAACAGGGCCAATGCCACAACCACACCCAACCTCTACCCTCTGGCCTGGACCCCGGGGCCCTTTACGCACAGGGCAAGTTCAAAGCTCTTCAGTGAGTCCAGGGCTGCCTGTACCCCTGTCTGCTCAGGGGGCCCACCCCAGAGTGGACTGTCTGCTCCGTGTCTACCCACCCCTGGTTCTCCAGACAAGCCATGCCGCTGTGCCCTGCCTTGCTGTTCCTACCCCAAGAACACCCTTCCTGGCGCACCACAGTGCATGGCAGGTACCAATCACCTCTCCATGGCCACACAGGGCCAAGCCCAACATGGCTGCCAGGGCCTCTCCTCTCCCAACAGGCTCGGTCCCTCCTCTGCTGGGCATCCTTAGCCCCCCCAGCGCATCTCTTGCTACACCCCCCACACCTCCCACATGCTCTAGTCACTCGCTATCAGCTTCATGGCCCAGCGTCTCTCAGACTGTGGCCACGGACCCTGCCTGAGGGTCTCCAGCGCTTTCACAGAGGAAGTGAGATGCACAGTGTGGATTTCTGGGCCCATCCGGATCTGAGAAGGCAGACTCCACAGGGGTGGGGCCTGCAAATCTGGTTTGTCTCAGGCTCTCTGAGGACTCTTGAGCACCCTGAAGTCTGAGACCCAGCTCATGCTGTGTCCAAGCCACATATTGGCCTGAGAACTGGAGCTCAATCGTGGATCACCAAGCTTTGGCAGCCATGTCTGCCCCCTCCAGTCATCTGTAACAAACACCCACTGGACCTGGAGAAGGGCAGCTCTTTCTTCGAAGCTCAGGGAAGCAAATCAGTGACTTCTCTTGTCAAATGAAGAATAAGCCTGATAGTTGTTTGTTTTTAGTTCTGCTACAGAGCACATTCACTCACCACCAGAGAGAGAGAGAGAGAGAGGGAAAGTGAGAAATTACCCCCCAAGGGGGATGGCCACTCCACAATCCCTTCTCCTCCATTCTCCTCTCGGGATTTCGGGCACACAGGCCCACATACCTGGCATGATTTTCATGCCACTGCATCCAAGACTTGAACTGTGGTTAGCCATGTGAGAGTCCAACTCCTTAACCACCACGCCACCTGCTGGCCCAGCACCGCAGTTTTTAGGGTCTGAATTTCCATGTCTTGGGAGTCCCTGCAGTAGTCAAGCTCGTGGCAGTAGGATCCATGCCGTTTATTATGTGAGGAAACAACGGATGGGCTTTCTCTCCTCCGGGACACAGGGTGACAGGGTAGGCTTTCAGTGGCGGTGCAAGTCCTTTCCGTGCCCCTTAACTGCAGAGAGACCTGGACAAGTCATTTAACCTTCCTGACCTGCATCTTCATCTGAAAAAGGGGGAGAAGGAGCAGAGCCCACAGGACTGTGTTAGGAGGATGGGAGCCATAACAGGGAGCACCCAGCACCGCTGCCGGAGCTCACAGACTGAGGTTTCCTTTTTGTTGTTTTCATTTCATTTATTTATTCTAGAGATTTTTGCCATAGGGCATGAGTGCTGGCCAGAGAGGGAGAGACAGAGAGACAGAAAGTAAGAAATCACCCCCCAGGGGGGATGACCATGATGCAATCCCATCTCCTTTTGGGATTTTGGGCATACACACATGCACGTGCCTAGTGTGAGTTTCAAGCTAGTATGGGACTCGAACCATGGTCAACCATGTGGGAGTCCAGCACTTAACCACTATGTCATCTGCTGGTCCCCTTTTTGTTGTTTTTAACTCCAGGGGGCACGTGTACTTGCTGGGGTTGGGTGGAGGGAAAGAAAGCACTCCCCCAATGGGGCACGGTCACACCATAATCCCTCCTCTATTTCTCCATCCTGTCGAGACTGGGCACGCATGGACCTGTGCCTGGCATGTTTTTTCAAGGAACTGGGGCTGAGACTCAAACCCATGTGAGCTCCACACCCCCTGGACAGGACTACGGATTGAGATTTCACACCTAAGCCTTGGTCAGACACAGTCCAACCTCCAGCACCCTCAGCCTTTGGGCAGGCCCTTGTCCCTGAAGTAGACGAGAACACGCTGGATCGGCAAGCCCATCAGACAGATTCCTCCGCAAACTACACAGGAGACAGGAGTTCTGTGCCGCCTGCAGGCTCTGCGTGCGAAACCTGCATTTCAGAAGCAGATCCTCCCAGCCCCGGACACAAGCCCACAAACAGCCACACGCAAAGGCAGCCTGCCCACCAGGCAAGGCAGGCTCAGAATTACCTCGCTCAGGTTTCGCCCCAGCAGGGGGCGGTTTTCTCTGCACTTGCTTGGTAGCTTAAAGAGAAAAATCCACAGAAAGCCTCATTATCGTCCTCATCCTCAGAGGCGGAAGGAGCCTGACTGATTGCATGCAGCAGGCCCCATAGCCAGCCTGTCGAGCATAGGGGAGGGAGGCAGGGAGTGGGCTCAGGGAGGGCCACAGTGGGCAGAAGGAGGTCAAGGAGCCCCAAAGGGGAAGCTCTGCCCACCTGTCGGTGCCACCTAAGATCAGGTGAGATCCAGACAGCAATGCATGTCCTGTTTTCAACTGTTAAAAAAGTGTGAGCCGGCAGGCCAAAGGTTAAAAAGAAGCAGGATCAAAACTGCATGTAAAATCCAATCAGAGTTCTGTTAATCACTGCATCGCACGTACATGAGAAGAACGCCAGGTAGGAAAGTACCAGGTGAAAAACAAGACCAGCAAGGCTTGCTGAGCAGCTATCCGCACAGTGCCACCCCACCCCGCACACGGGTCATATGACCCACACACAGGTCACGCCACAGCAAAACCATGCAATGGGTACAGGGCAGGCCCTGAGTGGCTCTTTCAAGCCCAGGACGGGAAGAGATCCCACAAACCAGGCCCGGCTTCGACCAGCCCACACCAGGGTCCACAGGCCTCCTGGGCACCGTGAGGGAGCAAATGCAGACCAGGTGCCCCAAGAGAGGCAGAGCCTGCAGCTAGAGGCCTGGAACAGGTCAGAGGGCGTGGAGAGGGCAGAGCCCAGCCCACTGCTGGGTTTAGGAGTGTCTCCAATGTTCACGTGGTGAGATTTGGCTGTGGCAGGTGATGAGAGTGAAACGTAATCTGACTATGGTGTTGAAAGGTGGGGCCTCTGGGAGGAGAACAGGATTAAGGTCATCAGGTGAGGCCCCATGGTTGAGTCCCAGTGAATTTCTTTTTTCCTTTTTTTTAGAGAGATTTTTGCTATCGGGCACATGTGCTCACCAGAGAGACAGACAGAAAGCAAGAACTCACCCCTGGAGGGGATGGCCACGCTGCTATCCCTTCTCCATTCTCCTCTTAGGATTTTGGGCATGCACGCACTTGTGCCCAGTGTGTTTTAGGCCGCCAGGTCTGGGATGAGTCCCCGTAAGTTTTTAAGAAGAGGGAAGGAGACAGAGCCGTGTTCTGCTCTGACCAAGCTCCTGCCCTCTCCCATACCATCCACCAGCAAGAAGACACTCCCCAGGTGCGGCCCCTGGACCCTGGGCCTCCACAGGGTGAGCTGAATAAGTCTCTATTCTCATTTCTTTTTCTTTTTTTTGGTCATGGGGCATGTGCACTTGCCAGAGAGAGACAGAGAGGAGGAAAGTGAAAATTCAGCAGGGGGATGGCCACGCCACAGTCCTCCATTCTCCTCTTGGGATTTTGGGCACACACTCTCACCCAGTGTAATTTTTCAAGCTGCCATGCCCGGGACTTAAACCATTGACTCAGCCACGTGAGATCCAGCATCTTAACCACCATGCCACCTGCGGGCCCTAGCTTCTATCTCATAAATTACTTAAAAATACTTGAGTATTTCAGTTATTAGCAACAGAGCATACTAGAACACAGGCTGTCCCTAATCTCTAAGAGAGTGACTTAAAACATTTTTTTTTTGAGTTATTAGAGGGTACATGTGCTCACTAGAGAGGCATAGAGAGAAAAAGCAGACCCCCCCGCCTCCCGCACGTCCCAATAAGGCACGGTCATGTCACAATCCCTTTTCCTCCATTTTTCCACTCTTTCAGGATCTGGGAGCACATATGCACATTTGCCCAGCATGTTTCTGAAGCTTCCAGGGCTGGGATTCAAACCTCTGTCAGCTATATGGGTTCTAGTTCCCTTAACCACTATGCCATGTGACTGGCCCAAGGATGATTATTCTTTCTTTCTTTCTTTTTTATTTGTTTTTAGACGTTTTTGCCTTAGGGTACATGTGCTTGCTGGAGAGAGAGACAGAGACAGTGAGAGGGAAAGTGAGACCTCACATCCTGGGGGGATGGCCACAGCCCAATCCCTTCTCCCCCATTCTCCTCCTGGGATCTTGGGAATGCACGCACATGCACCTGGTGTGATTTTCTTTCTTTCTTTTTGGAGAGGTTTTTTTGCTATAGGGCGCGTGCACTTGCCAGACAGACAGAGAGAGACAGAGATAGAAAGCGAGAAACCACCCCCCAGGAGGGATGGCCACGCTGCAATCCCTTCTCCTCCATTCTCCTCTCGGGATCTTGGGCACGCACGCACATGCGCCCGGTGTGAGTTTTAAGCCACCGGGTCCAGGACGCGAACCATGGTCGACTACGTGGGAGTCCAGCGACATAGCCATTATGCTAACTGCAAAAAATAACCGTTACACCATCTGCTGGCCCAAGGATGACTATTCTCTTTTTTTTTTTAATAATTATTTGTTTTATTTTATTTTATTTATCATTCATTTATTTTAATTTGGCCAGAGAGAGACATGGAGAGAGAGAGAGAAAGTGAAAAAGCAAGCTAACAGGTTCAGGACTTGAACCACAGTCAGCCATCTGGGATTCTAGTGCCCTTAACCACCACGCCGCCTGCCAGCCCCAAGGATGACTATTCTTAACTGGATCCTGGACACAAAAGAGCTGGACAGAAGCCCTGCCAGGTGCTCAAACCTGAGTTTCACTCAACGGAGCCTAGGGAGACAGCACAGCTTCCAGTGCTCTGCTCAGACCCTCGGGCTTTGCAGAGTCCCTGAGTCCCAGCAGGTTAAGCTCTCCTGGGCTGAGCCTGTGATGTCACTCAGTGACCTGGCCAGGCTGCTGCCGTCTCCACAAAGTGCCATGGGGCTCATTCGGAGACTGAAAAATACCTTGCTGGGCCTTTCTCCGCGTAACCCTGGCCTTGGGACCGGAGAAGCGCCTGACCTGCTACTTAGAAGTCATGTGACTCAATTTCATGCCTGACCCCAGCTGGTGAGACTTAGTCAAGCAAACTCTTAGAGCCTCGATTTCTTTATTAATAAACATCACGGATTCACTATCTACCTTCGAAAACTGTCAAAAGGATTAGGAAGTCAATGGGCACGGCGGTGTTTGGTAAGCTGCCAGGGCTGACCAGCCCAGGGGTTAGTAATTGTCAGTGGCATCCTGAAACAAGGGCTGGGCCTTTTGAGCGCACCTGCCTGGGATTCCAGGGAAACCTTTCCTTACCAGTGCCAGGAGGTGTCTTCGGGGAGGGTGTGGTTTTTGCTGGAATTCTGGTGGCGTTGCCAGTGCCTTTTTGGCCTGGAGGGGCAGCTCCCCGGGGTGTGGCAATCTTCGTCCCAGTTTTGCCATCAGCCCCCTGTAAACCGAATCAGAATAGACTGACTTTACCGTCTGGGACAGTTACAGTCACCAAGACCAAGGCCAGCCTTGCTCTACCACCATGACTCATGTGAGGCTCAGGCCAGGTGACCGTCTGCCTACTAGAGGCAACAAATGTCTTGCACAATCTCAAGGGTTTGCTGGGCACACAAACCCACAGTCCTGCCCAAGCACCAAGCACCCCATTAGCACTTCTTCCCAGCGCAATTGTGTACAGTAGTTATCAGTGTGAGTTGAGCTTAAGTACTATAAAAAGACAACAGTGCTCACAGCAAGGATCGGGGTCACTAGCCACGCAGTGTCCACTGACAGGCAGGACATCGGCGGATGCCTATGGTCTGAGTCAAGTTTTGGAGTGATTTGACTGATGGAGGCCCTTGGAGACACTGATTGTTGGCCCTGGGCAAGAATGCTAAGCAGAGCTGGGTCTTTTGTAGTCTCCCAAACAACCCTTGGGTCTCAGCAGCCCCTCGGGTGTGCTAAGGGCCAGTAGCGGGGTGAACACCAGCATCAGTCAACAAACCAGGCTGGGAGCCACTGCTGGCACAGACACAGTCGACTGTGGGGCGCTACTGTGTGATTTTCCAGTGGGTAACTGTCAGACGTAGCACAAACTCAGAAAGAAATGACATGAACCAGGGACTGTAGGACGGTCAGGAAGGGCTGAAATCGTGGGATGAGGGTGGCTCTGTAGTGATGCCTCCCAACCCAAATGACAGCGCTCTGGAAGCGCTTCAGTTACCAAAGTCAGGAATGGACCAAGGACCCCTGCAGATGCCTCAGAGGCGGCTGCTATTAGGCTGAGAAGAATGACTCCACGCTGCCTTCTCCCCTCTTCCACCAGAACTTAATATGCCACCTGCCACACTTCTCTGAGGAAAGGTCTCAGAGACTAAAAACCAGACATTCCAAAACCACAGGAGAGCAGCCTGGTCCTTCCGAAGGTGGACCCTTACCTTGAGTTTCATCTCCTTTGCTCCAGAGCTGCCGGTTCGGGGTGTGACAGAAGAGACGTGTTTAGGAGAGGAAGATGGCTCTGGGCACACGGCAGGGCTGGAGGGTTTGATCAAAGGGTCTGAGCTACCGGAAATGGGGCGTTTGGGGCTAAGGCAAGGCCTATCGTTCAAGGTTTTGGCGGAGGAAGGTGTGGATGTCTTAAACATAAACATAAATAAAATCAAAATAAAAGTCAGCACAAGAGGGAGGAAAAGAAATTGAAAAAAAAAAAGGACAGTAGCTAAAAATTGATAAGGCAGGTCATGGCTTACAGCGGGCTCTACGAACTGTTTGGAGGATATGCGCTTATCAGGCCTTCTGGTCAGTAGGGATGCTCCCTAACCATATGGCAGTTTTTCTGTTTTAAGCACATTCTGCAACGCCAGGGTACGGCGGTCATCATCACACGTATGCATGACAGCGTTCAAAAGAGAAGATGGAAAATGAATAGTCGTTCTGGTATGTTCTTTCTCTGGCCATTGGATCTTCTGCGCCCCCCACTTTAGAGACTTCTGGTTTAGTGGTGCTTCATACCCAAGAAGCCCACGGCAATTGCCAAGGATGTCTTAGGATGTTTCTCAAAAACATCCCCAAGGTGTCATGGGTCAGAAGCACCCCACTTTCTGCTCAACCCCGGTGAGGAGCTCACACTTGTCCCTCTTCCCCCACGCTGGGAATCGGAATGGCTCACATAAAGATGATGCCTGCCCAAGTCTTCACGATTCTGCCTGACACCACTTCAGTTATGTGAAAGTCTCAAAGCTAATGTTAACACCAGCTGGTGAATCCCGACCTGACCAAAGTTAACTCTTATGCACATTCCGCACAAGGAAATAGCCCGACTGGGGCAGGTGGCCAACGGGACAGGTGTCCACACACCCTCAGAGAGGGAGCTGCACCCTGGCATGAGTGCACTTCGTGGACAGTGGCTGATACCCTGTCTGTCCTAACTGCTTCTGAGGGTTCTGACCAGGAGGTGTGGCCCTGGGGCAGGAAGGGGAGCCACAAGGGGCACTGCCTCCAGGAATGAAGGTGGAAGGGCTGTCTAGAGGGTTCCAGGCAGAGAGTACGGAGCAGGCAGAGACTTGCCTGGGTTCCTCAGGTGTTTCCTCATTGCCTTCAGATTCCCTACGGAAGTGGCTGAAGTCCGTTCTGTGGCCGAGGGCAAAGAGGGGAGCTTAAGGCCCGGGGCAGGGGTGAGAGGGAAGGGTGCAGCTGAGCTCCGAAGCTGGCAGCAAGGGTGAGAAGCTGGGGGAGGGTAGTGAGGATCCCTGCCTCCCTCCCTGCACAAGAATCTCTCTGCTCCTACCTGGCTAAGGTTTGTAATAGGTCCTAGCCTTCGCTGGACTGTGAGCATCTCTAGGGTGGGGGCAACACACCCATGGGTTCTGAGTAAGTGAGTGAGTACGTGAATACATGCATGAGGCCGGTATTCCCTGCCCCTGCCCCAACACTAAATGGATACCATGGCTGATGGGCAGTCGGCTCCTGCTGCCATTGCTGCCCGAGTGCCTGCAGGACCCTCAGCTGCCTCATAGGTAAGTCTTTGTGATGGCGAGAGCTGACTTCTGGAGTGGTCCCCAACCCACACACTGCCGAACTCCCCCTTGGGGATCCAGGATTGGTTAAAATCCAGATGTTTCAGGCAGAATCTACATTGCAACTTTTAGATTCCTTTACAAAAAAGAGATCTCTAGGGCCAGGGTGGGATTTTCTAGGAAAAGATACCACTGCGGAATTACAAAAGCATTTCCCAAGATATGAGGAGACCTCCAGAGGCTCATGGGATTAAAGTATGAGTTTACTTTGGTACAAAAAATGCTTTGAAAGCCAGGCACAGTTTTTCCATGAACTTTTTGAAGACCTCTTGGTATAAAGGCATGGAGGGGGTCACCTATACTGGGAGGAAAGGCTGAGAAGGGCAGGCAGTGTTCTGGACGCAGTCTGTGGGGCAGACAGGCTGTTCCTGGATGGGTTTCTGACGACTAGGGTATGTCCCAAAGAGGCCCCTTGGCAGGATCTCAAGATGGTGTCTGCCACACCGCCGTGCACTACACTCAGGAATTAAGGTGTGTACCAGGTCTCCCCCTCCTACACCCCTGCAGCCTACAGCACCCCGACACGCAGCCTGCGATCACCTAGCCAACTGCTTCCAGAATGCCTTTTCCCACCCTGCATCATCAACCGCATCTGTATTTCCTTCATGGTCTGCCTCGGTGCCCTTCTCTTCTAGGGCTTTCCCAGGAGCTCCCGCCTGAGGTTGGAGGTCCCTGCCTTGCTCAGTGCTCTCTCGGTTCCGTAATGTATTTCCTATATATCTTAAATTAATGTGTTTGCTGAGCCTCTGCCTGGAGTAGTAAGTGTAAGATGTGTAAAATTGCAGAAAATTCAAACGCACCTTCATTTACCTTCTAAGTCTCAGCTAAACACGCAGAGGAAACTGCGATTAGGAGTGTTAATTCATGAAACTGCGGACTGCGTTTCCCTGGTGCAAGTATCAGAATGGATAAATGCTGGATTTCCTTAAAAGCTTGCACGAAAATGTGAAGTACTTTACATGACAGTTGTACTGTACGACAAACTCTTCCCGCATGGTATTTCTAAGAATGGGCAGACAGAAAGCATAGCTCCTTGACAAACTTCACCAGCACCGGATAATATCACGGCACCGTCAACTTACCTTTGTCTTTTTGTCATCGTTTCCAGTCCCGTCTTTGCTTTTACTGACCATGCGAGCTGATAAAGCAGAAAGTGAGAATGTAAGTTACACTCGTTTTTACAGATCATGGACAGAATCAGCTGTAGCCAGGTTGGATTTCTGCGGGAAATCCACAGAAATTGGTTTGTTCCATTGGGTCTGGGGAAAACCCAGTTGACATTCTTTCCCCTTCGATCTTCCGAGTCTCCCATTGTTAGTATCAACACAACACACTGGGGTCATGGCTCAGAACAATCTGGCAAGAGGGAGCGGCAGGCTGGCAGAGGGAGGGGACATGCAGAGGGATAACATGGACACAAGAGCTGTCTAGGGAGGTAGAGAGCAGGCTCCCACTAAGAGGCTCTCTCCCTGCCTCTGCCAGGGTCAGCCTCACCCAGGTGAGGCTAACCCCACCCCATGGAGGAGCATGAATGGGAGCAGCTCAGCCAGGCTCAGGCCCCTGCAATATCCTGGGATCAGAGTGGTAAGCCATCTCCACTCTGTGGCCAGGCTTGGCTTTTGTTTCCTGTGAGGTTCTTGCTTACCCTGTCAGACCTTGGGGACTAACTGGAGCCACCTCTTACTCTCTTGCCCCAGCTGCCAGTTTATCAGTGGTCCTGATGCTCATCTCTCTGGGCTCTTATACTGTAACCTCACACCCCATTTCTGGTTGTTTGCCACCAGAAGAGTTGAGCCTGGCAGGAATGTCTTCACTTCCTTGTTGCCAGTGGCACCCCAAGAATTTTGGTTACTGGCCCCAGCTGCCCTCAGATAACCCATGCCACCCCTGACGTAGCTGTGGTGGACCTTCTCATCACCCTCCTGGCCCTCAAAGGGGACTAAACCTTGTCACTTCCTCAAATTCAGTACAAACTAGTTACTATCCTACATCATCTGGATTTCAGGACCAATCATCAACAGCTTTCGTTTCCACAAAAGGATTGTGAAACCAATCTACTGAACTCATCTACTGACATTACCTCTAACTCATCTTCTTTGGTCTATTCACATTGATCATCAAAATTGATTATAGATTTTCTTCTTTGGTTTTAATATCATAGTCCTCCTGCTCCAAGAACAATACAGCTGCGTGTAGCCTTTCACTAGCTACTGTAGACTGGATTACTAGGGTAACCAGCATGGATTATCTAGCTAGTTTCCCAACTTTACTATATAGCAGAAAGACTTGGAGTGGTTGCTAAAATAGATTGCTGGCCCATTCTGAGACTGGTTCTGTGAGCTTAGAGGAGCACCCAGGAACCTGTATTTTAATAAGAGCCCAAATGGATCTGATTCGCACCTTCCTTCCTCTGCCCAAATCAACAGCATCATCCAGTGAAAACAGAAGCATCTGCTGAA
>NW_006160144.1:1201362-1206342 GCF_000334495.1 Tupaia belangeri chinensis
ACCAGCATTTCCCAAAGTGGGACAGGATGGAGCAAGCCCTCTTTCATGAGATATTAGCAGGTGGGATCAAATAAATTTGGGAAGTCAACAATATGTGTACTCAGAATGTGTGTCAGTAAGTCAAAGCCTCTGACAAGTCCCACAACAACGTTAAAAGCTGTTTCACTTTGGGCCACCAAACACTTTTTTTCACACCCCTTGGACACACCCTCTTATATCCAGTGGCTCCGTATGCAATAAAACATCATTTCAGTTTCAATAAAACATCACCTCACGTAGTAAACTGTCAAGTGACTGTCAATAACTATCATGTTGATTGTTCTTATGGTTTCACAATTTGAAATAGAAGATAGAAGTCGTTTCTGTCTTACATTTTAAACACAGGTTCCTTTATCTACAACATTTAGGATCAGGAAGATTCTGTTTCTGTCCACTGTCTCTTCTTGCCACAGGAAGGGGGTGTTGGAACAGGGTCCTGGGGTGCTGGGTAATAGAGTTCTGCTCTTGGCCATTTCCCCATGCTGGGGTGTCACCTGCCACACTAGATGTGGTCTCCTTTGAGGAGAGCAGCAGAAGACCCAGCCCATGCCCTCTGCATCTCTGTTAAGAGGACACACTCCAGCACCTTCTGGAAGGTACTGTGGGGTATGGGAAGACCTGCTTTTCAGAGCAGACCTACCTGGGCTCCAAATCTGCCTCTGTCACTACTCAGGGACCTTCAGCAAGTTACTTTACCATTCTGAACCCCAGTTTCTCCCCCCATGGGGGAATAATGATACCTACTTAGCAGGACTGGGAAGGTTCTGGATGGTGAGCTTAAGGCGGTAGTAAGCTCTTAAAAGCAGGGCCATCTGGTCTCTGTGGAGTGGCCACCAACCTCGTGTGGGTAAATTGAGTGACCAGAGAATCCAACAGGGCAGAAAGCACTGTGGGGGTGTCGGTGACATGCAAAGTAGCCGGAAAGCGTGAAGGGGCACGTGCTACCAGCGCCCAAGGCGAGGGGCAGAGGAGCTGAGGCGGTGGGAGCAGGGCAGCCGGTGGGTTTAGTGGCTGTCCTCGAACCTCGGAAGCGGCAGGCGTGAAGGAAGCTTGGTGGCAGGCCGGCAGCCTGGGCTGCGCAGGAGGTCGCCAGGGGAGGAGCGAGGGGTTGGGACACAGACCTTTGAGTTGAGGGACCCGGCTGACGGACCTCCCTGGCAGACCAGACACAGGCCGCTTTTCAGATGCTTCTGGAAGGTCAACCTGTTTTGTGTCCTCTCCCATGGAGGAACCCTGAGCCCCCGGGAGTTTGACCCCTTCCAAATCCGACTCAGAAGGTGCGGGTTCCTTCGGCACGTGGGGTCGGATCTCCACGTGGAACGTGAACCCAGGAGGAGCCTCGGACCCCTCCGCTGCCGCCGCCGCCAGCCCCGCGCTGGGCTCCGAGGCCTGGGTCTCTGCAGGAACTTTGGGGAGGAAATCGACAGGGAGGGGCATGGCAGCCTCTGAAGGGGAACCCCGGAGGCCAGCGGCTTCTCTGGAGGTTGCCTGTGGGGATGGACCACCCCGGGCTGGGGAGACCTGGGAGGGAGGGGAGTCTTGGGGTGAGGACTCATCGACATCGCGGTCTTCGTCAACTTCCACCTCGGCTCGGGGCCTCTCTTTGCTCCATTCCCCCTTCGGAGGCGGCCCCTCCTGGAGCAGGTCTCCTGAAAGCTGGCGCTTTAGCAAGGCTGTGGCACGCTGGCTTCCCTCTGTGTCCTCAGGTCCTGTCCCCGGAGGCTGGCAAGTGGCTTCTGTCGGGCCTTTGGGCAGGATGGGAGCCCCAGGAGAGTCGGGCAGGTGCTGGGGGCTTAGACCCAGGGCGCTGGCAGCCTCGCCTCCACCGCGCCCTGGCTCCCCCAGGAGGCTTTCCTGGACAACCTGGTCACTCTGAGCCTCCGTGTGGAGAGGTCCGGGGGAGGCGGGCTTCAGAAATGAGGGGCCCTCCTTATCCCCACCTTTTGGTTCCCACTGCTGGGGGGCTCCTGAGCGCAGATGGGATGATGCAGAGGAAGGCGAGCCACAGGGTCAGGCTCTTTCTGCCCCAGAGATGGCTCCGGGACCCCAGGAGCTCCTCTGCCATCTCCAGGCTGGACTTGGAAGCTGCCGGCGGGGACCCTCCCTGGCACCTCCCTGTGCTGGCCCAGAACGTCCAGCTCCCATGAGTTTGGAGAGGCAGCAGTGGTAAGAGGTGAGCAAAGGCGTGTTAATTGGTTAGGGGAGGGAACGTCCCTCCGTCCATGAGAGAAGGGCATTTAAAGGGCACCACATGCCCACCCAGCAAAAGTGGGCATGAATTCCAGCTGGCTGTGCTGCTTTTGTCTGTCTGGGATGAAACCTCTCTGTCTGGCTGTCAGCAACTCCCTGAGTGACCCTAGATGAGCCCTCCCTTCTCTGGGCCTCGTTTTCTTATCCATAAACAGGGTGCTTGGGCCCGGTGTCGGCTAGCGTGTGCATTGTTCCTCTGCCTAGGCGTGTTAGCGCGTCCACCAGGGCTACAGGCACGTCCCTCTTTCTAGGGACTTCGAGTCCCTTGAAGAGTCAGGTCTCTCAGTGGACCCTGACAAGGACCCCCTTGCCCTTCCCACTCTCTCACCACTTCCCCTTTTGGCAAATGAAACCAGAGAATCACCATAGACCAACCTGCCTCAAGCCTGGGTTCTGATTTGGAAAATCCAAAATTTATGATCATCAAGGATTGCGTCTTTGCTGACCTGCCACAAGATTCTTATCAACAGAAGCACATTCGGATTTGTCCAGGCCTCGATCATAGGCCTGCCGGGGGAGTTGAGGCCGACCCCCGTGCAGTGAAGACACAGACAGCCCTTGTGGATCACTGCTTTAACCTACACAGCAGCCCAGCTCCAGGTGCACTGGTGTGACGTTCGTGTGACACCTGGCTGTGTGTCGGGCTGGAAGTGACGCGCTGTAGTTCTCCTAATAAGCACCTTTATTTTTCTAGCCCCCTCTCTAAATGTCCTACTTAGTCCCGACAGAACAACTCACACGACTCTCCAGCTGTCCTCTGCACAAAACTTGGAGTCCCGAAGGATGAGGGATTGAAGAAGAAGAGCTGGATGAGGAAAGGAAGCTGGGAGAATGCGTGTGTCCACACACGTGTGCAGTTGTGGGCATACACACGGACATGTGGGCCTGTTCCTCTCTCCCCAGCCCAGTCGGAATTGGTGCTCTCTACTGAGGGCCCAGGAACAGTTCACACTCACCCTTACTCTAATGCCAGGCCATGTTTGTGACCTCATTCATTTCATGTTCCTGGAATTATGCAGAGCCCACCACACAGACGGTCAGTGGATAGATCCTGTGTAGATTGACTGGGGTTGGGAGGAGGTGCTGATTTTCTGCCTCTCCCAGGGCCCAGGGTCAACCACAACACAAGGCCAGAGATGCTGGAGGCAATCACCCATTGAGATGGCCAGAGCTGGCCGCCAGGACTTCTTGCCAACCAACCGGCTCAACATACCAGAGGCCAGGGCACTTGCTGGTCCCCAGGCCATCCTGAGAGAGGTCATGTCTCCACTGCTTTCTGAAAAATGCCTTTCTCCAATACTTTCCGAATAACTGCTCTTGACTGAGATGTTACTGTGCTCTGATGTATTACAAGACTTTAAAAGACCCCAGAAAGTCAAGGCCCCAAACATAAATAGTACACATACCTTGAAAAGTCATCAATATAAAATTGCACTCTGTGTGTGTGTGTGTGTGTGTTTATTGACCAATGGGGAACCAACACAATGCAATTAACTCCTGGAGGGAGGAGCCCAGTCAAAGAATATTCTGTTCGGTTCCCAAGGTGCTAGGAAGTGCTCAGTGAATAGTAAACACAGCAGTCACCAGGGGTGGGGGAGTCCGAGGTAAACCACTGAATGGGCACACACAAGCACGCAGATGAACTGCACCCACGAGTCCGAGGCAAACACAGTGGGCCACATGAGTCGCCCCCCACGCTTCCCAACAGGCCTGATCTCCACGACTCTTAAAGAAGGAAAGTGTGAGTGGAGGTGGCTAAGCCTTCCTGCCTCTCCCTCCCAGCATACTGCGGCTCTGTCCTACCTATCTTAGTGCTCTATGGTTACAGGCTGCCGCCAGGGGTTCTTCTGCAGTCGGAAAGAGCAAGAGAAGGATCTCACCGGGCTTTGGTGTACGTGGCTCTTCCTAAATCCAGAGATCTCTGCACAGCACGGAAGGCAGGCCCCTGCTCCTGTTTGCTCCTGTCTTTGCGTGTCACGCACGTTCAGTGCGTCCAGGTCTCACAGGGTTCGCTGCATGGAACTGGGCTTGGCAGTTTGGACCAGCAGTCCCAACCCAGGCAGCAAGTACTGGCCTTGGTAGTAGAGGTAGAAACCTCCATGTATTTGTGGCTCCGTGCCCTTGCCCACTGCAGATATTACCAGGCATTCACCTTTATATCGGTACGATTCCAGGCCACTATTGAAATTTTTAAAAATTCAGTGAGCACAAAAGTAAAGTTTCCAGAAAAGATAGTGACTTTATCTATTCATTTGGAGCATGTAGATATCACCTGCACTAAAAACCTGCAGAAAAAAAACTCATTCCAATTTTTTAATTAATTGCCAAAGGGTGTGTGCACTTGCTAGGGTGAGGCAGAAAGCACCCCTCAATGGGGTGTGGTCTCGCTGCAATCCTTTCTCCATTTCTCCATCCTGTTGGGATTTGGGGCACGCATACATGTGCACCCAGCATGTTTTTGAAGCTGCCAGTGCCAGACTTCGAACTGTGGTCAGCTGTGAGGAATCTGGCTCCTTTAACCACTAGGCTATAGGGCTGGCTCAGTATTCACCTTTTTATGGAAATAAATGGCCATTTCTAGAGGTTATGCTTTATAAAAGCTGAAAGACATGGCCTAAAAGAAATAGGAGCCAAAATTCTAGTTTGTTCACACACAGATTGAGGTCTCCTCTTGAACTGGTTAGCCCTTCC
>NW_006160144.1:1206503-1212543 GCF_000334495.1 Tupaia belangeri chinensis
CGTGCCGGGGTTGAGTTTAGGCCGCCGGGTCCGGGACACGAACCATAGTCGGCTACATGGGAGTCCAGCAACACAGCCCTTATGCCAACTGCTGGTCCCAGCCCTTCTGTTTGTTAAAACAGAATGAAAACATGCCTTTTCATGCCATGTGAGATGAGAAATTTTTTTGAAAGTATTCTAGTTATGAAGTCAGTGTCCTTATACTTATGGACAGTTAGACCTCAGAATATAAGGCTGAGTCCCCTGAAGTCAGTTGGCACGAGTGGGAACACTAACTATTGAATACATCCCTTATCAAGTTCTGGAGAAAAGATCCGTATCTTCCCAGCTTCTTTGCAATCCAGAAGCTTCTATGTTATGCAGTAAACTCTCAAGCTCATTTACCCACCGAGTGCTAGAAAGCACACCCACTCCATGTTGTGTCTATATTGGTCTCCATCTGCAAAATTAGACTATCTCTAGGCTGGTCCTCAATTATGACTCTCCAGGATTTTTTAAGTCCTGAAAATATTTATAATATGGTTATAGAAAACTACTTTCTTGAATATAGCTGTTTGGTTCCTGAGAAGAAAATCATAAGGTTTAAAGGTTGCAGAGAAGAGGACTCAAAACCAGTGGCTGGTGGAACTAGGAAGGGCTTCAAGGAGTTCATGGAAAAAATGGAATTAAAGTATGAGTTCATTCTGGTGCACAAACATTTGGAGTCCATGTATAGTTTTGTCATGCTACACAAAAAACGTTCATTTTCTGTGAAATTTTTGAAGACCCTGTGAATGGCTGAGGCCTTGCTACAGGTGGGCCAATGGGTGGGCTGCAGGGAGGATCTCCCATTGGATATATTTGAGTTTCTATTAAATAATCTGCTCTCAACTCCCAGGCTGGACAAGACCAGCTTCTTTCAGGGCATCAAACACCTTAGGAATGACTCAGAAATAGTATTAGGGGAAAAAAATGGGACTCTTCCTATATTTGAGTAGCCCACCCCCAATAACAGTAACAACTGACTCCTGGGCCAGCAGGTGGTATGGTGGCTAAGGCACTGGATCTCACATGGCCACGCAGTTTGAGTCCTGGACCCAGTGACTTGAAAAATACACCAGGCGCATGTGCATGTGTGTCCAAAATCCCAAGAGGAGAATGGGAGAGAAGGATTGAACTGTGGCCATCCGCCTGGGGGATGATGCTTCACTTTCCCTATCTCTGTGCCTCTCTCCAGTGGGTGCATGCACCCTATGGCAAAAAAACTGAAAACAAAAAACAAACAAACAAAAATAAACTACATAAATAAGAAAAAAGAAAAGAAACAAACCTACTCCCCCAAAATCTCCTGGGTTACGGGCCAAGTGCAAATTCTCTTTTGAGACCAGGGCCCATCGAGTGCTCGCATTTCCCGGCTCCCAACCCCAAGTCATGGCAGGTGATTCTGGCCCACTGACCTTGAGTCACGTGTCCAGCAGCTTGGTCTTCCAGGCTGGGGGTGTCTCCAATGCCTGCTTCTTCAGCTGGTTTAGGCATCAGCAAATGAAGAGGATAAAAGCAAAGATAGTTACTGTTTGCTAGAAGCTCTCTACTGCTTCTGGGAGTTTCCCTAAAACGTCAGGAAAGGTACGTCCCAGGAGTACCAGGAGCTGCAGCTCTAAGTTCCTCTGCAAATGTTATTGCTGGCGGCGTCCGTGATAAAAGCTCGCTTGAAACACCTGCAACTTGCAAGTGACTGGGACCTAGTAGGAAAGACCTTTTCTCGGTGGTCAGGGTCCTGAGTGTCTCATTCAGTGAAGACGCACAGGATGGGAGAGGCCAGTGAAACAGTTTGCTGCGAACCGTGCCCTGGGAGCCATGGCTGATGGCATCTGCGCTCCCAGCCCCAGGCAGTGCTCTGAGCGGGTGAGGGGTTCAGAGAGGGACTAAGCCTGGGTGCTGGAGTCATAGACGGGGTCATACCCTGACACCACCATGTACTTAGCCTCTCTGCCCCTCCGTTTCCTCATCCAGAACCCCACGGTGACTACGCTGGTTTGTGTCGTAGAAGGACAGAGAGGGTTAATATGACAAATATGGGGTTGTCTTTAGCTAAGTGCCTGGCGTGCGGCAGGTGTCCTAGAGCTGTTAGGGTTCTTCCTCCAAGTCAGGCTAGTCCCTTTAATGGCAGGCCCGGGGCAGGTACTACCTGCTTGCAGGTGCTCCAGCAGTGCCAGGAGCTGGTTCTGGGTGTCTTGGGCTCCTGCATAGGGAGCCACAGCTCACCCAAATGAAGGAGACTGAGAACAGCTCCTGACCAAGTCAATGGTACCAAAACCAGGAAGCTTTACTGCCTAGAACAGCCACTTCTGCGTCATGAAAGATCAGGATATTGCTCTAGCATACGATTGTCCAGGAGAAGAGTTTTCAGGCAGGACATGCCTCAACCTCGTGACTCCAGAAGGAGCAGCCTGCCCGAGACAGTGGGCGAGACCTGGGGGACGCCTACGAGGTGCCGGCTGGCCGTCAGTCTTAGCCCCCAGAGCTGCGATGACAGTCTCAGCCTCGATGCTGCGGGCAAACGTCAGGTTACCACTCCTGTCTGGCCAGGCTGGCTGCAAACAGCATGGATGAAAGAAAAGAAAGATTCTCTGAGTTGCTGGGTGGCCCTCATGGTGCTTCAGAGATGCCCGACTCGTTGTCTGTCCCAGGGCAGCTCTGGTGGGGATGAAAGGGCTGCAGTGGGCTGGCAAGCCCCCGATCCACAAGCTCGTCCACACGGACACCCTCTGGTTCCCCTACAGCAGATGTGTGAAGCCCATGAGGCCTAACGGTCCCAGCGCCTGTCATCTGAACACAGCACCAAGCGAGGGTCGGGCTGACTGTGTGCTGGACACAGCTCTGCACGTGGATCTGGTCTGAGTTGCTAACAAGGTCATGGAAATGGGAGAGACTCAGAGTGACAGCAAGTCCTGCCGAGTGGCCACAGCATCCTGGAGACAGAGGACATGAGGAGCATCCAGGCACGACGTCACTGCCATGGCACTAGGATTCATCTGGCTTCCCCGAGCCAGTGAAGAGCTGCGGTTTCCTGGCCCTGATGCGAGTCTGAACCTGGAGCTACTGATCGTTTTGACCCCAGCAAGTAGGGGAACAATCGGAAAATCCAAAGGGAAGGAGGGAGGGTGCGAGTGGTTGGGCCACTCTACAGCCTGGGGAGTATTTTACAAGAGTCAGGCAGGCCTGTGTGTGGCCCCGGCAGGGCAGGATTCCTGCGGAGAGAAAGCCCTGTTGCACCTCACACTGAGGACCCAACAAACAGAATACACCAACCAAGGCATTAAACTAAGGGGCCTGTGGCCAACGTCTACAATGTCCCTGCCACTGGAGTAATTTAAAGGGTTGGGGGGGGGAGGGGGGAGAGATATTTGAGGAGGATTTCTTTGGAGAGGATGGCTGTGGGGCAGGGTGGCTACTTGGCCACTTCTCTCAGTCCCTGCGAAAGGCTTTCAAGGCACCACCCGGAGACACTTGGCCTTCTCTCAGTCCCTGCGAAAGGCTTTCAAGGTACCACCAGGAAACACTTGGTATGTGTCCCCTCCATGTAGGGACCTGGTGGAAAGCCGGCATGGCCCCACCTGGGCACACTGGAGGAGGGAGAGGGCTCCCCGTTTTGATGGCAGAGCGAAGGAGTGCCGCTGCCACGGGCCGGCAGCCCGTGCTCCAGAGACCTGTCAGCCTGTTCCCCACGTCTGTGTGGGCACAGCTCGGATGGCTCACCGGGGCCTCTGACCTCCCGCCGGCCTCCTCGGGAGCGAGCCGAGCTCAGCATAGCTCAGTGAGGCTGGAGCTGGGTCTTCAGCTCCTGGGGGGACTGGGGGTAGAGAGAGAGGGTACATCTGCCAGGATCCAGTGCAGAGGGCGAGATCTTCGAAGAGGCTAACTGGGCATGAGGGGCAGCGAGGAGGAATTCAAAACAAATAAGGTCCCCTGAGAGGAAGAGTCCTCTTTAAAGCCCTGCAGGGTGTGGAAGCCTGGAAGTGAGGTCATTCCTGCCTGTCTTACCCTCCACCACCCCAGTGCTAGCCCAGCACTGGGGGAAGACCGGAGCTTTGACCTCACGTGGGACCTGCCATCAGATTAGCATTTGCAGACTGGGTTTTGTGATTATGGAGACTGAAGTACTTCTGGTTACTTGGGAGTGATGGAAAAGTCCGGGGCTGTCTAGAATTCTCATTCCAGGTAGGGATGAACTTCCGCCACTGAAATATTGTGCAAAGACAGAGGGAGACCAAATCGAGTCATCTGGCGATTTCTCCCGGAGTCATTCCACGGCCTTTCATGTCCTTCAGGTGCAAGGACCAGGCCTGCCTGGCTCTGAGAACCCCCCTCCCCCCACCTCAGACGAGTGCTTCGAAGGAGGCAGGTGGTGATGGTCGCCCCTGCAGGGGGCGCTCTGCACGCACAGCCCTGGGAGGACACTGCAGGTTCCCTAAGGGCAATGGGCCTGACTCTAGGAAGGGAAGGCGAGCTCCCACCTGGGGACATGCTCCCTGCTCTCCACTGCTGGGTGCATCCTGCCCAGGATTCGTCTGCATTTC
The DNA here is from genome assembly GCF_000334495.1 of Tupaia belangeri chinensis. Lineage (NCBI taxonomy): Eukaryota > Metazoa > Chordata > Mammalia > Scandentia > Tupaiidae > Tupaia > Tupaia belangeri. Next base: position 1,211,063 of record NW_006160144.1, read on the forward strand.
TGAGTGGGCTGCTGGGCACCTTCCACATCACCAAGCCAGCAGCTGGAGTCTGTGCAGGCCCCGAGAAGAGGATGAGAAGGAAATGACACTGGGGCTTAGGGAACAGCAGCTGTCAAGGGACTTTGCAGCTCTGAGCCCCGTGCTATTTCTGATGGTGCCACGTTTGACCGACCTCTCATCCGTGTTGTGCCTGTTCTATAAGGACATGCTGAGGTGACATAGTCCTAGAGATGGATGTGAGGTAACACTTCTGAGCTCCTCCAGAACTGCCCCATTAAGATTCTTAAAAGGGGTGGCTCAGTCACCTGGACCCTGCTGTGTTCTTGGGAGCTCCCAGGGTTGAAGTGTCCCCTAGGAGGGAACCGTGCCACCGGGCAGAGTCCGAGCGGGAGAATGGACTGACCTCAGGTGTGAAGGAGGCACGGATCTGCCACCACCTGCCTCGAAAACCCTGCCAAGAAGTCTCTGGAACTGATGTGCTGGCTGAGCAAGGTGAGAAGAATCTAGAAGGAATCCAGAAGGTCTTCAATCCTCTGGAAGGTGTGTGGGCCATGTGGCATCAGGGCGTGAAGCCCCCTAACAACCCGAGATTCCCAAGATTCCCACCCACATTCCTGCCTCACCCAAGGATAACCTCAAGCATACCCAGCGCCCATTCTATAGCAGGTCAGCTGGGGCACCCCACAGGGCCCTCGCAGCCCTGTGGGCCTCTGGGGATCCCCTCACCTGTGGTTCCTTCTGGGATCTCCGTGGGGGGCTGGGCGGCAGCCTGCTCGCCGGGGGCTCTCTCATCCACTAAAGGTGCTGTCACGTCTGGAAAGCACCGAGCATCACCTTAGAGGGGCGGGGCCGACCCCATGAGACCCTCACCTTTGCTTCTTACAGAGGTGCAGTGCAGGGGAGTCAGCAAAGGTCAGCCGCATGCAAGAAAGCAGCCACGTGGGCCAGAGCCACTCCTGCCGGCATCACCCCGGGAGGCACCGCTCGAGAGGGGCCGCCCACCTGCCGGGAAAGCCCAGCAGCCCCATGTATGCCCTGCGGTGAGACACGGGTGACAGAGACTGCTGGGGCTGGCCCCAGGTGTCTGTGAGGGAGAAGTATGAAAAACCAGGCGGCCGTTCAGAGCTGTCTGCTCCTCAAGGCAGTGCGGGAGGATAGCGCTGGGACAAAGACGGCGAAGGAACTCTGGTGTCAGGGCCAGGGGCCTACGGTTTAACGTGAGGCTTGGAGCAAGTCCTTTGTTCTCTGTGTGCTCGGTTTCTTCATCTGTAAAAGGTGAGTGGCATCTCTAGGTGACCTTCAAGATGTCTTCCAGCTCTGACCCTCTGCCTCCTAAGCCTGTGACCATGAAGAAAAAGTGCACAGTCCCCTGCAATAGATGGCCCAGTCCTGGCAGAGGCCTAGGGCCCAATGACAGGCCTGCAGACAGGTCCCCTTTGCAGCACAGGCAGGAGCCGCTGCCAGGGGGGGGCGTCAGGCTC
>NW_006160144.1:1213014-1225704 GCF_000334495.1 Tupaia belangeri chinensis
GGCCGAGGCCCCAGGAACGGCCCTGCAGACAGGCCCCCTTTGCAGCACAGGCAGGAGCCGCTGCCAGAGACGGCTGTCAGTCTCTCACAGGTGGACACTCCCATGGCCACTCCTCCCTCAGCAGTCCCCTGGCACGCCTTGGCCATTCCTGCACACATAAGGAACTGCCACCTTTCAAGGCTCTCCAGGAGCCTAGTCAGCTTAGCCTGATGAGGGCCCTGAAGCAGGGTCATCTCCAGCAGGTGGAGCAGCAGGCAGAGTCCGCCCTAGCAGGGCGCGCTTCCTGGTGGCGGGAGCCAAGCTCCCGAGGCCCACATGTGCACCGGTTCCACAGGGCAATGAGACTTGGCTGAGAGAGTCTTTATTTCCTAAAGAATTATTTATTTAATAATAATAATTTTTAATTCACTAGAGTCTTCCAGAATAACATTGGCAGAGCACAGAAAGCCATGGTCTGGAGGGGAGGTCTGGCATCAAGTTTCAGGACTTTCTCAGGGTAGCAGGCAACTTGCAAAACTGTCCTAACAAGCTGAGCAGAAAACATCTTGCCTCACCAGCTCCAAGGAGGAGGACAAGGGAATCTGGCCTGGAAGTCCTTCTCATTGGCTGAGACCGAGAGAGGCCACGCCCACTACATCCTCCACACAGACACCATTACACCTAGCAACTGGTGGTCACGTGACAGCCGCTTTCTGAACTAACCCTAAGGTAGGAGCCTGGGGAGGGTTGGGGCGGTTCTCAGCCCACAGCAGCAGAGCAGTGGTTGGGGCTTGGAGGGCTGCTGAGAACGGAACTTTGAACTCTTTTTAGGGAGGGTGGAGAGATGGAGGAGCAGATACTGGGATGTTGTCCTCTCTTGATTTCTTCTACTAAAGAATAGGAAAAGCAAAATACCCAATGTCTTAGCCTCCCTTGCAGCCAGGGATTGCTATGAGTCCTAGTTCTGGCCAATGAGACGAAATAGAAGTCTACCAGGTGGGACTTACAGGAAGACTCTTGCCTTTTTTTAAAAAAAGAGAATACATTTGATTTCAGGGCCCTTTGGGCCACTTTGCTTTGCGACTTTGTCCTGCTTAGAAGACAGATATGAAGACTGGAAGTGCAGCAGCCATCTTGCAACCATGAGGCAACAATCCAGCCTTTAAGGATAACAGAAGATAAAGAGAGAAGAGCCTTGATCACACTGGGAGTTGATGTCCGAGTCTAAACTCCTCATTATGTGAAGCGAACTTCTTCAGGTATATGCTTGAACCTACAGTGAGCTGGGTTTTCTGTTTCCTGCAGCCAATTCAGTCTTGAGTGACAAAGATGGGAAACGAGAGAAGCTAGTTGAAGTCAGGACTAAGGGGGTACTTCAGGAAATGCACGAGAAATTTTATGATGACCTGGACACCAAGTGTCTGGAGAGGACAGGTTAGAAGATGGGGTGGAACAAACGCTTTGGCTGAGAGGCCCAGGCAACACCCAGAGTCCAAGAATCAAGGATATCAAACCAAGGCTCGTCCCAAAGCACAGGCTTGGACATGCACTCACCTGCCCCCTCCCTTCAAGTGGCTGCTCTGAGAACAGGTGGCATGAAAGAAGAGTGTGTGGGGGGAATCTGATGGGGTGAGAGGATACTCGATGTGGAATGAGGCTTTGCAGAGCTGATGTGCACCCTGCTTTGTCCCGGATCTCAGCCCTGCAAGATGGCGGCCCCCGGTGCACACACAGGTGGAAGGCACCCACGCTGTGCGGCCAGCGAGGCATGGAAGCCTGCTCAGCTCCCGTATGCTACCCTCCTGCAAAGTGCCAAGTGAGCACAGCCCTCAGCCAGAGCGAAAGCAGCAGCACAGGCAGCCAGGAGGGGTGCATGTGGTGGGCAGCCAGGATGGGGGCTCGAAGCATGGCTAAGCACGGTGGTGGCATGGAGGGAGCTGTCAGGATGAAGCAATGACAGGAGGGAGGCCCCACCTTCGGCTGTCGGAGTGCTCTTGGCATCAGAGGTTTCAGAGCCTGGTTCCTCCGATCCATCCTCAGCTGGGATCTGCAGGGGAGATTCTGGAACATACACAGTGAACCCCTCAGAGGGGACATCCCTGCCCAAGCCCGCTTTGACCTTAGGAGGGCTCAGAGCAATGTCTTTTGGAGCTGAAAATCCCTCAGCATGAGACCCAGATAGCTGAAATGCGATCAATCCACAGAGGGGGACCCCCCCGCAAGCCAACAGAAGGTGCCCTGCACAAGGGTCATCAGACAGAGATGCAGCGGTGTGTGTCTGCACCTGGATGAGAGGATAAATTGCCTTTTAATCAGGTATTCTATTGAGCGGCGACTCTTACACTGACAAATAGGCAGCGAGTTCCAGAGAGCTGAGCCCCTGCTGGTGGTTAACGACAAGCGGACACTTGGGAAACTGTCCCATCTGCTTCCTTCCCCGAAGTGGGCATCAGCTCAGGGCAGACACCTCGCCCCCTTCAGACAGAACGCCTGGTTATATTTGAACTTCACCCAGCACCTTTCATAGAAAGATCTCTGAGGGCCGAAGACCAAGCTGTGAGCTACCTTGGCAATGTCAGCCACGGGTACCAATAAAAACTGTCCTCTCGGAATCTGAAGCCTGGACAAGACAGGCCCAAATGACCGCAATGGTTGACAGTCACTTCCTCCCCCATGAAGGTTCTTGGTGAGGTGACTTAATAGAAACGAAGAACCCTACTGTCCCCCACCTGGAACACTGAATTGTCTCCTTCCCTGTGTCACTGGAAGCCAGTCTTTCCAGGTCCTTTTATGGGATTATTGATGTCACTCAGTGTCCAGGGCTGAACGAGGCCAGGTCCTACAACACAGAAGCCTGAGGCTTCTCGAGAGCCCAACATATACAGAGCCAAGGGTGGGGTACTTGGAAGGAACCAGAATGCTTGAAGTCAGCCTGTCTCCAGGTGCACTCAATCAATGACGCACAAGATGCCCACACAGGGCAGAAGACCCAGTGGAATCCACGCACGCCGCAGGCCCAGAGCCAGCTAAGCATCCTCCCGATGGTCCCTAACAGGAAGAGAGAGCCACAGCCTAGAGAACACTTGACCATGGGTCCAGATGTCTGGGTTCAAGTCCCAGTTTCACCTCTTTTTAGTCAAGTGACCTTGGACTTGTCTCTCAAGACCTCAGTGCCCTCATTTATAAACTGGTGAGGTGACATTGACTCTACTGCCTCCTTCTGGGGCTGCTGGAAGGAGTCCCATGCGTACATGCTGGTGACAGCTCTTTGCAAACCATTAGGATTTCTACTTGCGGAAATATTTTGTCTCATCAGCTCCAAGAAGGAGGGCAAGTGACTCTGGCCTGGATATCCTCTAGATTTAGAGGGGAATAGAGAACTGGTTGTGTCGGGTTCTCAGTAAGGTGAAGGAGCCAAGGGCTTATGGGGGGCAATCCTGGGCTTCTCCTTTCAGTACAGTCCTCCCTGGACTGTGCTCAGGTGACCAGCCCAGTAAGGCGTGGCTCAGACTAGGATAGGTGGGTGGATGGATAACTGGATGATTGTACCACTGGGCAGGTGACTGGGTGGATGGGTCATTGGATGGTGGATGGAGGCAGGGCCGGACGTGTAATGTGATGGAGAGATGTATCATTAAATAGTTGTATTACTGCATAGACGACTGGATGGATGTGTCAATTGCATATATGACTGGATAAAGGAATGAGGGAGAGGTGGAGGGATGGGTGATTGGACAGAGGAATTATTTTTTTAAAGACTTATTTTATTTATTTATTTTAATTTGACCAGAGAGGGACAGAGTGTGAGAGAGAGAGAGGCAAAGTGAGAAAGCAAGCTGCCAGGTCTGGGACTCGAACCATGGTCAGCCATGTGGGAGTTCAGTGCCCTCAACCTGCTGGCCCCCTGGAGGAATTCTTGAATGATTAGATGGGTGGATGGATGACTGGATGGATCTTCCCAGGAGCATCTCAGTCATCAGCTCAACACTCCTCTGATTTTAGCTTGGCGAGCCCACCCTCGTCTGTGTGATAGAAACTCCTCTTGTGCGTGTTGGTTAAATGGGTTTCCTCTGCTGCCTAATTGTCCTATTCATGGCGGACTAACACCTGGAAGGCAGGAGGCACATCACAGCCTCTGGAGTCAGGCAGGGGACCCAGACCCTGGCTACACCACCTACAGGCTGTGTGACTCTGAGCAAGTTCCCTGTCTTCCCTCTGCCTCAGTTTTCTCTCCTGTAAAACGGGCGTGGTAGTCATTCCACCCACTTGGAGGGCTTCTATGGGCATGAAACTGCTTCAAGCCCATTTAAAACAGCTCCATGCCTGGCATGTGAGGAACCCTCCATGGCAGTAGTGATTCTTGTTATTATGCCAGTCAGCATAGCCCTGCTCACTAGCAGGAACTCGAGGCTGTTTTTTACAGTGCTGGTGATGCTGGTGACTGGGCATCCCAGGGGGCTCCCAGCAGGTGGCTGACCATTGCATCAGATGGACAAATGGGCTCTGGCCACATGCGACCCATTCAGGCATCACTTCGTAGTCACCATCCCGTGAGATACTCCTCACCGAGCAGGTAGCTGCTCTGTGGCACAGCCGGCCAGGGGCCTGTCGGTGCCCATTCTCCCCACTCCCCTTGAACAGAGCCTGGATTTGGGGTGCAGCTGGACCCAGTTAAAAGGCTACACCTTCTAGCCCCCAGGGCAGGGGTGGCTGAGGAGACTGCAGGGAACGTCTCTGGATAGGACAGCCAGGACAGTATCTGCGCAGGAGGACCTCCGCCGGGAAGAACTGTCCCCCCAGCACTCTTATTTCCAGTGGCCTTTCTCAACCACAGATGCCGTGAAGATGGACGGTAGGGGGAGTAAACGCCCTTCTCGGCTTGCAGGTGCACAGCACAGGCTGGGCCATAGTCTGCCGGTTCTGCTCCAAGGAACAGTTCCTGGCTCTCATCTTCAGTGGATGACAAAACAGGGATGGGGGCCTGCAGGTGGTGTGGACTCCACATGACTGACTGCGGTTTGAGTCCCGGACCTGGTAGCCTGCTTTCTCACTTTCTCTCTCTCTGTCTGTCTCACTTTGGTGAGTGCACATGCTCTATAGCAAATTAAAGAATAATAATAATGATAAATAAAATTAAAAACAAACAAATAAACACAGGAAGGGGAGAGTAAATGAGAGGGGCTGCTGCTACCGAACCAGGTTCGTAGCAAGGAAGTCTAGATTGGGGTGAGAGGAGGATGAAGTCTCCAGGGTACTGTGGAAGGTTGGGCTAAGAACTGGCCTGAGTCATGTGGACCAGTTGTGGGGGCGTCACTAACAGCCATGGAGAAACCAGTCCAGTTTGGGAGGTACAATGAATGTGATCCAACTTGCTAGGCTGTGGTATGGTTGGGGTACTCAGCGGAGATGCCCTTCAAGAGACTCTACTGAACTCCATGGAGAGGTCAGCTCTGTCACCCGCCATACTGCCCATGCTCAAACCATCCCTCAGCCCCTCACTAACATTTTTTCTTTAAGCAATAGAAGGCATGCCCGTAGTTAAGACAGGGATCCCACTGACAACCCAGCCCGAAACACTCAGAACCAAGATGGCGCTTGGACCAAAGGCTGCCTAACCTTCCAACGCTTCATACCCTCGTGGTACTCATTAGCATACAGGAAGACACGCCTACCAATGCCATGACTGTTGACAGTGTCCATGGTTGTGACCAGAAATAACCTTGTAAGAAGCAAAAAGAGGCAGGTTTTGGAATTCCAGGAAGTGCTTTCCTTTTCCAGGAAAATAAGATTCCCAGTTCAAGACACGTGAGCAGAAGATTTGCAAGCTGGACTTCCACTTCTCCATTCTTTTAATACAACTTGTGCTGTCAATATTCAGGTTCAGTCTCTTAAGTTGATTCTGTGACATCAAATGGCAAAAGAGCCCATTTTGGGGAATACATTAAAATTGGTAATGGTTACCCCTGTGGGAACGATGGGGGGCGGGTATGGTTCTCTTCAGGCAGCTGAACGCAAAGCTGAGCAAAGTGGAGCCCAAATGCAGGGTGATATCAGACACGCCTTACCCTTTGTCAAAATGCCGTCCCAGAACACCCTGTCCTGGCTGAGCCCAAGTAGCCAAGGAACGGCTCATTTTAAACCTGCATCAGGCACACATGCAGCTCCCTGGACCTAGAGCTTATAAAAACATGAAGACTGTGAGCCAGCAGGTGGCGTAGTTGTTAAGGTGCTGGACTTCCACATGCCCAACTGCAGTTTGAGTCCCGGACCCTGCGGCTTGAAAATCACTCCAGGTATGTGTGCATATGTGCACAAAATTCCGGGAGGAGAACAGGGGACAAGGGATTGCAGTGTGGTCTATTTCTCACTTTCCCTCTCACCACCTCTCGGGCAAGCTCATATGTTTTATTGCAAAACCTAAAAAAATGAAAAATAAATAAATAACCTGCAGACTGTCTCGAGGTTTTGCATAACGATGAGGCAGATTCATGTCGACTGTGTCCTGGGTCTTATCATTAATGGGGCATGAACGGCTAACAACAACATGGCGGTGTCTGCACAGAAGCATGCTTCCCCCCCTCCCCCAGTCTGTCCCAGAGCCTGCAATCCTCATTGTCTGCATTCTCTCTGTCAAATTGCTTAGAGAGAAAGAAAGAAGCTCTTTCCACGCCTTATCTGGAAGGCAGAGCAGGTTAACCCATAGACACCTTTTAATTCATTGGGGGGCATCATTTTACCAGTCAACCCACTTTCACCTACTTTGCAACTCTCTTTGCTGTACCCAGTCCCACTTCAAATTTTAGCATCCACTTAGAGACCTCTTCTGGTATTTTACATGCAGTTTCTTGTCATTATTCAAAACAGTCTTTGTCACTTATCTAAAATGTTGCTAGTACAGTGACACCTTCTGCCAACTTAAACCTGTCACTCCCCATGTGAAAATAGCTCCCTCTAAACCCTCAGTAGCAAGAATTAATTTAACGAGAACTATGAAACCTTCGGAGGTATCTTTTTCTTGGGAAGTATCTTTGAATAAGAAAATACATTTCAAATGCTGTCCTGTCATAGCCGTTTCCAAAAGACCAGCAACTAGCGATTTAAATTTTGCATTACATGTATATTTTTCATGTCTCTTTGGTTTAGCACAGAACATCTGATCATGTTTTATGTTAAGTAATGGACTGTTTTTGGCAAACATATTTTAGGTAACCCTGGAACACAGAACTTGGCAAGCTTGTTCTTATTTTACAAAGAGAATCTAGTTTTCTCTTAAAAAAAAAAAAGGGTGGTTCAAAAATCACTTTTCCTGGACTTTATTTGAAACAAGCTTATTTTAGAACAGTTTTAGATTTCTAGAAAAATTGTGAAGATAGTACAAAGAGTATACCCCACGCCCAGTTTCCCCTATTATGAATATCTTACATAGATAGGATATTTGTTGTGACATAATCCATATTTTTAGCTTGATTTTAAAACCTGGTTGCCCTGCCTCTAAATTGGGGAGGGAGGGCTTTAAAAAGTGCACAGAAAAATAGAATTAAACTATGAGTTTATTTTGGTGTAAAAATACCTTAAGATATACGCAGAGTTTTTTTTCATAATATACATCGCCGATCATTTTTTTCTCCTTTTTTTTTTGCCAGAAGGCATGTGTACTCGCCAGACAGAGACAGAGAGACAGAGTGGGAAAAGGAGAGGGGAGGGAGAAAGCACCTCCCAAGGGGCATGGTCGCACTGCAATCCCCTTTCCTCCGTCTCCGCCTCCTTTCAGATTTTGGACACACATGCCCAGTAGCTCTTCAAGCTGCCAGGGCTAAGATTCAAGCCATGCAGTCAGCCATGTGGGATCTAACTCCCTTAAGCCCTGGGCCATTTTGAAGACCCCTGTACAGTGTCACTGTTCACTGGCACAATCCATGAGGGAAGGAATTCAGTGTGAGGCGATTCTAACTCAGATTCCACCCAGGGGAGCTTAATAACTGAAGTTCCCGGGACCTGGCAGAAAGAGACGAGGCGGGGGAGGGTGGGCAGTGAGGGACGGCTATCGTGGGACTGAAGACAGGATTCTGATCTAACAGCGCACTTACGAGCCCAGAATCTTAGCCGATCTTCATGTGTTATCAGTAAAGGGAAAGTGCTGTGCCCTCAGGGGCTGAGAGCATCGCTTGAGATGGTCGATGGTGATGGTGAAGGTTCTAGAACAGCAGAGTACTAGCAAAGTGCCCCCATTCATCACTGGGGTAGTTCCTTTATAAGTAGAGTGACATGGGGCCAGCAGGTGGCGTAGTTTGAATTCTGGACCCGTTGTCAAGCTGGGAGCATGTGCCTCACATCTCAAGAGAATGGAGGAGAAGGGATTGTGCCGTGGCCATCCCCCTGGGGGAGGGGGCGGGATTTCTCACTTTCCCTCTCTTTGTCTCTCTTTGGCAGGCTCATGTGCCCTATGGCATAAACCTTAAAAATAAAATAAAATAAAAGTAAGCAGAGTGGCCATATGCTTTATCACTGAAGCCAGGACTCTTGGCAGCGAGAGTAGTGCTGAGAACCTGCAGGACAGACGTGCAGACACCTGTGCAGGACGCCACGCCAGGTCCTGAGCACCTGGTGAGGGACTCTGGGACTCAGGGCCTTTGTTGGGAAGGGGCAGAATCCGCCCCCTAATTGCAACTCCCTCGAAACACCAGCCACGGGAGGGAGGTAGAGAGAAAACCTGTCTGCTGGCCTTTTGGGGTTGAGGTCATGGGGACCACCACCCTCACTTATTCACGCTGGGCATTGTGGGTTGGGGGAGAAAGGGGGTGAAGAAGACGGGATCAGAGGCAGCAGAGAAAAAAGAGGGAAGAGAGAAAGAGAGGGAAGTAGGAAATGGAGAAAATAGGAGGAAGGATGGAAGATGGGGTGAGGAGGGTAAGGAGAGAGGCGCAGAAGGACCTGCAGAGAAAACTGCTTTTCTGACATGGAACAGCCACCAGAACCACAGATGCCCTCCGTGGGGCACTGTAGGGGACCCTGCCCAACCCCAGGTGAGGAGGTGAGGCTGGTGCCTGCAGTTCCCCTCCACCACTCCCCCGGAACTCCTGGGGCCTCTGTGCTCCCCGGAGGGTGTGTCCTGTCTTCCCCCCCAACTTGGACCCCCTTTCTAAGTCCCAAACTCCTCTCTTTTATCAAACAATGAAATGTATAATTTTTTAAAACAGTTTTTAAAAATTATCAATTAAATTTTATTTGTTTATAATTTTTCTTCCACTTGGCCAGAGTGAGACAGAGAGAGAGAGTGCGAGAGGGAGAGTGAGAAAGCAAGCCTCTAGGTTCAGGACTCGAGCCATGGTTGGGCCACGTGGGAGTCTAGTGTCCCAACCATCACGCCATCTGCGGCCCCAAAACATTTCATTTTTATTATTCAAAAACAATTTCAGTTTAAAAACAAAGCACACCTATATAAACATCCCTTGTTTCTCCACCATGAAAGAAAAATCAACACATTCACGAGGCTCTGCGCTGGACAGCCGGAAATCTTTTTTCCTTGTTAGTTTTGTTGAACGGTAGACCAGTTACGAGTGAGAGAGAGGGCCTTGATAACATGTTATTTCTATAAAAGCATGAAAAACAGAGCAGGCCCAGAGAGTGAGAAATGAAGTTAGGAAAAAAAAGGAAACCGTGGTCACCTCATATCCTTTTGTTCAGACCAAGCTCCTCCTAAATAAAACAACACCTTCCCCACTGAAACCGGGCCCCCCACAACGAGGCCTGAGGCCACCCAGGCCTCCCACTGCTCCTCTGGGAGCTGGAGAGCAGTCCCTGTATCCCATGCCCCGGAACCTCTCGGCCACCGCTGGTGACCTTAGTGTCCAGGGCACGTGCTGGATAGATGCTCGGCGAGGACCTCCCACTGGGGGCCCTGGGATTTCCAGCCACTACCCCACACGCTGGACTGCGAAACATTTTGCTGTTTTTAGCTTTAAAAGGGAGAGTAGACTCTGCATTTTGGGGTCTGGAAACGGAGTCTGAGTTCTCAGATGGGACCGCATCGTGGGATCCTCCTGGGAGTACTTGCCACCAGCACCCCCTGGGAGTGCCCTGGGCCAGATGGGGTTCCCCGTTGCATGTGAGGGGCCATCATCCGGAGCCAAAGGGGGTTTTGGGGGCCCTAAGCGCTCCCCAAACACAGCGGCCAGTGGAAAGCAACTCATTCATTTGGAAGGCAGACAGGGAGGCCAGGTCAACTTGGCCAAAAGACTGTATTACAGAACATTTAGAAGACAATGTAGTTAATTAATGGGAATACTGTAAGAACCCCAAGGCTACCGACTTTTGCCAAGTAGGGACAAACAGACTAAATTTAAGGAAGAGATTAAAAAGTCACATATTGGGGCCAGCAGGTGGCATGGTGGTTAAGACGCTGGACTCCCACATGCCTGACCATAGTTTGAGTCCCAGACCTGGAGGCTTGCTTTCCTATTTTCTCTTTCTTTCTCTGTCTCTCCCTGATCAAATGAACAAATAATCATCATGATAATAAATTAACTAAAATAACTTTTACAAAGCCACATATTTTACATGCTAATGAACATTACTGACTTACAGGCTAACAGTTGTGGTCTAAGACTCAACAGAGCACCAGTATTAACAAGGTGACAAGCCCCAGTTATCTCGGTCATGCCACCTTTCTCTCCCGCGGCAATCTCTCCTTTGGAAAGATACATTTTCTTTTTGTTTCTGGGTTTTTTTTTTTTTTTTTTCCGTTTTTGTTGTAGAGTATGTGCACTTGCCAGAGACAGAGACAGAGAGAGAGAGAGAGAGAGAGACAGAAAGCACACCCCAGAGATGGCCGCACTGTAGTCCTGTACCCTGCGTTCTCCTCCTGGGATCTTGGGCACACACACAGTACACCCACAGGGGGCGATCTTCAAGACATGAGGTCCTGGGCTCAAACCACACAGTTGGCCACGTGGGATCCAGCGCCTTCACCAACACGCCACCTACTGGTGCAGGAAAGGTACATTTTCAAATACCCTCCCATACTGAGTTACCTTTGCTCGTTCAGATTAATGAGGCTTCGCTCTACCCACAGCACGATCAAGTATTTAACCCTCCTTCGAAAACCAGGCTGTGAGTCCTCCCTGCCAGCCCTTGCCAGAGCGAGGTCGGTGGTAGTGCGTGGCCACGGTCCACTAACCTTTCAGGCCATGGTCCAGGTCACCCTCTTGGTCTTGGAGCAGGGTGTAGCCCCCCTGGTCTTTCCTCTCCCCTAGCCCGTATGTTCCAGCATGATCTTCCATCATGTCGAACTCCTGGCGGGGCTCAGCCATCCTGGTTCAAGGCGCACCTGGGGAGAGAAGATGGCAGCATGAGGCTGGAATGCCGGGCAGGGACCCGAGGGCCAGGGGAGGGCGTCTCGAGCGGTGGAGGGTCAGGGAGACAGAGGTTCATTGTGGGGAGTCTCACCCCCACTCACAACTGCATGCCTGGCCTCACCCTGTGCGCCTCGTCCTTGCTAAAGTGCATCTTCGTCACCCATGCTTTTATTTACCAGCATTGCCCCAGTTTCTGGGCAAACCCGGGGGGAGGCAGCTCAGCACCTTATTTATTTATTTACCTATTTATTATCATTATTTGACCAGAAAGAGATAGAGAGGGAGAGGGGAAAATGAGAAAGCAAGCTGCCAGGTCTAGGACCCGAGCCACAGTCCGTCATGTGGGAGTGCAGCACCCCAACCACCACGCCACCTGCTGGCCCCAGCATGTGACTGCTCACTCCCATGTCCTCTTCGCTTCGTTACAAAGCAAATGCTTCTGATTGATTGGAGGTTTGATCTTTGTGTGTGTGTGGGGGGTGGGGGGCGGGGGCTGGACCAAACAGGAGCAGGAAAGCAACCACAGGGCCTCGTGACAAGGAAAACGAGGCACAGAGAGGCACAGAGATCGTCCCGTTTGATGGCGACTGCCGCGAAACCAACTCTTAGTGCAGGTGTTCAGACCCCCGCACTGAGTTCACAGCCCCTGGCCTCCATGCAGTCGGCCATGTGGGTCCAGTGCCCTTAACCTCCACACCACCTGCCAGTCCTAACTTAATGTATGAATGACACTAACCTGTGCTTATATTCGTAGCCGATATTTCCTCCAGTTAGTTGCCTTCTTTTCTTATTTTTTAAAAGGATTTATTTAATTTTATTTACTATTATTATTCTTTTAAATTTTGCTACAGGGCACATGTGCTCATCAGAGAGAGATGGAGAGACACACAGAGAGAGTGAGAGAGTGAAAGGGACAGCAGGAAAGCAAGCCCTCAGGTCCGGGTTTGATTTGCAGTCAGCCACATGAGAGTCCAGCGCTTCAACCACCAAACCACCTGCTGGCCCCAGTTGCCTTTTATTTTGGTTTTTGACCAACAGGATTCAATTTCTATACAGTCAAATCAATTTTATATTGTTAAATCTATTTTTATATAGTTAAATCTTTTTTAAAAATAATTAGCTTATTTAACTTTATTTATTTATTCACTTTTTTTTTTTTGAGAGGTCTTTGCTATAGGGTGCGTGTGCTTGCCAGAAAGACAGAGAGAGACAGAGAGACAGAAAGCGAGAAGTCACCCCTGGGGGGGGGGATGGCTATGCCGCAATCCCTTCTCTTCCAGTCTCCTCTTGGGATCTTGGGCACGCATGCACATGTGCCCAGCATGAGTTTAAGCCACCAGGTCCAGGACTCGAACCA